>NC_060208.1:237430833-237774166 GCF_021130785.1 Homalodisca vitripennis | reverse complement strand
ACAAGATCCGGTTACTGTGACCCTTGCCCCACAGTAGCGGCAACACCTGGCCCAGAGTAGTGTGGCACTGTGATATCAGATGTGGCTGTGGTGTACTAGAGACGCATATTGTGTGATACAGATGTGTTTGATTATACAGCGTGACACTCTGCGACAAGATCCGGTTACTGTGACCCTTGCCCCACAGTAGCGGCAACACCTGGCCCAGAGTAGTGTGGCACTGTGATATCAGATGTGGCTGTGGTGTACTAGAGACGCATATTGTGTGATACAGATGTGTTTGATTACACAGCGTGACACTCTGCGACACGATCCGGTTACTGTGACCCTTGCCCCACAGTAGCGGCAACACCTGGCCCAGAGTAGTGTGGCACTGTGACATCAGATGTGGCTGTGGTGAACTAGAGACACATATTGTGTGATACAGATCTGTTTGATTACACAGCGGGACACTCTGCGACACGATCTGGTTACTGTGACCCTTGCCCCACGGTAGCGGCAACACCTGGCCCAGCATAGTGTGGCACTGTGATATCAGATGTGGCTGTGGTGTACTAGAGACACATATTGTGTGATACAGATCTGTTTGATTACACAGCGTGACACTCTGCGACACGATCCGGTTACTGTGACCCTTGCCCCACAGTAGTGGCAACACCTGGCCCAGTGGCCGCGCCGTATCGCTGCGGTCTCGTAACAATACGCTATTCTGTACCATTATACCCGAGAGTCCCTATTGAAAACGCAACACCCCATATGAATCAAACATAGTATGTATTGTGGTACATAATGGTAACTTTAGCCGCTACACAATTAAAAATTGATTGTTTTTACCACTGTTACCTTGGCTGTAAAATTGCCACAGCCTCATTACAATTGACGCAATGGGATATTGTGTTACCAAATTTATTTTATTTCCACATATTAATTGTGTGCTTTTAATGCAACCAGGATTCAAAATAATTTAATTGAAATAAAGAGTTTGTGAAAATAAACCAAGTAAAATTCCCCTATTTGAACAAGGCAAGCTGAATAATCAGTACTGACAAATGTTTTTTGTGTTGTTTGTTTATGTTTTGCATTCTACCGTAGATTAGTACAATACGCCATTATGCACCATTATATCCAGTTTTTTTATTATTTCGTTCCAGTAGTAATTCCATGAATAGTTACTAGTGGAACGATACGCCCCACAGGAACCAAACGTACCATGTTTCTTTGATTAAAGTTTCTTATTGACGATGGAAGGTTTGACAGGAAAACAGGATTTCGGAATTTTGCTATCTTACTTAGGTTACTATGCATACTAAGTTATGTTTATAATAGTAACAACCAGCACTTTACAGTTGTAGTAATATTTTGCTATCGTTATAGGCTATGTTACAAAAAGGTACTTAGGTTACTATGCATACTAAGTTATGTTTATAATAGTAACAACCAGCACTTTACAGTTGTAGTAATATTTTGCTATCGTTATAGGCTATGTTACAAAAAGGTACTTAGGTTACTATGCATACTAAGTTATGTTTATAATAGTAACAACCAGCACTTTACAGTTGTAGTAATATTTTGCTATCGTTATAGGCTATGTTACAAAAAGGTACTTAGGTTACTATGCATACTAAGTTATGTTTATAATAGTAACAACCAGCACTTTACAGTTGTAGTAATATTTTGCTATCGTTATAGGCTATGTTAAAAAAAGGTACTTAGGTTACTATGCATACTAAGTTATGTTTATAATAGTAACAACCAGCATTTTACAGTTGTAGTAATATTTTGCTATCGTTATAGGCTATGTTACAAAAAGGTACTTAGGTTACTATGTATACTAAGTTATGTTTATAATAGTAACAACCAGCACTTTACAGTTGTAGTAATATTTTGCTATCGTTATAGGCTATGTTACAAAAAGGTACTTAGGTTACTATGCATACTAAGTTATGTTTATAATAGTAACAACCAGCACTTTACAGTTGTAGTAATATTTTGCTATCGTTATAGGCTATGTTAAAAAAGGTACTTAGGTTACTATGCATACAAAGTTATGTTTATAATAGTAACAACCAGCACTTTACAGTTGTAGTAATATTTTGCTATCGTTATAGGCTATGTTACAAAAAAAGGTACTTAGGTTACTATGCATACTAAGTTATGTTTATAATAGTAACAACCAGCATTTTACAGTTGTAGTAATATTTTGCTATCGTTATAGGCTATGTTACAAAAAGGTACTTAGGTTACTATGTATACTAAGTTATGTTTATAATAGTAACAACCAGCACTTTACAGTTGTAGTAATATTTTGCTATCGTTATAGGCTATGTTACAAAAAGGTACTTAGGTTACTATGCATACTAAGTTATGTTTATAATAGTAACAACCAGCACTTTACAGTTGTAGTAATATTTTGCTATCGTTATAGGCTATGTTACAAAAAGGTACTTAGGTTACTATGCATACTAAGTTATGTTTATAATAGTAACAACCAGCACTTTACAGTTGTAGTAATATTTTGCTATCGTTATAGGCTATGTTACAAAAAGGTACTTAGGTTACTATGCATACTAAGTTATGTTTATAATAGGTACAACCAGCACTTTACAGTTGTAGTAATATTTTGCTATCGTTATAGGCTATGTTACAGAAAGGTACTTAGGTTACTATGCATACTAAGTTATGTTTATAATAGTAACAACCAGCACTTTACAGTAGTAGTAATATTTTGCTATCGTTATAGGCTATGTTACAAAAAGGTACTTAGGTTACTATGCATACTAAGTTATGTTTATAATAGTAACAACCAGCATTTTACAGTTGTAGTAATATTTTGCTATCGTTATAGGCTATGTTACAAAAAGGTACTTAGGTTACTATGCATACTAAGTTATGTTTATAATAGTAACAACCAGCACTTTACAGTTGTAGTAATATTTTGCTATCGTTATAGGCTATGTTACAAAAAGGTACTTAGGTTACTATGCATACTAAATTATGTTTATAATAGTAACAACCAGCACTTTACAGTTGTAGTAATATTTTGCTATCGTTATAGGCTATGTTACAAAAAGGTACTTAGGTTACTATGCATACTAAGTTATGTTTATAATAGTAACAACCAGCACTTTACAGTTGTAGTAATATTTTGCTATCGTTATAGGCTATGTTACAAAAAGGTACTTAGGTTACTATGCATACTAAGTTATGTTTATAATAGTAACAACCAGCATTTTACAGTTGTAGTAATATTTACAGAATGAGGTTTGATAGTCGATCCATACGATAGTAACTCTCTGATTTAACGAATTGAACTCTACTGGATCACTGAGAGGACAAGGACTAAGTTAATCGAACCAGTTACAATTCGTCCGATAAAGTGTTGTAGCATGTTGTTGTGTGGTAGCTGAAAGAGCTGCAAATTAACCTAAGTTTCAACTAAATTATATTAAAGTTACAAGGCTATTTACGTGATACTTAATAACTTTGAAGTGAGTAATCAACAAAGATTCTTTTAAACCTGCCTTATAGATGAATACGAGTATAACAATTCTCTTATCTTACAGGCATACAATCCGGATATGCTCAGAGCTCAAAAATTCTTTTCGAGTAAAAATACCTGAAATTTAATTTATTAACGATAAGGGAGAGGGTTTTTTTTATATTACAGCTAAATCTGTTAGCCGACTGGCGACTAGACTTATAATTGGCAAAAGTAGACTTCCTTTAGTCAAGACAATTTCTAGTCAACTAATTTTAACGACTAGTCTAGTCGGTGTTTAAATGTAGTCGGCTAGTCACTAGTCAGTTGTAAAAAGTCGATAATCCCATCACTATTAACCTCTTGCCGACCCTCGTGCTGTACAGAGTAGCTCGGCGAGACCGCAGTTTAATCCAGCTGACAGACAGAACTCCGCCTGTGAAAACACGCAGGTTCGGCCACGGTAACTGAGGTACCGGAAATAAGTTAAGGAAAGAGATTATGAAAACCGAATTTAAAATGGTAAAACAGCCTTCTACAATAATATGTAACTGTATGAAATGAAGCAGTCAAACAAAATATGTTGAAATGACAAAATAAGTTCGTTGAAGGTCGGATGTTACGTGTCACATACGAATGCTGAAATTTGATTGCCCCAAACTAATAGCATTATGGAACCCCGGGCAATGCACCCTAAAAAAGAGAAACTCATTTCAATCTGGTTGGTATTGACTATTTAATATTTATCTGAATTTTGCTTTTTCTGGACAAAACACAAAAAAATCATTATTATTGTTTGGGTCGGTACTATTGTGATTCTACCAAAAGCTAATTATCCTGGTGACTTGGAGCTACACACTTTTCATACGAAAATATTTTAAATTGTTTTATATATATATATATATATATATATATATATATATATATATATAAATTGACCTTGTATTAAATTGCATCAAATGTTATCAAATCGTTATTGGCACCATCTACAGAGAAAGTTAGGTATTATTTTTTTATTGACAGTTCTACAAAATTAGTACATTTTCTCCGGTGGTGTAACAATCCTAATTCAAACTTTCACATTTAAAACATTACCAGCTAGGAACTAAAGAATATTGTTTCAGACACAATCGCGCAGGCGCAGTCGTTTCCAGTCAGTAACAGCGACCGATCTGGAACCGTTATCCCCGGAGCATTGTCACTGGATTCATTACCTACTCCAATTATCAACGCTTCAATTAACAGCCAGTAAACGCCCGTAATTGTTTTATCGCTCTATGTAAATTGGCCGGCTCTGATATTCCAGTAGTGCTTTGAATAGATACGGCCATGAAACTAATTGCAGCTTTTCAATTATAATATGGGATATCACTACTAGGCCTCACCATTATGGGAGTATTCAATGAATATTTAATTCAATGTTGCAGATTGAAAAACGTTAGCTTATTTAAATTCTAAATTCAGTCTGTCACACTGAAGTACTAATGGACTTTGTTTCGTCTACAATGGAGCGAAACCTGCAAAATATTGACGGCTACGAGTTCGTGAGATATTTTATTCGAACTAATTTTTTATGCTGCATGCTCGGACACTTGCATACCGTTTTCAGCCAGTGGATACTCTAATGTAAACATTACTCTCTTAGGCTGTATTAACTACTGGATAAGATTGTGCCCAATATTTTATTTTATTTCTTAATATTATTTTTATCTAAAACTGTCTAATTGCCATATTTTCTTTTCAAATCTTCGTAAGTATCTCTAAATATTTTCTCGGACATTTCCAGCAATCAATAATGTAAAATATGGCTCGATTTGTCATACATTGTTTTACATGGGCATAAGAAACTCAATACCTTTTGGACCTACGGCTTTTATAATAAGAACCTAAGAAGTCTTCTCAATTATTTTATTAAATTTGTATTTACATATATTGAAAGCTGAGAACTTTCAAGATAAAATTGTCATGTGGCTTGCTACCTTTCTACAGTGATAACATAACTACCTACAGTTTCGCTAATCCGACATTCACTTATCCGACATTCCACTGACGTAAAAGCGAATGATGAGTAACTTCACAGTAAGCATACTGTTTTTCATTGTTTTTAGTATTGTTTTGTATAATGGATTGACATTACCTTTTATAGCTAACATTGGGCTCTAAAATTGAAAACCAATATGTACGGGAGAAATAATTATACATGCTGGAAAAAAGCTATTTCATATAGAGAAAAATAGGCAATCAGATATAATATATAGAAGGTCGCTCTATTAAGAATCTGGGTTATGTGAGGTGGTCTCCTTCTTCTGACTGTAACTTCTAATATTTAAATTTTTGTGACTGCCCTAATTGTGATTAATTTGCGATGCCGGAGATGTAGTGGCGATTACACGTTATCGCACTTTTCCTAAATACAGGATCACCGTCAAACTGTCAAGTGCACTACACCATCACATTTGCCAAACTATATTGTAGATATCTAATTTAATTTAATTTTGCAAATAAAATTATCTGTTAACAGATACCGGAATCTACACAGTTGAATTATTCATCACAATTGTCATTGATCAAAAATCTGACTCAACTCAAACAGCCCTAAAGTAGTGTCAGTATGAAGTACAAAACTGAAATTAATTAGGATTTAATTGAGCTAGAATTATTATGGATTGTAAGGCATATACAGGTTGTCTGGCTTGTATTACTTTAGTGTATATTTGTACAGGCACATCTGGTCCGCATTAAATATGAACTGGAAGAAACTGTATTTCTGTGTTTGTAATTCGTCGGAAATGATTGCGCCTGAAATAATAATGATACCGAATCAATACTACAATGCTGTTCGTTTCACCCAATCTACGGCGTATTGTTAAACTCGCAACCCGAACTCGTTTTTCCTTCATTTAATGATTTATAAAAAAATTAAGATGGCAGATTATGTCTTATACTTATTAGAAATTATTAAATTATGTCTTAAAGTGTGTTTGTCATTTAATCATTATAGTTAGGGTTACACTAACTTGCGAATAGAACAAAATTATTAAATTTTTGGCTCATTGCTGTATAAAATTATACATGATGAAATAACCAGTAGTCGCTTTTGTAGATGGGTGGCACGAACCTTATTGTATTTTTCTGTATCACAGGCTAATTCGATGTTCTAGTTTTCAAAATATTCATATTATAGTTATTTCATTTATTTAAATACGTACTATATACGAGTGTATCAAACGTAACAAATATTTTGCATCCGCCAGAATGATTTAACAAGATTAGGAACGAAGAGTCTGGGTTATGGTATGAAGTGGGTACTATCAGAAGTTTCAAAGTCAAAATACAAAAGTATTGTATTCAGTTTTGTACATGGTGGAAAATAAAATATTAACATATCTTATTGTGTATGGATATACATTTTGAAGTGGATTTGCTTTGCAATGTACGTATTTAAATGTATCACTATGATCAATTACCCCAACCAGGAAGGTACACGTCCACGCTGGGTATACATGTAATTAATGCTGGACTAACCACAGGAATGTCCTGGAGGATAGATCTCACAGTCCACTCTCGCAGATGTGACCAACAACACCCCCTCCCCTACACCAAACTAGTACGTCTCTATATCAAGTTAATTAACTGTACATTCTGGGACAGACATGCCTTATGTCAGGGCTGGGTAACAGATCCTCTGGTAACGTTAATGGATTGACGATTGCGATAGACATAGCCTGTGAGGCAAGGGTGCAGTATTAAAAAAAGGCCTTTTCTGTTGAAGAATAATGTCACTTTATGATTTTAGAGCTACGAAAATCTTATAAATAGGCCTAATTTGCAAATCTCTGAACTCCATAAATTCATAACAATAAGAATAATCCCAATTAACTTCTTTATATTTTTCTATTAAATTTTTTTTAATCGTTGCTGCACCTTTCCTTTTTTTAACATAGCTTTTGTACCTAAATCACTCGCTGAGACATAGCTACAGTGTTTTCCAGCCATGTCTAAAGATAGGTCTTTTTTAGACTCCTGCATCTTCTTGATATCTACAGTTCTTTCAAGTTTTTTTAGATTTTTAAATATTCCGTTTCTTCTTAAGAGGTGCTTTAGCCTCATATATATAAGATGAGGAGTGAAGTTTCCCTTTATTCTCAAGTATTTTGTTTTACTAGCACATTATCTGTTATTTTGTAGAGGATAGCCGACTTATTGAAGTCCGAAGAAAGTCTCGAATTTAGAAATTACTGGAATTTTCGTGAGCATGTTACCATACAACTCTTGTGTATGTGCTCGCCTAACGTGCCTCGAAATCTATAAATAATCTTCGTCTTTAATATCTGAAGTTCTCTAGTTGTTTTGCTTTGACTCTGCATAATTTACTCTTTGTTTGAGCGTTTTTACTTACGAACCCTGGTGGTTAATAAATCTGGAGACATGAAAGCTAAAACAGATAAGAAGCGTTGGAAATAAAAAAAGTTAAATCTTAGTTCAAAATTGAA
Source organism: Homalodisca vitripennis (assembly GCF_021130785.1). Classification (NCBI taxonomy): domain Eukaryota; kingdom Metazoa; phylum Arthropoda; class Insecta; order Hemiptera; family Cicadellidae; genus Homalodisca; species Homalodisca vitripennis. Next base: position 237,766,195 of record NC_060208.1, on the reverse strand, counting down.
AAAGCAGTACATTACTGTATAGGCTTATCGTATATTAATCGTAATTTACGAAAAGGGATTGACTTTTATCTCTTTAGTCACCTGTTGATACAACGTTGATAAGTGCTGAATAAAGTAATGCAAAGAGATATGATAAAGTTGGATATTACATAATTTTATAGAGCGCAATCTTCGGATTTGTGCCATAAGTATTATATAAGATTATGTTCTGTGGACTACCCTCACTATCTTCGTCATATGCGAGTTTTTATGAGAGTATATTATTTGATAATTAATTTATACTCTTGTTTTTTTTTTAGTATTTTCCGTGTATTTATTTATTATGTTGTTATTTAGTTTTTAGTTGAACCATAATTGCTATTAATAGCTATTTTCATTAAGTTTGCCCTTTTACAGTCAATTCAATATAAAATATATTACATTATTGGTAAAAGTAATCTGAAAATGTATTTTTTACTATTCATGTGGTCTGTACGAGTATAATAAGTTTTATATAGCAAACGAGTAGGTGTCAGGCTTTACCAAGGGCGTTGATATTATAAGTGTTTTTCACGCAGAAAACAAGTTTCTTTCTCATTACAACTCAAAAGTTGCACCCGAATAATAGAGCTAAGTGCTTTAAAATTTTGTGTCCCTAGAGTAGATGAAGACGTACCGTACAGTCAGAGGAAGCAGTAACGTTATTATGAGCGTGGAGTGGCGGCAGTGGTAGGGCGGCGGCAGTGGTCTCATACTAGTGAGATAAATCAGAGACATGAGGGATGCTGAGAGACGAGTAAATCACCGCCGTGTCACCATCTAACGAGGAGACAGCTGCCTGGCTGGTTGGCTTCAACATTTCAAATCTGTATTTGTGAGTGTGTAATGTGCCGTGAATGTGAATGTCAAGAAATTCCAGTATTCCGTCTATGTCATATCGCCGGTCTCATTTTATGTTATTTTGTTGGCTAAATATTTGGCTTATGGAGGAACCAAATGTTCTTGTAGGCCTAGAATAGTACGTTTCAATCCATCATTATACATCGAGTCAGCATCATTTGTAGTAGTACAGAAACACATTATTTTGAAATTGTTCATGGTTCCAAATGAATCAAAGCAAGACATTGTGTTCATTTGTTACGCCTAAATGTTCCCCACCATTGGTATTTCAATCGTTTACAGATGGACATAAACTCTTCAGGAGGACCGAAACAACGCACCCAACAATGTCGTTGTGTCCTGACACCAGGTTAACAACAGTGGCCTAAAACTTACTCATAAAAATGAAGATTTCAGTATTCCAAGTTCCTTTGAAGGGTAGAGTCCGATAGCACCGAATCCGCCAGGACCGAATAGTGAAATCGTCCGCCAAGACCAAAAATGAGACGTTCCATAGCTCCGAATTATTCAGTTTTCCCGGACGAGAGCTTCACTTATTCGGAGTTATCGGACTGTCATTAAAAAATTCGAGGCTCTCGGACGATTCTACTTTTCGGCATTAATGGAATCCATGAGATTTCCGAGCAGACTGTTTCAATATTCGGTCCTGGCGGACTCAGGTGGCTTTTAGAGTAAAAAATTAAAGATACATATAGAGCCGAATAGATTCGGAGCTCACGGACCGATGTAGAAACTTCGATTTTGACAAATAACATCGTAATTGAACTCGGTTTTACTATATAAATATTGTGGTTCGTGCAATATGTTAAGTCTATACCTCAAGTTATACTTATATTGCAGATAGACATACATGTGAATATACAGGTATATAGGCATAGCTGACAGGCGAAAATAAATTTTGCCAACCTATTACGTGATAGGAGCGTTTAACGCGGAACCAAAAAAATTAACTTAATTTTATTTACAGGTAATAAAATAAATTTTATCTTGTATGATAAAACAGCAAGCATTATACTTACTTGATTAAAAAGTTCTTCTGTCTGTTCATTTCAATTATATTGAGAAAATGGAAATAACAATTTGTAGCATTTTACAAGAAACTCATTTTTCTGTCAGTATTACAGTGCCATTTGTTCATAACATACAACCTTTTACTGGTACGCAGAATCTAACTTATTTCTTTCAAGAATAATATTCACATAACAGTTGGAAATGTTATCTCTTATTTATCTTTATGAATTTTTAAATGGACTTCATTCAACACCAATACAAATAAAATTGTACTAATAATGATGTACTATTGTCAAGATAAGCAGTTAATAATAGTTTATAAAATATTTAAATACAATTTTCTTTGAATTGCCTTTTACGTGGGATTAATCCTTAATAATACAAAACATCCATTTCATAGGAAATATTATTACATTACCTTAATCATAAATTAGGTTTAGTGTAACATTAAAATTGTTTTAGTTATTTCAGGATACTCAATAATGAGTTAAATTAGTCCAAATTTTGTAAAACCATTTCAGTGTAATGTATCTGAAATCACATCAGTGATTTCAGGATTTCTGAGTTAAATATTACAAAGCTGTTCAGAATTTGCTATTTTATTTTCCTTTAGTCAAATTTATTGTACTCACTCTGAAGAAAAACCTAACATTAATGTAAACGTAATTTCGATTAAAGCTTTTTAACCTATTATCTATAAATTATTGTACTAAATTACGTCTGTCAAAACGGTTATTTTTAGCTTAAATGGCATCGTTTTCATTTGAGGAAAATTTCGTTTGGGGAATGGCACAAAATACAGAAACAGTTTTTGACTCAACATTTTAAACAACTTAGTAAACTTGTATATTTGTCTAAATCTCTTAAAGTTTCACGATGATGGTCAATCAATATTCTAAATGGAACTTCATGTAAAGAAGGGAAAATCTAAAAGAAATTGAAATTTAGAGCTCTTGCGTAATTTAAAAAAATTATGGTCGACAGAAAATGTTTAACAAATTTTAGGATTTCAAGTTGGCAACTGAGAATTAATTTACATTTATGTCCTAACATAGCAATGGTTGTGAACTCGACAAGTAATACGATTTCTAGCCTACTTGCATTCGCCTTAATTAGTTAGTCGGTCTGACAGAATGTTAAATTTATAGATGGTGGCTGTTAGTTTGTATGCCACCCAATAAAGCATCATCATAGCGTGCGTTATACAAACTTAAATTAAATTATAAATCTTGATACTTCAGGACGACAGCGACAAAGAACATGTCTTTATTCCAAGTGATAACTTGAGGGTATATTTGTTTTGTATAGACAACCGTTGGTGTATAAGACGGCGACATCAGGACCAGCCATCTTCAACAGCCAAATTTGCTATTGCCATTGTTGTTCCACCTGAAGACCAGGACATTTAATCCGACATTTTAAGCAATGAAATAATGTCTTGTTCAGCCGTCTGCCAAGTTACAAATTGACTTTTAGAAATTTGTCCAGTCTATGTAAAAGGTGTTTTCAATTCTTTTAGGCGACTTTTTCTTAGCACTTAATTAAATAACAGTGTAGGTTTTGGCTATTAATACTGGCAAAACATTTCAAAATCCATAAAACCCGCGTTGTTTTAATGTAGACCATCTATTGGAAAGATCAGCTGTTTTAATATAAAAGACATGTTTATGCCTTAACCGGTGAACACGCTTTTAAAATAATATATTAAAACCTAGTGACTTCCATCAAGAATACAAAGTAAAAACAGATCAGCAGTTCACAAAATAAATGGTTTATTAGTCTGTTTAGAAGATTGTTTACGTTAAATTCAATATACAATTTGAATCATCGGCATTTACTTAGATAAATACACATTTTCACTGCAGTTGTACGCAATGTGAGATTACGGATTAATATTTACATGTGTATGTCACAACAGATAAAGTTTAGAATATTTTGTTAGCATTCGAGATTTTAATTAATAGACTGCAGCTATTAGGTCCGTTCTGTTTCATCCAGTAAGCAGAATTTCTTCAGCAGCCATATTGAAAAGTTTGCCTTAAGATTAGGGTCAGGAACTAATTTAAAATTCAAATTGGAACATACATAGGCAGTAAACTACTAAAGTACTGAAGTTTTTTTATATATCTGTATATATTTCCATGTACAAAAATCCAATCCTCTAGATGCCACCAATAAATTGATTTAGGGCCCCATAAATGACGGAAAATTTGAATGGGACAATAACAAATTACAAAAATTGTCGAAGAGTTCTTCACGAATTGTATGAATATTATTTATGGATGAAAATATTATATAACTGAAAATAACGAAATAACTGTTATTCAAAGAAGAGCTGTGGGGTTGGGTAGGCCGGATGATGTACGTACCCTCATTAGACTCACGGTTTAATTAGTGGTCTACGGAAACATTATCGGCCCGACAACTATGTACGTAGCGCAGGGTAGGAGAGGCCAGCTGCAGTGTGTCGGTGGCCTGCTTTGGAATTCATTAGGGTCGTATATTCCACCTTCGTTTTATACCTTCATAATTAACTGTAATAGCAGTTACCTTTCATTCTTCATAATGTAATAATTTCATTATATAGATCCGCTCACTAATCCTCACCACACTATGATTAATACACTTGGTAAGATTGTGTGTTTTACATTTCCATTCTGTAGAAGCAGATGTGGATGCAGTTTATCCGAAAAAATTGACAGTGCTGGGAAAATAGAGGATGAAATGGAAACAAATCTAGTTGCGTAGAAATACACTAAATTTAATTATGTTCAAATACTACATCGATAATAAATTAGGAGTATTTCAGGTAATGTAATTGGTAACATTTTGCTAACTAATATGAGTAAAGAATATTATAAAATACATTAGTATAATAGAGGATAATACCAAAGTTACGTTTAGAATTAGGATTGCGTTAGGAGTCAATTCTTCCCACGAAAGAGGGTATAATAACACTTAACCACTTTTAACACCCAGAGCCCCGAGAGAAGGGTTCATCCTGGTAAAATAAAATTTATAGTTGCAATTTTAGTTATATCATTAATTTAGTTCACAAGACCTAGTTAAGACCAGTAATTTAAAACTAAAACGTTGAACACCTTGGGATCTAGTGATTGTGTGCAACAATGTGCTTGTGAGCGTTTCCGCATTACCTACTGTATATATCAATGAATTACTTCATTAATTTTTGAGCCACAGAATAAATAAAAATAATACTTAACTTTTCCTAACATTTAATGTTTTAATACCATAGTTCCAGAAGAATTCAAACTTTTTTTCATATCTTGAGATCTTTTATTAAATTTTTATTTGCATTACACTTGTTCTTAAAATCATAGAAATTTTAAGTCACAAAGGCTAAATATTTACGAAATGAAAGGATGAGAGGACGTGTTCAACTCTGAAATTAGTGTTATACCAAACGAGTATTGACGGGAATGCGTTGATTAAATTTTGTTGCAGTTGAAAAGTGCAAAAGCTCTGATGTATTTTTTTCAGAATAGTACATATGAGAGACAAGAATAATTCTTCACGCAACTAGTAGAGAAATGCCCTCGAGTTTAAATATTTTCATGCTTTATTCTATGAAGAGAAAACTGGTAGAGTAGATAATAGATAAAGTAACAGAGATTACAATGTATTACGAGCCTCTTAATATTTCTAATGTGTATAGATGATGTATTAGATCAATTTAAAATGAATTCTACATTCTGATGTATTTCAAATCCACAAAAAACACATATAAAGTGTATGAGCTTTAGATTGATAGAAAATATGTGTTTGTATGTTCTACGAGTAAACAGTTATAGTTTAAGATACCTGCAATTACATGTAAAAATCGATGATCTTGGTTCTATTAATGACCATGCCATTGGTGCAAGGACGAGAGTTAAAAAAATATGCATGCCACGTAACAACATGCGTTCCTTGCCTTAGTGTAACAACAGTATCTCTTAGTGTCAATCTTGTAACAGTTTTGGGTATGGATGTACAAAGATGTGCAGGCTACGTATAGATACAACTACTTCTAGAGGTTTAAGGCCTTTAAAAAAAGAAAAATTAAGTCCAATATGGAACCGATGGCCTAGTGGTTTGATATGTTGGACTTGGATCTTTGTGACCGCATAACTCGAATCAGAAATCAGTACCATCGACTCTGACTCTCCTATTCATTCCGTTTGATAAGTTCCTCGTACACACCAGTCGTTCATGACAATGGTCCGGACATAATATGGCTTAAAAGAGGATCGGCCTCACTTTAAAACAACTTAAACATTGACTTCTCATCGTGGAGGACTAGGGTGCAAGATATCGTTATTACTGATAGGAGTCCATGGTGATGTTGAGTTTTAATCACGCCTACCTAAGGGAGTAACGGAGGAGTTCATGGTGATGTTGAGTCTTTAATCACGCCTGCTAAGAGAGTAATGGGTAAGATGTCGAGGCTGCCATGTTCATTGTAATTGATCGGAACAGGTTAAAACAGAGCTGCAGAAGGTAGTTTACTTGTACATTCCTCCTATCCTTACACCTGTTGTAGGATTAATACTGTGGTTCCTGTTTTTAAATATATTTCCTGAATTACACTACACTTTGATATGGCTGGCAATATAAAATAAAAATAATAAAGTTATTAAAATCAATAAGAGTTAAACGTCCAATAAGCAAAATTATGCAGAGAATAATACAAACATAAGCATTTCAATTAATGAGCACCAATATTTTACCTAAACGATAATAGGAACTCAGATAACCAAGAAACCAAGCAAGCACCGAATGCACTGCGAAATAACGGTACACAACTGAGTTTCTGATCTGCACTCTCTGAACTAATAGCTACGCAACAAGATTCTTATAAATAGTGATCCACATAATATTTTTATGGCTGGAAAGTAAACAATTTTACAAGAACTTACGAAACCAATAATATATTTACATCCATGAACCATCTATGCGCGTTAAATAAAAACATAAAGAAAACAATAATGATAGAAACAAAACAAATATAATCTATGATAGAAATTAACCCAACTGGGTATTAAGAAAGCTCTAGTTTACTATACGTAATCACTGTAATATTCCAAACCGCAGTTTGTGATAAACCCAAGGATTTCCTAGAAACTTAAACAGCACGGGATAACAACACGCGAACTCAATTGTGATATCATCATCACTGTTGTTACTTCGAAGAAATCGAGGACTATCAAACAATACCAAGTATACTTTGTATTTTGAATCTCGACACATCACATTGTGAACTCAATTTCTTTGTTGTCTCTAATGGTATTGAAATAAGTAATTGTTTTACAGCTGTACGTATCCATGTGTCAAAGTCTTACAATATACCACGGTAATAATGGTCTTGAGACCATTTTTTGAAGTTTAGAATTAGTCAAGATTGTATTGCTTAAGTAACTGATAACTACTTAAAGTATACCTTGTCTGTTCAAATTTATAAAAATTACATCTGAAGAGTTTTATGCTTCTTTCCCTTTACCAGTATTTCCAAATCTTTATACTAAATTAGTATGTAACTTTGAAGGTTAACTGTGCCTAAACTTATTTGTATTTTCATCTTATACAAACCAAATGCAGTAAATTGGATGATTAATTTTAATTTTAAGGTGAGCTTATTTGATTATAAGTTAAAGTTATTATCGTTCTTCATTTTGAGCATACATGACAAGGACAATGTCATACACTAACTTGGTTCTCTTATAGAATAATCGTATATATATATATATATATATATATATATATATATATATATATATATCAAATGGTCATATATTTTTCTCAAATAATCTTTTTGTTTTAGTTACATTTATCCTGGTAGAAAATGTGACAAATGGGCTCAGGTCTATATTGGCCAGAACAGTTTTGTTATTTTGTTAAATGGTTTGTGTGTCTTTGGATTTAATAATTTTTGGCGATGTTCTTAAGCACTTTTGTTATTAAACGTTTAATTGCTTGGCCATTCGCAACAGGAATTTATAAATTTTCACTAACCATAAATAGTTATATTTATGGTATTTGTCTTTTACTTAACGTATTGAATAATATATAAAAATACCTCTTAAAGTTCATCAGTATCACATGTATACAGATTTTATGGTAATGCTAAGAGTCATCTCAAACGGTATATACAAAGCACAAGCATACTTAAAAACCGCTTACGAAAAACCACGCTAGTTATACTACCTACCGTAAAACTCGTGATGGACATTCCATAACAGTTACTTTGAACGTGCCTTATGACTCAGTTAGTGACATCTGAAGATGAGGAAAGGCAGCAGTTTCGAAACGTCGTGTTTTGTTGTAACACGAAATGCTGATCATAAAAGTTTATAATCTAATGAACCTTTCAAGTCATTCACCGTCAATATGTAGCCAATACTTAAATAACAATCCAATATTTGTTCATTTTTTGTTTGCGTAGCTATATATTTGTTCAAATAGTATGCATTTCTGAAAATAAGCTATAGAGGGACTTTGGATTCTATACAATTTTCTCAGTTTATAATTTTGTCTGATACTAATTTCATGTGAACAAAATCAGTCTCAAAAAGCATCCCAGTGTATCCCCCAAGCACCGATGTCTAGACAACCGGAGAGGGGCTAATTAATATGAAAGGGATCCCTTGCTGGATCACCAGACGGGAACGTGTCGGGAGACCGCACCTGTCGCAGCCCGGATGTGGGTGGGGAGGGCCCACTAAGTGAAATGGACTCGGCTTGTCAAGCGCGCGGTCGCACATAATTTGCAGCTTGGGAATGCTAATATTGCGGATGCCGCCAATTTCTACAACTCATTACCCGCAAGCACTAACAGTGCTGTCCGTTCGGGTTCTAGGAATGTACAGGACTAGACCTGTGCGACAAACTACTTAGTCAGTGAGTATTGCGTGCACTTGCAATGGTACGGAGACTCTTCCGCTTACAGTGGTGCAGCGGTGCACGCAATCAGCATTCTCCGATTACTCTACTCGTCTCAATATCATCGCTGCTAACAATTTCCTGCGAGTAGGTTAAGATTTCCGCTTTCATGGTTCGAATCAAGTAATGACCAGCGTTGATGCTGCTTGGATGAGTGACCGCTGAGCGATCCTATTCTTGCAAGCGCCCGCCTGCCGGGCCATTGGTTGTGGTTCCGAAGTCACCTTTAAACTGCTGGTCTCCAGGTTCAGTATTTAAGAGGGCTTCTTACATGACATTACCTTACGAGTTTACAAACATCACAGATATTTAGTTGCCAGTGTTTTGTGTGCTGGGAACATGACCCATCAGTGGTCGGTAGAGATCAAACCGTGTTACCTACAACAAGGTTGACGAGACTGACGAAAAGAGATAACACATTTCTCCTTCCACCTTTACCCACACATCTTCAGTCTGACTCATTCTCATGTGATGACTGTGTTTGAAATAATGAAACATCGTTTTCTTTGTTATTCTATAAGGGTATATCCCAAATTACAACTCTGGACCCCTAACTATGTACTAACTTAGTTTGTGCTATAGGTAATTAATTGCGTATTGGAACTTGGTTTATTAATATAGATGTTTAACTTGGAAAACCTACAACTATTTATTTATAATATTAATCCATAAGTAGCCAAGAGGTGTGAGACACATTACCAAGAGAAAATACTCTGACATAATAAAGGCCAGTATGTTCCGGGACAATCAATCGAGTATTATTTTGTTATTAACGCCAAGACTGACTTTATAGACAGAGTAAGCCTAACTTTATCCCGATATTTAAGTACTTTCAAGGCGTGCAAAACGACTTATTGAGACTTAACAAACAGGTCTCTGCATGATAATAATAATAATAAAGCTTTTAAATTTAAACTTATCAACGATATGTGGCCACATGGTATCAGAACGTCATGTTACATTCTGTCCACGTTTTTTAGGTTCCTTTTTTAAATCAAATAGAGATGACTCACGTCACGTCCTGTCAAAATTTAGATGGAATGATTTAAATTAAGTCAAATTGGTGTAGCTAAACGTTAGCGTAATATCACGTCACATCCTTGCCAAGTTTTGATGCAATGCTTAATTTAAATCAAATGAAGGTGACTACATGTTTGTGGAACGTCACGTCACATCCTTGCCAAGTTTGATGCAATGCTTTACTTTAAATCAAATGAAGGTGACTACATGGTTGTGGAACGTCACGTCACATCCTTGCCAAGTTTTGATGCAATGCTTAATTTAAATCAAATGAAGGTGACTACATGGTTGTGGAACGTCACGTCACATCCTTGCCAAGTTTTGATGCAATGCTTTACTTTAAATCAAATGAAGGTGACTACATGGTTGTGGAACGTCACGTCACATCCTTGCCAAGTTTTGATGGAAAGCCTTTACTTTAAATCAAATTAAGGTAACTACATGATTGTGGAATATACGTCAAGTCTTGTTAAAATTTAGGTGGAATGCTTTACATCATATCAAATAGAGGTGGTTCAACGGTAGCGAATGTCTCATCTCATCTTGTTCAAATTTTTAAGAATGCTTTACATTACATCAAATGGAGGTGGCTACATGGTTGTGGAATATCACAACACCATGTCGTTCACATTTTGGTAGCGTCCTGTCAAATGTTTTTGGCTTATTATGGAAGGTGGATCAGAGTCGAGAAAAGTAACTTATTATGGAAGGTGAACACAAATATTGCATAAATTAATAAACAAATGTTCGATAAGGAGGAAATAGGATTTTTCCGGACCTTTGCCATCGTTCAGTGAAACAAGACATCAGCAACACTACGTTTCGAGATCTGCAATCTGATCTCTTCTTCAGGTATTCGATAAGGATTTCTGTGCATAGAAATTTAAAAATTTTGTCTGTCATCTAATATTGCACTAATGGATGACTATTTCAGAAGATAACTGGTACGTTCCAAAATAAATAACCCTCGAATACAAGTAAGGGAAATATATCACAAAAATACAATTTAAGAGTTTCTTTATTTAAGGAAGACTAATACTTAAGGTAAATTACAGATCCACTCATTTTGAAAGATAGTGTTAAGGAGGACACTATTGAGAACTTTATTTGAACTATCAAAATGCCGTCTGAATGATGGTGTTGTTTCTGACTCGTGAATGGATATTTTGTAAAGTAACTATCTAGTTAGAGTAATTTTTATACCATTACAAATTTAATTCAATCATGTTGTAAAACACATCCTTCTGAAATACATGCATCTGAAAAATATATTCTTAGAGCATGTAAAAGTACAGTTAAGTTCTTGGAAGGAACTCAGTAAAACTTTAATATCTATAAACAAAGAGATAATTAAGAGGTACAACCCAGCCAAAGAGACACTGTAAAATGTTCAAGCCAAATATAATTAAACAATTAGCAAAATACGCTAATACCACTTGATATTCTACAAACAAAACTCACAAAGTAAGCCAGGCTGTTTGCAGTGTTAATGTCCACTGCATTACGTCACTAATTATTCTGTACATTTCAGGTGTTTGTTTATCCCTGAGCCCTTTCGTTAATTAATTACGACCTAAGCCCTGTACAGGACGTCGCATGCACCTGGTAACTTGTGATATACACTTGACACTGTAAATAATTACGGAGATAACTTTAGCTAGTGGAAATGTACGAATGGATTAAGTAATTTGCATGAGAGGTCACTCGGGTAGCTTCGCTGTGTTTTTGCTTTGCCACTTCTGGAATATTTAATTACTTCTGAATTTCAAATGTTACCTCCGTTTATTGCTATAGAATCGTGATTTACAAGTATTAGTCTCATTGAGGTATTTCGTCCCAAATAATTAAATTGTGTAAAACATTTTGTAGTAATTTGAATATTTTTATTAAACATTACTTAGTTATTCGTATTCATAAAATTGTTTAAATGGAACCAACTGAGCAGCTACACTTTAAGTGTATTACAATAAGGGCTTGCTTGTAGAGTCCACTGTAACATATTACTTAGTTATTCGTATTCATAAAATTGTTTAAATGGAACCAACTGAGCAGCTACACTTTAAGTGTATTACAATAAGGGCTTGCTTGTAGAGTCCACTGTAACATCCATTCATATCTCTAACCTCATTACCCATTATGGAGTATCATTTATTCTATTGCTATTGTTACATCATCGATTTAGAGAATCACTTATAATATACCCATATGAATATATTTAGTGAAGTGGTTACTATTTTAGTATGAAGTCCATGAGAAAATGAGAATATTATAATTAACATAATAACATATTGGTAATTAAGAGTAATTTGCATTTCTGAGAAATTTTAAAATGGTTATCTAACTGATGAAACTATTTAGATAAAATTTTATTTTAATCTATAGTTAATATATATTTAATTGCTTGTAAAGTTGAAATACATAAATTTCTGATCATCGGGTCCTGTTACAATCACAATGTTTAGAAATTAAGTTATAAGTTATATTTACTGCATTAAAGGTTCTAAATACTTAAAATGTTGACTTTTGCATAGTTAAGACCATTCCAGATTTTAGAATAAGAAGAGCAAAGATTAGCAATTGTTAATTCTCGGCCTTTGGGCGTACCTTCTGTTCTTTCATGTTAGGTTAATCTACATCTCATTCCAATTAGTAATTTACCTTCATTTATATGTATGACATTACAGAAAGACAAGTTCAGATGCTAAAGATGGTGGTCATCTCAATTTGGGCAGGAAATCGACGGCGTCAGATATTTTCAATATTATACATATTAAACAATTATTAAGGTTCGATACATTTGAATCAAGCTCTAATGCCATTTAAAATATTGTATCTTTACCCGTTTCGCTATTATATAATTTCTACCACACCAAATTTAGTGCAACCTGCAATCTATATCTTCTCTAAGGGAAATGTATTTGTTGACTTTAGGAAATCTTAGGAGTCTCGTAAAACGTATTTTTCTAGAATGCAAATTGCCTTTTACCCGCGGACTATTATGCCTTCAATTTTGAATACCCGTCACGCTAATATTCTTTTACTTAACTCAAACTTATATACCAAACTTCACATCTAAAATACTGTTGCACACAAACCCGATAGCGGATAAGGTAAAGAGGTAAATTTGGAATTCCTATTCAACTTCACGTGCAATTCAAATGGTAGGTACGGAGGAGTTGTCTTTTAACAACCAGAACCAACAAAACTATTGCACTCGGAAGACCTAGAAAGTTACAAATACAGAAGCCACCGAAAGGCAACAAGAAGTAAACATTTTCCGTCTATTTGCCGCAGACGATATTTCAGTTTAATTGGCAGCTGTATGTTCAATGGCGGGTCGCGGTTCGCACACCTTTGTTCTGTTTTGTGTAACGAGACAGCAGACCCGTATTTCTTTTGAAGAGCTATTTTAGTTCGGTTTTTATCGTTAAGCTATAAATTTGACAATCATTTGATGTTCGCTTTAAGTTCCTTTGGCGTGTTTTCCATGTATAAGTGAGTTTTTTACTGGGCTATTTATACTCAACTAACTATATCTAAAAAAATTTTAAAATGTTCAATTGTTCACACCCCAGTCCTATTGCTGTGAAGGACTCGCTGTGCCTCACTGCTTGTTGAATTGCTATTCAGCCTCAATAAGTATGCCGATTAGTTAAGTAGCATAAAGGCAATTCTACTCAAGCTCAATCCTCAGATTTAAGAAACTTGAATTCTTATAGCACTCTTAAACACATGAAAACGCTGAATTTAGTATCATTGACTCGTTTAAATCACGTAACTCTTTAGATAGAAGCTTCGGAAAGGAAGTTTAACTGGAATAATGAATTGCATATAAGAGGCAGATCTGAACAATGAATTATATATATCTCGTGCTGAAATTAAAGATAACATTAACTGACATAAATCTAAAATATAGAAATGGTTTTGTTAGTTCCTTGTTAAGTCATTAGAATGAAGTACGGGTAACACATATTTTTTAAATTCTCTTTAAATAAAAGTAAAGTTTCTCATAGTATAACTGTGTTAAATCATATTTTTAGGGGAAATTTGATTTTTGCTCTAATACCAAACCATATTGAAGTCTATCGTTCCTTTTTTTCATTTTTGTGTTCCTGTTATGTCTTATTCTGCCTGTCCTCATGGGCTACTGGCCTTTGCAAGGATCTTATCAAACAGCGTAAGAGGTAGAGTAGATACAGTACAAGGTCGATGGTACTAATAAAAAATGGAAGGGTCACGGATGGATTCGAACCTGCGCTATCTCTAACTCAAACGTAAAGTCCAACGTCTTAGACTGCTCGACCATCTGTACTCTCAAATCGGCAATCGTGGAATTTTAGAAATCCTAATTTCTGCCTTCTTCCAATGTCTCTACTCCAGGACTTATCCTATAAGGCTTCCAGCAAAAAGGATATCCGGAAACGTAATACAATCAGCTAAATATTCACCGAGCTTCCCAGAAAAAAAACACTAATGATATAGTGGATAACCTCGGAACTAAATTGGAGTAACGGTAAGTCTACTGTTCGATTTATTTTGCTCTAAATTTGAGACAATTATCAATTATTTCTGGTACGCCCAGCGTTTAGCTAAAAATAACTATTTTGATGAATAGCGATGATAAGTTATTAAAAATATTCTATTATTATTGTGTTTATCTCAAAACTAGAAATTTAATAATTATTTACACCTGTAAACGTAATTATTCACCAAGTGAATAAGAAAGAGTAACAGTAAAGTTAAAAATAGAGATATAAAAGTAAAAGTAAAAACTTCTAAGAACGATTTTTTAAAATTTTATCTGTTATTAGCGTACCGATGGCTTGGTACGCTATCTTCAAATTCAAAATCTATATAATATATATTTTGTAAAAACACTTATGATCTAATGATGGAGACCTATAACATTTTTCAAATGTAAATAGGCATACATCAGGTACATGTTATTTTACTAATCATGGTTGAGATGATCTGAGTTTAACCTAGCACATGTTTAGCATATAGGAACATATTTTGTGAATCGAATTAATTATATTTCCGTCATCATATATGAGTCTTTATTTTATTTCAGAACAAGAAAAAACAAACACATAGGTCTCGGAAAGCTATTTCTGTCAAAATTATTTTAATAAGTTTCTTTTCCAATTTTTCTCCTCATCTAAACCTACCTCGGATTTCAACGAATATTTTACAGAAAAAGCTTTGAGATTAGTGCTTAGCAACAAATGTTGTGATACATTTTTATCTAAAAGATAAATTTATATTTATAACAATTTTCTAAATATTAATAAACTTAACCAGTGAATTGTATCAAATATTCGTTACATGTTAAGGTAATTTTTTTTATATCTTACTCAGCTCCAATTAAATGTGTTAGCTTAAAATATAATATTAATATTCGTTTAAAATGTTCACAGACAATATTAAAAACATTACGCTTTAAAATTAATACAGAAATATCTAGTTCTAAATTCTGTTGTTTTTCAACTTATGAAACAAATTAACAATAAACTGGTGGAATCATATACTACATTACTCTCTTTTTCTTGTTTAGAACTCAAGATCAGATACCCTGGAGTATGAGAAATCCGTTTTATACAGTATAGAAAATAAATACCGGATAATGTTTGTCCCATGGGGAATGACCTATAAAGTAATGTTCTTAATGTGAATTATATTCTGACTTCGGATGATTAACCTTTCCTGAGGAAACTAAATAGTTTACAATATACCGGGTGTCTTAAAAGTCACAACTTCCTTTCCTTCTATTAACTCTCTTCTGAGTTTTTTATATATAAAAATATTTGTCGTATCTCTCCCAAAAAGTGGGGTATTTTGGGGGTAAGTAAAACTTTGTACACAGGAACTCCTAGCAAGTGGTTTTACATCGTAAAATAACCGGTGAGTGAATGTTTTATCTGTCTTACGGTAACTTTAAATGCAACTTAAACTTTAGGGGTTTTATAAAACAATTCAAACTTTAATTGGCCACCAAAATTTTATAGAGTAACATTAAAGACCTCTAGATTACTCATTTCTTCTTCTTTTTATAATACCATTAAAATGAGGTATCACTTGCTACGGGTTACTAACTACAATTTTTGACTTACCGCCCAATACCTTTTTTTGTGGGGAGGGGAGGATAAGGGATCCAGTAATTTTCATACATAAAAAGACTCCTTAGTTGCTCATATAAACATCCCCCAAAGTAAATGCCTCCGTCTCTATTCATAAGAGAGTTAATAGCGGAGAGGCGAGCTTTTAAGACAACCAGTATTTATTGTTACAACTTGTTATAAACTAAAGTTGCATTCCCAAATTGGATTTCAAATTGCTATAACAATACCAGTTTTAACTGTTGACTCCCAAATACTTCGCAACAAGTGAAATAGTTTAATCCAATAAACAGCGGTCGAGTGGTTGTTGCGTTGAACAGCACTTAGTGCAATTAGAACGGGTCTCAGGAGGGTCTAACTGCTACACTCCACGTTACCGTTGGTTCCCTCCGGACCACTAGACCGCCCACCCTCCATCAGAACCCCGCTACACCCTCGCCACAGATTCGTTCCGTGCATCAATTGTCTTTCAGGCCCGTTCGTTTAATTAAACCCCGTTGATTAGACACACATGGATATAACAACGCTGCATTAATAAGCGGTCGACCTCTGGCCTCCTGATTGCCACTTGTGGTTACCATTATTTACTCTCCGCTGATTAATTGAGACAAGAAGATTACGCCTGGGAATTAAGTGTTAGGTTTTCATTAATAAGGGAAAGAGCAATTCAGGTGTAGTTTATGCGTTCTAGGCAATAATTGCGTAACACGATTCGGGTTCCTAGTGTTTGACTAAGACCGCTGTCCCTACTCGAGTGACACTCCTGGTATTGTTAATTAAACTTTCATTCATTCAATCATGGTAGTTCTGATTACAATGAAACATCAGTTATAAAATTTTATTTAACTAGCCACTGTTAGCAAATCAAGAGAAATAATAACGATATTATTTTATATTTGCAATGGCAACGCCTGGACTGGATTCCAAGCAGATTTTTGGGTATGTTTGAACCCTTTTCTTTCCCTTTTATAATTCCTTCTGTTCTTTATTTTCGTATGTATTAATACCTTCCCCACCTGACGAAGAGGATAGTGTTTCCAAACCTTGAAACGTTGTGTTATAACTTTTATAACCTATGGTGTCCGAAATCCTGTTATCCTTTCAATAAAGATATCTCAGTCAGTTATAATCATTACTTATATAATAATTGAAAACTCTTGGAGGTGTGAGAAGTTGTTTAACGCTACAAAATAATATAAACTGAATGGTATGTGGAAAATGAAGAAAGTAGAAATTGAAGTGAATTATATGAACCTCAAACATACACTATATTTTAAATCTTTTTCGTAACTTAAATTCAGTACAAAGGATGATAATAAAATATAAATTTTGTTAATGAAATATAATTTTAAGTTCAATAGTAAAACATTTTATGAAAGGAAATTAATGGAGTGATCATAAAGAAGAAAGCGAAATATGGGTAGGTTATACAAAAGGCTCTCATTTTCGTTCATGTGGGGAAAACCTTGACACTATGATATTTATAATTATTATATAATTTTGATTTTTGATCCCATGATAATAAACTTTATTAATATTTACCTCATAATCAACTATAAATTATTTAAGATTCTATTTTCACATATATTATAATAAGCTCTAGAAATTTCCAAGTTATTTACGTGAGGAATTTCTTCAACGCACCTTTTATATGTGTAACACAGCAACGATCAGTCTTCTAACCGTAAACGAAAACTGGGCAATCCACAAATTATAACAATATTCTTGTGCTTTAGAAACAATAACGCTGAAAAATTCAGAGAACATCAGTTTGGAACTTAGAACAGCATTAGGAATTTTATAGATGTAATTCCTTTTGATCTTATTGTCCTTAATCTGTAGAAAATGTTAAAGCAGAAAAAAACAGTAGAGATAAAATTACTACCGTAACCTCTTGCTGAGTTTCAGGACATTCGGTTAATTTTCGCCCACTTTCACATCAAATTCAGGGGTTGATTATTCAGGCAAATGGTTTTACAACTCATATGATCGAGTTCAGGATGGATAAATATAATGATAAATAAGCACAAACTGGATCCCTACGGCATTCCTCAAATAGCAAATAATATCTCAGAGTAAATTCAAGCATTTCGTATATTAAAAGTCTCTTGTAGAGAGCAGTTTTTGATACGGTGAATAAAACCGGGAAATGCTAAACCGCGAATTATTTCTACAACAATGTTGACAAGAATATACCTTAACCGGTGCTCAATTACATTGCTGTTGAAAACATCGAATTCGAATAAGATATTCAAAACTAACTACTCTTTAATTACTGCACCGTTTGAAGAAATGATATTACGAGTTTCAAATATTGCAATACATTTGATTTAGCACCTAAAACATAAAGTGGTCTAAAATTAGAGAGGGTACCGACAGAATTTCGGAATTCCAAAGATGGAAAAAAGGTTATGTTCGTTATCACTACAATAACAATGCACATGAACGCAGGAACAATGATATTGGAAATGCATTTGACAGTGAACAACAGAATACCCTTAATTCCTCACACTTATCCAGACTTTAAATGTTCTATGTTACACTGCACAGCTTCGACCGATATGAGTGCTACGTCAGTATTCTAAATGTTTGATAAACCGCATCGCTGAATACGTCATGTTCGCATACAAAAATGTTCAAAACCTAACTTGTGTCTTAAAGGTATCCTCAACTCTAAAGTTTTGAAATTTTTCACGAACATAAATTTTAAACACCAGTAAATTTTGTTAACTCAGGGTGCTGAGTTATTTAAATTCTTTATAGTTTGCATAAATGTTACATACACATAACTGTCGACGAGTTTAAAAATTATAGCACTATTGATGGAAAGAGAGAAGTATGTTGATTTAGTTGTGAGCTAAAATCTGGTATTATTAACCCAAATAACCTGCGTATGAAAAAATAAAGAACTCAAGAATTAAGGCTAGGTAAATTTGCCTTCCCTGCAGTCTGAATGAGGATTTTCCCATAGGAACCATGACTCAAACAAGAAAATAGAACACACAGCACAAAATGATCTCCACCAGTTTTTATACACAGGAGTGTGAAAAGTCTTGAAATGGTCTAATATATTCTGTACTAGTAAACAAAAAACAACAAAAATTGCACAGTGACATAGGGCATAAAATTGAACTTTTTGATGCAATAAATAGCTCTTCACCACCTCATGGGGATAGCCAATAAGGAGATGGTGAAAAATATTAAATGTGAGAATAGATCGATAAGGATTTTAAGGGTCTTAATTAGTAGAAAAGTATGCTACAAATTAGACCTCAAAATATTAATCATAAAAAAATGGTTCTCAAAATTTTCAATACTGAACTTATGCGCAAGTTCAAGAATGGCGTAATTTTATTGTAACCACATTACATGTAGCTGCATAACTTCACAAATGATTACTGTACACAAACACCTGCTTTAAGATGTATGTATTCACTGTCCTGCTATTCTTCAATTGGAACAGTCCATGAGAAGAAAATTTTTAATCTAAACATAGGTGGATAGGGCTGTAATGTAAACTTTATTGTCAAGGACTAGTCAAGCAAAAAAGTATGCCGCAACCTGCACTTAAAAAGCTTTATCCGTTACAAAAAAGTTGGCAGTTCAAAGCTTTTTAAAATAAACTGTAAATTCAGCAAAAAATTTAGTAAGTTGCTTTAATTAGTTTGATTTCACATCAAAAATTTTTAAAGGTTAGTAACAATATAAATATAAAATAACCTACATAGATTGTTATATGAGGTGTTTAAATTGTTTCCCCTCTGCTTTTTGTCAGTATTCCAGGTGTTGATAAAAACGATGTTAGACTTTCAAGACTTTTCAGCACCCCTGTGTATTAATTTCAGAATTTTGCTTTAGGCAGGAACAGTATTTCTTTTGACTTATCATCAATGTTCGAGGTATAAACACTATCTCCAATCACATTAGTGTGAAAATCATCCTTACGAATCGCGCGAGAAGAAATAATCACATCAACTATATTGTAAACTTTTATAATAATTCCAAGGTACTTATCTCAACGAAATCCGTCAACGCATAAGCGAAAACGACCAATTAAAAGGTACGCTTGCACAAGCCGGGAGCAACAAACATATTAGTTGAGGGCCATCAGCTGTTTGTTGCTTGTTACAGTGTCATAAATAGCTTAGTTTATTGCTATATTTTTCAGAAAATTCATGGAAGCTGTATTTCGTAACTTATTTTACTTTCTTATCCAATTGTCTTATTTTATAACATTTATAAGTATTCTAATTAGATATATATATGGCTGGTAGATATTAGCTACGGAGTAGTAAAATGGGTTTGAAGTCTTTCAGTAAATTATAGCTTATTTCTTATCTAAAGAGACTTATATCGTCTTTGATTCTGTATTGCTTGCAAGTTAAAACAACGATAAATTATATCTTTCTATGAAGCAACTATACTGTTATTTCGATTTCGATTCGACCAGTTCAAGTACTGCAATGCCGTTCAAGTTCTCGTTTAGATTACCATACTGATGGAGATATTTTATGATGTTTACGGCAGGGGGTAATTATGCATGTAGATTTCGTGATAGATTAGTTCAGGAGGAAGGTCAAAGGCAATACAATGCAATCTGCTACATTATCGTGCTCTTAATGACCTGACCTATCAAACAATAAGTTGACATTTTAATTTGTGACGCCATTATCGGATGACAAAAAAGTCAAATCGCCTTTCATCTTTTCCTCGCATACCAGACTTTTTAAAAGGTGATTTATAGGTAAGGTTGTACATTCAGCCAATACAACTGATGGAGCAAGTATCTTTGCTAAAACATAGATATTATGGTTTTCAATAATTTATAGGTTAAGAATGAATGTTTACTGTATTTTGCTTTGGTATGAGGGTCAATCTACATAAAACCCTGAAATATACTACTGTTAATCTTCTCTTAAGTAATTTGCTGGGTATCTCATGCGTTTTGCAACGAATGCTCGAGATTAGTCATTAGGATGTTTGACAGACAGTTTAATGTTATAAGTAATCATGTATGTACAATTATAATATATATTATAATTCTTTATTATAACCTTGACTGATGGACAAACAAGCCTTCTAGAGTAACAAGGTTTGGGTATTTCCCCCCAGAAAATTTGCAGCATTAACCAGAAAAAAATACTTTACTATTTGTATTGGATTTAGAAATGCATAAAACCTATACCTTTTGATTGTAAGTATATAAAAAAAACATACATAGACTTTCAACTTTTCAATTTCATGTGACAAAATCCTAAAATTTCCCAGGGTTTCAAATTGCATAGAACTAAATAATGGTTTAAATTAAATGATTAAAACTATATATAATGAATTGATTTCAATAAGTACTGCTGTCAGGATATAGTATAATCGTACCAAATATAAGGATTTCAGTTCTATAAATCCTTTAGTCAATTGTAAATTTTGTTCTATTGACGCAGGACTAAATTAAACTAAATTCCAGAAGTGAAGTCTAATAAAGTTTTATATTCCTTCGTTTTCATGAACACATATTAATACGTTATGAGTTTAACTTATTAATACTGTAATATTTTCGTAGCCACATAATAATACTGGTACTAATAATTATTATTTATACGTAATTTTAAATTATAAAGACTAAATGAAACTGGATTGGAATTTATTTATAATTAAAGTCTACAGTAGTATATTTTGATTATTGTTTTACAAAAAAGCCTATAAGGTATATTTTTTTGTTGGTTTGGTTAAAAAACATAAACCGTAGCTTTTATAGCCCTAAAAATCGACATTCTAACACCTAATTTACATCACCATCAGACAACTGGGAATCACCAATTTTGAGGTGATTATATGGTAAGCTTACGCTCACTCAACATTTATCTTCGAGCATGACGTTTAATTTTTATGTGAGAAGTTGAAACAGTTATGATCAGCGAAAAAATATTATCTCATATTTTTAACCTTTTGATACCCTATCTTTTCGACCTGACACTAGCGTGTCCGACGATAAATTTATTCTTAGGAGTAATATCTTTTTCACTAAAAACGCTTTGGTTTACACTGTGGCCTGTGGACTGACCTTGCCGAAAACTGATCACTGCGTAGTTTACTGTTCCCAGAGTAAGAAGATAAAGACCGAGCACTCAGGAGCAAGTGAGGCCACATCCATATCGTAAGCTTCTTTTTCGGGAGAGAAATTCACAGACCACTGGAGCGTTTGACGTTGCCGGGACTCGTCGGCTACCTTGTGTTCGTCGCTAGGGAAAATGCTCTTTAATTTACAGCCTCCACTTCTTCAGAGAGCAAGTCTTCTTCCAGTCCATGTAGCACTTCTCTCAGCTCGGCAACAAAAACACGTTTCATCAAACGTGATGATCTTTCGTCATTTCCTTTCGTACAAAGCATAACAGTGAATGTGATGTTAAATAAAAAGTTTTACATAATGATACGAAACGAATATTTCTATACAGTTCATTGGAGAAATTATGCCACGTAATTTCACACTGAATTAGCAATTTTACTAATTGACTGTGTCAGTTTAGTTTGTTTAGAACATGAATAGGTAAATAAAAGTCTAAATAATATATTTTACATGAGTAACAAACGCAAATATACTTATTCTAAAGTTAATTTTTATTTAGTTGTTTCCAATTAATTTTTACTTCAAAGTTCCCAAGGTCAGACCTTAAAGGGACACTCTAAGCAAGCAAAACAGTTTCTGTTGTCTATTTCTACGGATAAGTTGTTAAAGATTTGAATCTAAGCTGATTTTAGTTTGTAGAGAGACGAATCAGTTTTGGGGGTTTTTTCAAGGGTCTCTGATCTACAAGTTTAGTTCTACGCTAAATTGTTGATTTTCCAAATAAAGCAGCTTCCATATCTTTTGACTCAATTACAATGATTCCCACTTGTGATTTTCGGAAAGTTTATGATCTTTAATTTAAAAAATAAAAATTGTAATATATTAAGTTTTAGAAACACGTTGTCTCAAAAACAGGACCATTATTTGAACTTAATTAAAAAAACTATATTATCTGGATGAACTACAGCACAGCGATAGTCTGTAACACTAAGCAGACCGTGTCATGCAGTGGTCGGGTACCTGATAATCTAAAGGTCAACAGCAGTGTCGGACCTGGTCGTGTCTGCCCTGACCTTGGCAGTACACGGACCCCGGCAGGCCCTTCGACGCCCACTCACTAGATGCACAGATCTTATCAAATTACTCTACTTAGGTATTTAATACTGGAGAATCAACGGTCCCCACGTTTAATGTGGCTCAATTCGGCGTGTTCAAACCGGACCTAACGACCGTGCAAATTATTATCCTCTTATTGTAATGTAATCCTGATACACGACCAACCCGCTATTTGTCAGCCACTGATGGCACAAAATGGGCAGCC
Source organism: Homalodisca vitripennis (assembly GCF_021130785.1). NCBI lineage: Eukaryota > Metazoa > Arthropoda > Insecta > Hemiptera > Cicadellidae > Homalodisca > Homalodisca vitripennis. Next base: position 237,742,845 of record NC_060208.1, on the reverse strand, counting down.
ACCGGAGTCGCATGTGGGCTGCCTGAAAATACCGTGTTTTAAATACCACTTAGTTTATCATGCAATCATTACAGTAGACATGACAGGATGTGGCTGTCCAAAATTACTCTTTTTAATCTTGCAAAGTAAATTATTGCATTCGCTTAAATAATTGCACGTTCGTGTCATACGTTGTGTGAATTATATGCAGATCACGAATGAATTTTATGCAAAACATAAAATTTACCGATTAAATCTTCCTGAAATTTTTAATTGATATGAACTCACCAAAAACATTAAGCCAAAAACACTTTTCTAGAGAAAATCCGAGCAATAACCTAATAACGTTTTTTAATAAGTCTTCCTCAAAAGATAATAATTTGTGAAAGAAGTATGTTTTAAGAAGTAACATAACTCTGTAAAAAGGGAGTATTACGATGTAGAGATCACATCATAGAAATAGAAGATTTGATATGCTAAGGGTCTTTGCATAATACACTTACAGGCGTACCCTGAAGCCAAAGCTCCCATGATGCAAGAAGCACGTCTCACTGTGTAACTCTCAGCACACGTCGTATCGCGATAAGCCCTCTCTGTATGCCAAACTGATCCATTCAGCATATAGTCTTCGGTAATAATGTTACTTTTTAGAGCTAGTAAAACCGTCAGGATATCGAATATAGCCACGTCTAGTGTTATTTAAATAAAAAAGAAACTAGACATGTGTACAATGGTCTGGAAACAGTAATATTCTGAACGCAATCGTGTGGAAATTTTAATTTCTTAAAATAACAATAATGTCTCATAAATATTTACAAAATTATAACAATAATATATTGAGATTTAACTGCAGTTAAATTTGTGATTATGTACTAAAATAACGTGTTCCTATAGAAGTATTGACAATGTTTTCAAGTTATAAGCAAGAGATAAAAATTAAATATTTTGGAGATTAAATATGATAGTAATTAAAGCAAGAATTACATAAGAAATACGATATTAATATTCAATTAAACTTTCCAAGAATGTTATGAATAAAAGTAAATTTTGGATCTTAGTAATAAAAATCGTATGCCAATCTAAATTTAGTTTAAAATTTCCAATACTGCTATAAATACAAGTAAATATTTAACTGTTATTAAAAAAATGTAGTGCTAATTTAGATTTGCAGATATAGACCTATATTACTATTCATCATTATTATAATGGTATTGTGTTGCACCATAAAGTATCTAATAATTAATTGCTCATTAATATATCCGAAAAAATATCTTTGATATACAAGGGACTTACAAAAGAAGACAAAATATTATCTTGAGCATATAGTCAATGGACTTTAGCCAAGGTTTATAATTTACAGCAGCGGAAGGCAGCAAAATCAGTGTGTGGAATAGTAAAGGGTCTATAATCCTTTAGGAACACCAGAGTTTACTACTATGATAAATAACCATAATGCAAAACCTGAATTTATAGTTGGACAGTAGATTTAAAGTTATTGTATATATTTTTAATACATATACACTAAAACTGGAAGGCATTGCAATTCTCAACATTAAACTTTGTTAGATGATACTTGGATTTATGATTTTTAACATTCAAATGATTAATATGTGTATTTTGGGCATAATACTAATATCTTCATTTAATTATGATTGTAAGTATTTGTTTTGTTTGTTAATAAACAATATTCCTAAATCAATTAGTGAAAATTAACAAAAATAGTAATTCATACTAATAATATTTTTTATATATATATATATATATATATATATTATATATATTATACATATATATATATTCATATATATACATATATATATACATATATATATATATATATATATATATATATATATATATATATATGATCGCTATTTTAATAAGTAAAAGTATTATTATAAATAAAGTAAAAATATGATTTTCACAGTATGCTCTCATGAGTGATTGAAAAAAGGACCATAACTTAAACTAATTTGTAAAATAATCCTGGTGTAAAATAATAAATTTAATTTTGTGTAAAAGATTTTTAAATTTATCATTTTTAAGTAGTAATTTTGATAAATTTTAATCATTTTTGTTGATGATTACTAATATAAACACAAATAAATAGAAATTCAAGAGTAATAAGGGAAAATAATATATTGTCCTAAATTATTTTTAAATTAAGATGTAACTTTTATAAATGCGAAAACCACTTCTATACTTTAATTGTAACGTATTTCCGATATAATATTTAGCGTTTTTCTGTTAATTTAGTTAGAGAATCAACTCATTAAACATTATGCTCATTAAAATGATCATTAGATGATTGCACATTATTTCGTGATCAATCATTACATTTCTACATTAGTTAAAATCATAACTTAGTATGTGAGCCAACATTGACGGAGACAACCAAACCCTGTAAGAGGAATACATTATTATGATCAATCATTACATTACATTACTATATCATGATTTACATTAGTTAAAGTCATAATTTAATAATATGTGAGCCAACATTGACGGAGACAACCAAACCCTGTAAGAGGAATACATTATTATGATCAATCATTACATTACTATATCATGATTTACATTAGTTAAAGTCATAATTTAATATGTGAGCCAACATTGACCGAGACAACCAAACACCGTAAGAGGGAGGTTCACAAGGGTCCATGCCATTTAATAATGCTTAGTCATACCTAAGAAAGTTTACGTTCCTGGGGAGGAGATGTTGTTTTCATTACTTAGCACACTACTGAAGCACGCCCACAGTTGACAAAGTTCTACAATATATGCCTTTCTTAAGCTTAGTTTCATCCCTCGGCCAACTTTGGCAACTTAAAGTCGAGAAACCGCTACTTCTACCCTCCGCTACTGTTCAGCCGAGGCGTCTTGTTTACCTTTCTGGCGAGAAAATGAATCGTGTCATCTATTTTGTGTCAGGGAACTGCGTAAAGTTATCTTTCCAGGTCACATATACAAGCTCTGGTATGAACTTTAATACTCAATAAAACATGAATTTTTACACTATAAATATTTTTTTAAAGATTACTCATTTCATTAATTTGGGTTTGCGTTAATTATTTGTATTTTAACATAACAAATTTACGTAATTGTTCCACTTATATAGTGTAAATAAAATAAATCATGTTAATATAAAATATTTATGTAAATAAGAAAATTAAACTAACATTCATTTTCACTTTGTAAAGTGATGCTTTTTGTATGGCATGTACATTTTGTTCATAGATAAGTCAGACCATCAAAGTTCAAACTTTACCGTCTTATTTATTGTTACATTTTAGCTTACGAAGTGTGTTAATATAATCTGTTTGTAGCTTTTTACGTGTTTGTACATCCACAACAATTCGAACACATATTTATCTAAACTACTTGTTTATGTATACTGTTTTTCTGAGCTATATGTATAACTATTAAATACAAAGTGTTTCAAGTTTCATGGATAATATAAGTTTAATATTAACAATATTAGTGATTTCAAGTTTGGAAGTGGCATGCTACTTTATTCTTTGAAGCTAACGGAAAATATTGAAAAGTTAAGCACATTAAGATCATCAGTTGAGCTACAAAGTTAGAAGTAAAAAATTAAACACATTTTTATCGTCACCAAAGATGACGTCAGCATTAAAAATAACTTATTAAGGAATTATGTCCTTTTCAAAACCGTATCGTTGTCCGTGCGTCATTTTATTTGTCTCACCATTCATTATCGCGGTAAGTCTTCTTAGAAAGGATTTAAATACTTAAACCTTGGGATAGTGCATTGAAGAAATATATTGAGTAGTGTTTATATTGCCTGAGGACAAGGCCTGTTATTGAGTGGCTGGAAAAGTCAGTCTAATCTTTCAGTCTAACTGTCTTCCGTACGACATATAGTAAAAAAAACTGATCCGATATTTTGCATTAACCTTCATTTCTACATAGGAAACATTGAAGTCGATTATGGGAATCAGTTGAGTGTAAGCAAAGAGGTTTACATTGGATATTTTTTTATCCAATATTAGTGATTTCAAGTTTGGAAGTGGCATGCTACTTTATTCTTTGAAGCTAACTGAAAATATTGAAAAGTTAAGCACATTAAGATCATCAGTTGAGCTACAAAGTTAGAAGTAAAAAATTAAACACATTTTTATCGTCACCAAAGATGACGTCAGCATTAAAAATAACTTATTAAGGAATTATGTCCTTTTCAAAACCGTATCGTTGTCCGTGCGTCATTTTATTTGTCTCACCATTCATTATCGCGGTAAGTCTTCTTAGAAAGGATTTAAATACTTAAACCTTGGGATAGTGCATTGAAGAAATATATTGAGTAGTGTTTATATTGCCTGAGGACAAGGCCTGTTATTGAGTGGCTGGAAAAGTCAGTCTAATCTTTCAGTCTAACTGTCTTCCGTACGACATATAGTAAAAAAAACTGATCCGATATTTTGCATTAACCTTCATTTCTACATAGGAAACATTGAAGTCGATTATGGGAATCAGTTGAGTGTAAGCAAAGAGGTTTACATTGGATATTTTTTTATCCGTATTAGCAACGAAAAATAGCAGAATACACAAAGCCGTAAAAAAGTCATAAAAGCCTGTAAGTAAAATCATATAATATTTTGTTATATGATAAATTATTTTATTGAATTGGTCATTAGGGCTTTCGTTATTTTCTGACAGGCTCCTTGCTACTCCGTTAAATACGTTGAAATTTAAGTTTTAAACTCAAACTGTTTATTTCATCCAATGAGCGTTAATTAATTGTAATCCTTATTGATCAAGCTTTTTTAATTTTTGAAATGAATAAAAGTATATTAACCTACTATAAATGAATAAAGCTATTATCCAACTGGTTAAGAGGGACCGAATAAGCCTGCTTAAATGTTGATTCTACTGAAAAGTAAATGGTGTTTACAATGTAATACTTAAGGCGTTTAGAATTATATATGTAAAATTATTAATATTGAAAATTAAATTATTTGGTAAATCATAACACAATACTGTGTATGAAAAATATACGAATCCAATTTTCGTTTCTGCTTCACCGGTAAATACGTCATTTAACGATAGAATATGCCCGAAAAAATGCTTTCACCTTTACAAACAATTGTAAAGTTACAGTATTATAATAATATACTTATGCAATAATAATATAAATGCACATACTCATAGTAACATTGTCATAGGACTTCTTGGGAGCATAATTTGTTTGTTCCATCATTATTCTTAAAACATCCTCTCGGATAGTAAAAATATCTTTAAAACTAAAACTTATTACAGTTAAAAGCACGGAAAGTTATAAAAATATGGAATACACTTCGACTTAATGTGCACGAAATATTGTTCTTGTCGCATTGTACACTAAAAGAAAGTGGCACTGGAGGTGTAAGCGGTTAAACAAGTTTACATAAAATTGAGGTTTACGCAGCAGCTTTGCCCTGATGGAACACGTCCCTGGCTTAAAGCCAAACGTAAACATCACGTCGCGTCGAGCCGCTATGAGATTAGTTTAGATTCGTTGTTATGTGGGGCGGGTGCAAACATTCAACTATATTGGATCGACCTTACCATTGACGGAGAGAAATATTTTGCACAAGTGTCATTTTGTTATTCCTAATATTTACATTTATAATTGTTTTTTTACCTTTTGTACGTCTTACTAAAATAGTTCTTAAAGAGCCCTACTTTGTGAAAACAATATACATTGTATAGGTATAAAATTTCTGCTCTAAAACAAATATTCTTAAATATCTGTCAGTAAAATGGTTTTACACTTAATTGTTAGGAGATAAATGCTTATTTTATTTAAGTGCTTCCATTTTTACATTTTTATCTGCAGTTTTTACCCGAAAATTTCAAACCTATTATTTGAAGTTTTCTATAAATGAATCTGAGACACCCTTTTTTGGTCTCCCCTAAACATTGTCCAAATTAGATAGAATATGACCAATAAATTACTTTATATAATACTCATGAAAAATAAAAAAATGCAATTGCAGATATGCAGTTTTTTCAAATTTAAAAAACTTACATTAATTGTTTATGGAAACAATTGTTTTTGTCTTTAGAATAGAATTCCCGTTGGAGGCAGAAATGGTATAGTGCAGAAATTGGTATAGTGCTAAAGGTTTTGTGGAAAAATTATAACCTCAGAGGTGCGTTGAGAATATCTTCCTGTTCGTGCCATCTTAGGGTTCCAGATGACGCTCTTCTAGGAGGCTTTTGACACTTGATATGGCGTCTACAAACAGAATAAGTTGCTTGGGTGGTGTTTTCTACCTGTGCTTGTAACCTGAATCCAAACAACGTTCACAAGTTGTTTTATACTAGTAATGTTGCAGGTATGAAGTTTTCTATAAATGAATCTGAGACAGGCTTTTGACACTTGATATGGCGTCTACAAACAGAATAAGTTGCTTGGGTGGTGTTTTCTACCTGTGCTTGTAACCTGAATCCAAACAACGTTCACAAGTTGTTTTATACTAGTAATGTTGCAGGTATGAAGTTTTCCATAAATGAATCTGAGACAGGCTTTTGACACTTGATATGTCGTCTACAAACAGAATAAGTTGCTTGGGTGGTGTTTTCTACCTGTGCTTGTAACCTGAATCCAAACAACGTTCACAAGTTGTTTTATACTAGTAATGTTGCAGGTATGAAGTTTTCTATAAATGAATCTGAGACAGGCTTTTGACACTTGATATGGCGTCTACAAACAGAATAAGTTGCTTGGGTGGTGTTTTATACCTGTGCTTGTAACCTGAATCCAATCAACGTTCACAAGTTGTTTTATACTAGTAATGTTGCAGGTATGAAGTTTTCTAGCAATGACATCTCATGGATTCTTACAGAAATTTCCGGTTCATATTAGCTTTCCGAGTTATGTCTCTCTTTGAAATGCATCCTTGAGCTGAGTTAATTGATATATTGAATTACTTTATTAAATTTATAAAGTTAACGTTACATTCTTCAATGGTGTTACGAGTTTCGCTATTCATGTTACTATTTCTAAGTCCTTTGGGAAGGCTGATATAACCTTTTGTGAAGAATGCGACAACCAAAGATATTAGTATGCCAAACTGAAGGTTTCGGAAAGGATAACCAGTTTTAAGACGTTTTTCATCGTTAAATCTTGCAAGAACAGAACACAATATTCTACAGTGTACTATGACAGTAGTGTAATACTAGAAACATCTTTATCTCTATATTGTACTTACGTCAAGTGGCAGTGATTGCCATTGTGATTTCGTTAAATTACTCGTAAAAAAAACTTTAGAGATGGTAGGGGATGTTATTATATAACTAACTGAGCAAATAATTTACATAGAACATCGATTTGTAGTCAATGCTGTCATTGAACTATTTTGCTGGTAATGCAGACTAAATACATGTAATTATAGAAGCTGCAATCTCTTATAGAACATTAACACGTGGTATAATCATGTTCACTAATTAACTGCTAACATGACAAAAAGTGTTCATTACAGTGTAAGTATCGATGATAAACTATCGCATCTGCCATTTTATAATGTAATGTACTAAAATGATTCTTTCATTCTGTTGCTTCTGGAAAATTGCACATTATACAATATAGTAAGTGAATAGTGCGTACATAATAGATATTTTTGGGACAAATTCTCTAAAATAACCATTGGTAAAAATTTGGCACAGATTTCAAAATGAGTCTTATAAAATACATTTAATACCAGAAATAGACAAATTTTATATCAATAATACTTATTTACAAAACGTACTTTGGTATAGATCAATGGTATCAATATAATTTCATTAATAAAAGTTAAAATCTCTGTGATTATAACTACAAAGGGATTATGAAATGGATACTAAGTTAGTTTAATACTATTTAGTTTCATTGAATCAATCCTTCTTTCATTCTTGCTTTTAAAAAATTGTTTATGATTATTGATTTGTAAAAATTTAAATATAAAAAGGTTTAATTGTAACATGTACAGATTTTTTTCCAACCTTGGTTATGAAGAAATTGTGTTTATAAATCTACTTTGGTAATATAAAAATGGGAGATATAATATATATATATATATATATATATATATATATATATATATATATATATATATTTATATATTTTTTAATTAAATCTATAAAATTGTTTCATAATATCAACATATTTTCATGCAATGCTGAAATTTTCATAAATGTTTTTTTGATTGCGTAGTTTACTGGTTTTAACTGCTTTAGTAACCAAAATGGTTTATCTCTGATATTTATTCTTTATTATTTATTTTTGCCATTAAATATTAGGTTTCTATAAATACAAATTATTTTCGAATTTCATGCCAGAGAAATAGGAATTTTTTAGTGTTCCAGGAATGGTTACTAGGGATACCGACTTAAGTTGAATGTAGTCAGATAATCGGAGAAGTAGGCTATATCATTTATTATACAGGTAAGAATTTTTTTATAGACGCGAAGATAAAATAACGTAAAGAAATATGGTTTGCAAATACACATATAATGATGATTTATTTCATTTAAAAACCTATTACATACAATCAAAACTCAGAGGTCTGTAAATTACAATGTAATAAGCAGGTAGTAAGAGCGCTGACCCATTACAAACGTTACTTACATCTACTGTGACGTTGTTGGCCGCTCCTTCATAGTCAACTCGAAGCCCAATATATCTGATCACGCTCGAACAATCTGGCTAAGATCATTCCGTACAGTTTCAAGGTTATTTGTGAGATTTTACATGCAAAATTTTAATTTTATCAAAGAGAGATAATGATTTTTATACATTGCAAATATGATTAGGTTATGAAACCATTATTCATTATTTATTTGTATTGAAGTTTTCTACATAAGCATAAATATCACCTAAACTAAAAGCAATACATAGCAAATTAACATAGTATATACGTTATAATATGATACAAATACACCCTTTGAATTGACTGTGATTTTAGCTAAAATTACAGCATAATTGGATTAACGGGGCAAAAAGGCATTTCGGTCAAATACATCCGTGAATCATATTAAAATTTGAAACTTACAAAAAACATACTACGGAATAAATAATCATGTTATTATAATGCGTAGTAAATGAGAACGCTCTATATATTTATTTTGTCTCCAAATTAACAGGTTCTTTTAATTAATAGAAAGTATTTTTTTTATGATAAGATCAAATAAAAAGGGTAAATTTAACGTGGAATAATAAAATTTTTATGATTTACTTGTATTATTATTATTTATTAGTCTACTTATATTCAATCTGTTATACGGCGAGTTTAAAAGAAAACTATTATTTATAATCAATGTTAATATTAATTAATTTAACATGAATACTCTACATTACTAAAACAAATAAGCTGCGGATCGTTGAACATCGCCTCGTTCTGTCTGTTGAGATGACATCAGCGAAAGGTCGAGTAGCGGTTCAAGAAGAAGAACGGCTGAGCAAGTCACTTCCAATAAAAGGCTGTGCATAAAATAAAACAAGTATTGAAGCCAAAGCAGTGGGAACACGCTTATGGTGCTCACCTTGCGAGCGCAGTAAAGACCCGCGTTGACGTGGTTACGTGGTTATCATTTGACTACTCAAGGAGAGGTCGTAAACTGGAGAAGGTTGCGAGGCGGCTGGAACACTTTCACGTCAATTGGCTGGAGCCGGGGTGACCGATTTATACACTGTTGAGGTTTAAGTACACGGACTTCAATTACCAGACACAAATGTCAGAGTGTTACAGGTGGTACAGAGCCTAGGTTATTATCATAGTTCTCGTCTAAGGGTAAGTGCCCTTCAACTAGCATTTTTTTTTTAAGTCTCTTACTAAGCTTTCTAGCTGGGGGCCCTTCGTAGTGTAGTCAGTAGCAAAGAAAGAGTATGATTAAACATTTTTCACATTACGAGTTTTAAATTATGTCTCTATAGAGTCCTTAAAATTCCTCTTAGTTATAACGGGCTACGTCAGCAAATCCTTTATGATTATGTCTTTTCTGTGTGTAAAAAACTTGCTGTTTTACATTGGGTTTTTTAAATTTTTGATAAATTTATTTATTTGTATACAAGGCCATAGAGTTCGATAACGATTCATGTCACTCGATGGATTTGGGCGAGCCTCATCGAACACCATTTACCTTATGTGTGCAAACAAAGTGAGTTAATCATATCATATTTTAATATGTAATTGCGTAACACATTTAACTTGACTATTCATAAAATATCACGAAAAATATATCATAATTTTGCATGAAACTTAATTTATAAATACACATGAATGAGATTCATTTCCATTCATGGCATTTAGTTAAGCGTCATTGATGTCTGTCATGCTCGTTCAGTTACTCTTTTGTCTGCCAGGGAAATGTAAAAATGTCTGTTCTGTATGATTGACTGTCAATCTGTCTGACCACAGGCTCAGCAAAGTCTGTCATGTGGTGTGGTGGCGATCTGCGTGTTTTTAACATGATCTTTATGTTTTTTTTATGTATTCCAACATCAATTTCCTCTTTCTTTTGTGTTAATTTTCTAAATTTAAATTTATTAGGTAATAGGATCGAATTCTACAATTATTAAATTTAATTATTATATTTGTCTTAGATTCCTTCAGACTTTTGTGTAGGTACAGCTTAATTTCGAGTTGGAGGCGATAATCTTCTGAAGATCTTTGGCGAGAGGGGAAATGAACGTAATATTCCAGGTAGCAAACATACATTTGCGGCGTACAAGCGATAAGCCGGTGTCATGTGAGTGCTGTCTTGGCACTGCAGAACCACCCTTGACTGGAAATTAGCAAAGTTTGCGAGAGTAGCACTGAAGGATGGAACTGAGCGAGGCATATATTGCACTACCTTGTGTCAACTGTGTGCTTAGCCGTGCCGTGCTCTGCTAACGCGCTAAGTAATGAAAACAGACCCCCTCCTTTCCCTTCAACAGCCAACAAACCCCTCGAGGTGCAATTTAGACATTATTTGCTGCTTTTAGTCGTGTGTCTCCCTGCCCGAAATGTGGCTCTCCGTTGTCTTGCTTCATTAGACCTCGTCGTTAGTAATAATAGTTTATTACGTCATATTTAATAGTAAAGGTTTTTCTGATATAATAGCCTCTGTATACTTTTTACCTAGACCTAAAGAACTTTATAAGAGAAACACATATACTTTTAGGTATATTATTCTTTGCGGTAATATTTGTTTATAAGTATTTTGAACTTTTAAATATGATAGTTTATAACTGTTACAGCGTCCTTCCGGCATTTTTAAATATAAGATTAAAACTGCAAACTGAAGAAGGCAAATGAAGTGGTGTGTTCATTTGTTCCTAATCTCCTTAATTGAAATTCCAGCAAATTTACGCGACTTAAATATAACTTTATCTATTTGTTAAAATTATATGTGTTTTTGTATTGAAATCTTAAAATTGACTAAAAATAATGCAGTTTCTTACTCCTATACAATATATTGTATATATTTATGTATATACCAGCCATCCATTGTTTTAATAAATGGATAGTTACTCGCATAATGTTTCTAACAATCCAAAGCCAAATTTTGACATTTAGTAATATGTTTTATACCATTTCAGTACTTAATTTATGGATAAAGCACAAATAATATAAAAAGATAATTGAGTTAAATTTGTTTACAAGTAAACAAAAACCAATGTAGAATACAGGTGTTTGCATGTGTCTTTAGTTTATAAAAATATTAAGTTTATTACAGAAAATATGCATAAGACCAATACAATTTTTATTCATTAAACACAAGTAATGCGGCTTTAGAAATGTTAAAGTACTTTTTTGGGTAAACTACTCCCTTCACAGGGTTTTAGTAAGAAATGTTCTGTTATCTCACCCTTACTGTAACCAACGCAATAGAGTGTTGCTTTTTGTGCGTTGTAAACTATCTGCGCTTGTACATATGAGCATCTGTAACTTTTGACAGTGGCGCTGCAAAGAAAACAATGCACTTACACATTCGTCACAGTTATAGTGTTGTGACACGGTCCATTGGGAAATTATTGATAGTATCGTAACACAACTCTGTTATTAGGACAACATTACGTTAAGTTCCTTTTTCCAATTTCGGACTATCGTCCACGCAACTCTGCCACCGCCACAACCACTGCCACCGCTCCACAGTTGAGTTGAACCCTTATTGGAAAGAGACGTGACAGGTCAACACTGAGCGGCGTATTTTCATTTTCCAATTTGTTTTTAATGCTGAATCTGAAGTAGTTTCGTCATTACTTCATAACACAAGGTACGAGTACGTCACATGGTGTTTCGTAGAGGATCCGCTGAGGTCACAAGCAAAATGTCAAGTCTGTAGCTCATTTCTATAGCTATATTGTTACTATGTAATATGTTAAGAAACCAAATGATTGTACTCGTTTAGCTTACAAATAAATGTTTTCTGTAATTTTCTCAGTGCTGTCATGGTTACAAGAAGACAAATCCCATCAAGTGACATGCACCATCATCGACATCGATGTTTCTTATATAGATAAGAACTGTTAAAGCTTAAAGATCTATTCGTTCTAGAGATAACGTATAGATTCGTACGGACAGTCTGACATAAATGAGAATTTTCCAGTTCCCAAGATTTTCCAGTCTTCGCTAACGCATAGCTAATTGTTTACAAAACCATGGTCCGTATTCTTGCAGCTTCTATTGGAGTTATGGAAATATTGTGGTACGTATCGTTCTAATATTTATAAAAATAATGTAGAACTAAATAAAAATAAAGATTCTATGATATTACTTCCCTTATACTGTTTTGGGTAGTGTACTTATTTGTGTTTGTAATGAGTGAAGTAAATCAACCTATCAAAATAAACAGCAGTTGAAAAACTACACTATACCAACTAGTATTAAATAAAATAAAGAAACCTAACTGAAACATTAATAATAAAAAACATATTCGATGAGCGAAAACCATGCGAAAACTGGCTGATTTATATGCGGTTGTGATAATAAAAACAAAATAAAATATCATAAAACAGCAAAACATTAAAATAACCAAATATATTAAATTTTCTAAGATTAAGGCTATAAAAAACACATACATAAAACATCATAGTTTTTATCAATAACCCATTAAATCATTACTTGTATAAAAACAAATGTTAACAAATTTTGTGTTTTTTAGGATGATATAAATACAACCTAATCACCATTACCAGAAATAATCTTAGAACATTAAGTTATTTATACATTACTATGATGTCATTGTCAAAGTCTAACAAGTTATATGATTAAATCTGGGTAAAATTAAACATAGTGTACCTCAGTACGCAATCATTCAACTAATTTGACATAATTAAGGAGAATGATTTGTAAAACATGTGATTTACTGATAAATTAATATTACTTACATACGTAGGCTACATAAAAACGTTTATTTAATTATTCTATACTATTTATCATTTCTTATTATAAATCAATTTATCCATGACAACCCTTTTTTAACTTTTTTTAACAAGAAGGTATTATTGATAAAATCATCTCTGTTTTAGTTTAAATAGAGACAGGCTCTGTTTTGCTTGATCAGTGATGATATTCAATGTAGTAAGTAGGTAATTATATACAATTAAGAGAGTTAGAAAAGTCAGATGTAGTAGGAATATACTTTATCTAATACAGGCTGAAGGATTGTTTTCGTTAATGGTATTGTTAATAGCACGGAACGTACAGACAAGTAAAAGAACGAAATGGCGATGTAGTAGATGGGTAATTTGCAATAAAACCACTACCCTTCATGCTGGGTGTGAAAGCAATGTTTAAATACCTTGTAATGTAACTTATTGTGCTGTATATTTTATTATTGTTTATTTCCTTTTTGAAATTTACTGTTGAGATTTTTACTCTTATATAATATAATCCTATTTCAGGCGCTGTTTCAGATCATGTTTTCCGTTAATTCGGAAAGAATTAAATTAATACTTGAGGAATTTTGAATTAGACCTTAGTAAAGTGAATTTTGGTTATATTATCAGCATCTGAAATATCTTATCAGTATTGGGTTTTTTTACCCACACGAACTCTGGAGTGATACAAAACTGACTTCTGGCCATAACCCAACAAATGAACGTAGTTCGGCTATCCAAACTAGGATATAGCTGGACTCACTCTGCTAGAAGAGTTGGTGTAATGTACAAACTTTGTAATAATACGCGTCGCCGTAAAACAAGATTGAATAAGAAATGAGTGGGGCCGGAGTTGGGAGGAAAATCAGTGATCTGGTGTGTGAAATAAGAAAACAAACAGAAAGCTTTGGCTCAAACTTTACCATGCATACCCTTTTATAACCACAAGCCAACAAGAAGTCGGGATATATTGGATGACTTTTTACTGCTCTTTCGTAAAGCAAAACCATATTTGATTCCTCTGTATAATATTCTTTAAGAGAGATCAGAGCCGAGATTGTACTTTATTTTCTTCTTTTGCCGTTGGCTTTGTTTCGTAAAGTACCTCTGGGAGGCACTCATGTTACACGCGTTGGGTAAACGGCAACTCTAACTTGCCTGCTCATACATGCGGTCCATATTAACGTTTCATATTACCAACATTTCTGGTTTGCTCACTACATTTTATGTGTTCACTTGATGCTGAAATAATTAACTCAAACACGGAGCCCTTGCTGACATGTGAAATTTTTAAGAGAAATACGAATAAAATTAATAGTATTAAAGTATTAGCAGTAGTAAAGGGAGTCTTATTACAGAGACAAATTAGTATATTCTTTAGTGTACCATTAGTTAAATCGTGCAATCGCCGACCTATTAGTTTAAAGTTTGTATTTCTAAATTATTTTTTATCTCTTTGTTTGAAGTTTGTTTTTGACGTTTGAAGGATTGAGGAGGAAACAGGATTTTTACGGACATTTGCATCGTTCAGTAATAAAAAAAGTCATATTTTTTTACGTAATTTTGTTATCGTTCCAGAAGACAGGACGAATACAATTAATTATTGTTATCTAATTACTATTTCCGTAACTTTTTAAAAGTATTATTTAAAAAAAAACTGTTTATAAGCCCCTCAGAAATTATTTTGAAAATGAGGTTACCCAATTTTAATGAAGTAAAAACATATTTCATATAATATATTATTATCTGCAGCCTTCTTTCTTTGAATGTGGTAACAAAATTGCTCAACATACCTTAATTGCCAATAATGTCTGGTGGTGTGATAAAAAATTCTTTTCGTCTTTGGATCGCTATACGAGGGTGGGAACTAAAAAAATAATTTTTTCTTATTTATTCATCTGGTCGTTTGAAAAATTATCTCTGCATTTTTATATTAACTGAGTAAACAAGCACTTTTTTTTAGTCTAAGACACGTTAATATAAGTGACGGCTAGAAGTGCTCAAGTGGATAAGCAGGTTCAAGGATCTTCTCTGTAAATACGAGTACAAATTATCGTATAGAAACTGAACCATAACAATCTGCCAGACCTCGCCTCTACTACGAAATGATTAGCTACTAATAATTAGCGTTGTGCAATCCGTCATCATTCCACTAGGAAGTGATAAGAAAGGTCACCGCTGCTGATAACACGGTAGACTGCGCGTCGGCAGCGGACTCCTACTCTCGACAGACCGGTTCACAGGCACGCTAACACCTCTGGCTGTTGTTTCTCAGCCGGTTGAAATGTATTATTCATTCCAAGAAAGGCGACGAAGGTCACATGTGATACGGTGGACTGAGCATTGCCAGTGACGAGTGAGATACCAGCTCGCCGAGGCTATTATCCCCAGGTGTTCTGCTGCACACTGTATAATCAGCGCTAGAAAGACAGGAAAGGTCATTTATTGACGTGATAGTAGACTGCAGGTCGCCGAGGCTGGTTCACAGTCGTGTAAACATGCCTGAATGTCCGCCCCCCAAGCTAGGCATTTATGAAATGATTTACATCATATAAATACTAAGAATTGACTAGAAGTGTACATGGATTGGGACATCTCATTTAAGAGGGATGGATCTACATGAGACTAATAGAATTCAATTACTAATTGACATATGTTACTGGTCCTAAACTCGTTTCAAATTATTAAGAGGATATGCATTGGCCCAAATTAAAGTAATAATTTCTATGAAAAAAAAAACTCAGAAAGAACGACAACCATTATGGTTTCAGTACAATATCACTGTACTAGAAGTTGTTATTGTTAATTTTTGTTATCAAATTAAAATTTATTTTATTAATGATTTAAAATATTAAATACATTATAAAAATGAGATGTCCATCCTTCCGAAATAAAGACATGTTAGACGGTTAAGTTTTAGTCCATGATATTTATTGAAAATAAAGTATTTCAATTTTCGGGTTTTTTAAACAGTTATTTTTCAAAAACTTTAAAGTAATTATATACATAATACTGTAATAAACAGTCTCGCTCCTCACACTTAACACTGAACACTTAACAGAAGAGAACTCATGCTGTGTGCCACTTAAAGGAAACTGAAACTACTGAGCGTTAAGTTGAAAGGCTAAGTTGGGAAGTCCAATACCCACGGCCAATTTAATTCTCATTGGTTCTCGGGTAAGATGGAATTGGACAGCTTATGGTACGTTTGAAAATGTAATCAGCGTAAAGTCGACCAGGATTTGTCGAGTTTTACCTCAATATTGTAACCCGCACGAAAGTAGTCCTATGAAATTTCAGGAGGTGTTCGATATCGCTGTTGAACACCAGTTATTTCCGCTATGATGTATGTTTGTATAACCTCTGCTTGATTCTAATTTAGTCTGCAAAACAGATTAATAAAATCAAATGTCACCGTCTATTTGTTTACGGTGACATTGCAAAAGTTTTTGGGACAAAGTAGTGATTTTTAATATGTATAAAACTAGCAACAGTGTTTGGTATGGTGAAGAGGGAAGGGGGGTTCAGACGCACTAACTATAACTGGACGTTTTTAGTGTGGCTATACTTTAGAAATATGCAAATAAAATATTTTACCACATTAAAATTATGCATTATCATATATTGAAATTATAAAACACTGCACATTTTTGTATGTTAATAAACACCTACTTGAGCCAAAGAGATAAAATTATAGTAATTTTTTAAATGTTTCTTTGAATGCGAACATTCACGAAGGCAAAAAAATAAAACTCGTTTTAGTCCCTTAAGGAGGATGTATCTACATACACATCCGGACAGTTCATTAGATAGGCCCAAAAGTAAAAATTGGCTAAATATAATTAGAGAAAATTTAACATTAAAAAAATATTACTGTATCAAATTACATTTATAAACAAAAAGTGTCACTTTTTTACAGTGCTATTTCATATAGGTGCTGCAAAAATTTCATATCCATATCTTCTGCATTTTTCAGTGAGTCTGATAATTCAAAAAATCCTAATTATACTTAGATAAAATTCCTCGTGTAAGGACTAAAAATATTTTTTATATTTTTAGAAGAGGTATTGTGTCCGGTAATCGTAAGGAGGTGTGACTAAAATATAAAAAAACACTAGGCAATTTATTTAATCGAATATCTAATGCACTACCCCAATCGATTTAATATAATCGTACATGCATTTAGAGTCCTTGTACAATTCGGTTTGATAGTTTTTTATGCGAAAATTTACCTTGGGTTGGGTCTACATTGAAAACTCGAATAAAATGCACCCTTACAAAATGCATTCAGTTTTATAGTAGGCGATGAATATCTCTTGCGAGAACGTATGTTTAGGACAGCCAAGTTCGATTCCCAATTATTCCTTAAAGTGTACAGAATCTATTGATTGTTTTTGGCTTTTGGATGGCGACAGTTATTCAACATTTAGGACAGCCAAGTTCGATTCCCAATTATTCCTTAAAGTGGACTGAATCTATTTTGGTTGTTTTTGGCTTTTGGATGGCGACAGTTATTCAACATTTAGGACAGCCAAGTTCGATTCCCAATTATTCCTTAAAGTGGACTGAATCTATTTTGGTTGTTTTTGGCTTTTGGATGGCGACAGTTATTCAACATTTGTTGAGAAACTGTTAACTTAACAACCAGCGTGCAAAATTTTGGTCAATAACGTACTTTAAATACTAATGATACGACTTAGTGGTTACGTGGAGACACTATTTGCATAATTGTATAATGTAGAGTTTTGTAACCTTTAGATATAGTAGGAAAGAATGTGGCTTATTGTACCATAATGAGTGCGTGTATTCTGATAAACATAATTTCTGATCTAAAATCAATAACTCTATTGTTATAATTACATTAAATTTGGAATGTAAACCGCCAGAGAAGGTATGCTACAGTCGTTTTATGTTTTAGTTCCCAGCCACTCTGTACATTTATCGGTGATGTAAAACAACAAGTTTACGAGGAAACATCATTGGCTACGGTGCGGCGATGGTCCGCCTACGCTAACCCGGGCCAACTTTCGACCGGGCCCCGGGGTGCTGGTATTGTGTCCGGTCCACGATTACTCGTACAGTGCGTGTATTGTTTACTGCCACACCGAGACCCTCTCAGGACCCGGGGCTGTCTTCGGAGCCGCACTTAAGTCGTTTGTAAGAGTTACATTGTGTCCGGTCCACGATTACTCGTACAGTGCGTGTATTGTTTACTGCCACACCGAGACCCTCTCAGGACCCGGGGCTGTCTTCGGAGCCGCACTTAAGTCGTTTGTAAGAGTTACATTGTGGGCGGAACTGATGCGGTGTTCGAATAGAGATGACGTGCATACCGATTGGCTGACTAGATATAAGGATATCGTGTAGGTTCCTCCATGTTTGAAGCCTACAGTAACACATTAACACGTTCGCTGAAGCGGAACCAATTAAATGCTCTTTAGAGACATGTGATAATAGACCTACAAATGTTCTCAATCGTCATGCGTATTGCATCTTAAGTTTTAAAATTCGGAACCTGAAGAGGAGAACTGATGCCATTTTTCGAAACGTCGTGTATTTTTTACACAGAAGGATGGAAAACTTCCATAATCATCCTTTAAAATAATACATTGCCATGTCTGAGTTTTTCACAGTAGTTATGGTATATTTAATCCGACTTGAATGGTCTCATCACCGTTGTTGCTTATTGTTTGCATATATGAGCATGTATGAGTCTTCAATGGTCACAAATAGTGGAACAAATGAGACAGCGATCACATTAACTTCTCAACTGGCAATATAGTACACAAACTACTATTTCGTTGCATGTCCATACGGTGTGTAGCATAAATTGCAACTATCTAACGAGGATAATCCAGGACAACTAAAATAGATTACGTTTCATAATGGTTCACTGAATAGTACATAAAAAATCTTATAGGGTTTTCACACATGACTCAATTTTCTCGTATTTTGTTTTTATACGTTATAAAAGAGCAATATTCAAACCTATATCCAATTGCACCACTAAATACAGGATGTTCTAAAAGTCTATGAAATTCTAGTCCAGTGTGTCAAAGTGGACTAAATGTATCTCACATACTAACTGTTAACTAATAATAGATGACATGGCAAAACCAGCTATTGGCATTCCCAGGACTTTCTAATGGGTTTTGGTCAGACAAATCAGAACCTAATATTTGTTAAGTCTTGTATTGACTTGTTGTATGATTCGCTTCGTTAAGTTCTCAAAATAAATAGAGAGTGAATGTCTTATCTGCCTTACAATAAAATTAAATGTAACTTAAACTGTAGGTGCTTTATAAAACAATTAAAATATTAATTTCCCATCAAATTTAATAGGGAGACATTAGGGACCTCTATTATTCGTCATTCTTCTTCTTTTTACAACACCTTTAAAATGAGGTGTCACTTGATTTTTGGGGGTTCCTATTTAAAATTTTGACTTACCCCCAAAATGCCCCATTTGGGGGGAGGTCAACAATTTTCATACACAAAAAACCCATAGTCATATAACTCCATCAACGTAAACCACTCTATATCAATTTATAAGAAAGTTAATAGAGGGAAAGTGTGAAGACACAAAGTATATCTAAATGATATGCTACCGAAAACTAATCACTTTTATGAATCTAAAGATTTGGCTGACCTTTCATCAGTTCACAAAATAATTTTTAAACGGCTCAATTCAACGTAACTTAAAATGGAAGAGACTCTAAATCTAGTTGTGATCCGTGATATCGATCCAGTTTTTCCACATCCACGCTACCATATCGGGAATGAATAACAGTTAAGACCTGAAGATCTCATTATTTCAGCACCGCTATAATCACACATGGTAGTACCCTGAGGTCAGCATAAACAACACTGATCTAACATAAGTCTTTCATTAGATATGCAAATCGCCAATATTAAATAACAACCATTGAAAGCTCAGTCGATCCCGCCCATTACAATACAATAACCAGTTCACACGTTAGTCAGGTAGTACGCTCTAATTGTTACAGCCCGGCTGCAAGAGCCGAGTTCCTTGTATGTATCCTCGAGGACCCGGCGGCCTCTAGCAGTTGTCCCGCACACACTGCCTTATCAGGTCACCGATAAAGCCCGGTATGTTCTCATGACCTTAGATGATACCCTCGCTGGGTTTCCGAACGCTGGCCAAACACGTCGACTGGCGATCTTAGGAATCCTGCTTCACTTGAAAATCATGCAGTGTCTTTATATGTTGCAATAAGGTAAACCTGTTTCAATCATTATAACCTTTTCAGTGTTTATATAGTATTTAC
Source organism: Homalodisca vitripennis (assembly GCF_021130785.1). Lineage (NCBI taxonomy): Eukaryota > Metazoa > Arthropoda > Insecta > Hemiptera > Cicadellidae > Homalodisca > Homalodisca vitripennis. The sequence goes on along the minus strand of NC_060208.1, from coordinate 237,722,232 downwards.
CAATCCAGACAACTCATTCAGTTCCTACAATAATTTAATGCGGTAGAAATGTTTAACACGCTTGGAGAACTTTTAAATATTTAGTACCAAGTTTATAACGTTGCATTACTTATATATTCTCAATAATCAACAGATTTATAATCAGTGCAACGAAGAATTTTGAAAGATAGTTTCAAAGTTACTAAAATTGTTTAACGACATCGTTCTTGTGAATTAAGGTTGTTTAAATTTGAATAAATTTGTAAATTTTAAGTTCCTCATATTTTTGGATTCGCTCACGCTATTTAAATTTGTTTTATTTATAAAATTCAGTTACTCGCGAATATTTTATAATGGTAATATAATAAAAATATGAATTGTACAAACATTGACCATTATACTAACATGTTTAATGTTGTGTAATGTTAGTACAAAAGGCCCTCGAAGTTTATTAGTGTACAATTTGTAAGTTCAAAGTTTACTACTAGTAACTTATTTCTCACTTCTTCAGGGTTTCAGAAAATATATACAATAATACATAATTAACCTTAAAAGTAATTTTTTTCAAATTATCTGTATATGTACTAGAACGGTTTGAAAGATTTTCCGTTCGAACATACCAATTTAGTAATCCTTTATCGTTTAGTACTTGGGTTGACAATCCTCCACAAGGACGTTATAAAGAATTTAAATGTGTGTGAGTGGATATGATCTTTAAAAATAAATACAGCGATAGGGTTTAAAACATAGTTTTTATAGTTCTTAGAAAAAATATCTAGCTATTTTAATGTTTTTATGGAGAGTTGGCTGAGAATTCTAAGACGTCGGACTCTGGATCTAAGTCAGAGATTATAGCACAGGTTTAAATCCTGTCTGTGACTGTGGCTCTTTTTGTCAGTACAATCGACTGTGTACGGTATGGAATCTCCTTCTTATTCTGTTTTATAAGATTCTCGTACAGCCTAGTGGACCAAGAGGGCGAGCAGAATAAGGCTTAATACGAGATGGTTCTTTTTTTGTATTAACAAATTACAATTTAATTGTGAGTAGTCATATTTAATAGAGCCTCTAGTTTGAACAGTAGATAACGCGAAGTGGCGCAAATGATGTCATCCAGCCAAATGAAGTGTGTAATGTATGAGCAATCTTTTAATGTGAATAAACACCGAGTTGGCGAAGGAAGCGGCTAGCTTTGAGGCCTTCGGCTTTTCCAGGAACCGTCGTGTCGGTAATGTCGTGTGGAAACCTACCGCTGGTTCTCTTATCAGTACCGGTTAATTGATAAGAGGTTCTCAGTAGCTACCCACATTGAATAACTGCTCGGCTGTATAATGATTACTCGACCGGTTGTTGCTGTTGGTGTTGATGAACCTATCCGCTCAAACTGGCACACGCCATTATCGCGACGATAAAGAATGGTCTTAAGTAACGAAACTTAGATAAACAAATCAATCATCGAATATTTGTGGTACCTAATACAATAAAATTAATATTGTGATTGTTCTGCACATATTAAAAGAATATTGTTTTACAGAGTGTCCCTTAACTCTCTGGACAAAGTAATGCCGTATTATTGCTCTAATCCAGACCGTTTATTCACTTTTGTATTATTGGCTAATCGCAGACAGCCTCAATTTCCTGTCACAGTAAATCTGCTCTAAATCAGTTACTTATTATTTGATATAAATAATTTTAGTGTCATAAGATCTGTAAAAAAAATCTTTAAAAATGCATTATTGTAATTTTAGGTAGAAAATGCTTGCTTTAAAGATATTTATAGTTTAAAAGCTGCCATTTTGAACATATTACAGATAACATAATAATATTGTTTTACGTAACTAGTCATTTTATTACACACAAAAGAGCCAAATGTGGTACAATTTGATCTATTAGCTTTTAAAATATTACTTTTTTATAAAAGAACTTACATAGAAAACATCGGAGATCCATGTTCATATGATAAAATGTGTTTGTCTTGACCTCAGCAATAACGTGATATGGCTTTCTCAAGAGAGTTACGGGACACCCTTTATATAGCACAATACAACTAAAGTCGCTATTAAATTATATAATTTGTGATTGCATTGTTAATGCGTTGCAACTGTGTAAACTGTTTATACTTGAGATAAATTATAAAAGTACAATTGCCAATTACATTAGTTTGTTAAATTAATTAAAATAATATTCTAAAAATAGTTCTGTATAATGAGAAGTAGTAATTATTTTTATATTGTATTTTACGTGTTGATAAAATATCTCGTGCTTTATTGAGTTTATTTTAGAGTTTGCAACAATAATTATTAATTGTATTTCCTATTAAATAACCGTGTACTCTGCTAAAAAATTGTATGTGTAATAAATATATGGTTTAAAAACCAATTGTGTTAATGGTTAATATTTGCCACTTCATTTTCTTATATGCGGTAGAAATGTAAGTCATCTTATTTTGATTTAATAACCATAACAATATTTTCCTGTCAATTATTTAAGTTGGAAATTTTATTGATTATGTTTCAGATATCGTTGTGTACGTAAATAAACACATTGATATAATAAAATGGTTCTAACATTTCTTTATGAAATCACAAATAGAATTACGTTATGGGCTATTTTCAAACTGTTTTTACTACAGTTTTGGAATTCCGGCGAAGATATAGGTAAAAGTTGTTAAAAAAGTTATTGTAAAAGATTATTGTACATGTATTCTTTTTATAATAATTCTTTCTTACCCTTAAATTTAAAAGATAATTGTACTCCTTTCATGATGTTATACTGAAGTTTAACTTAATACATACCAGCTGTAAACGGAGAATTCCCAATATCATTTTATATTTTCTTAGCATATACGTTTTTCCATATATTTGTTTGAAATGCATGCACAGCACCGAGAAAACAATCTGCAAACGATAAAAGTATTACGGCTCTTCATGTTGACTTAATAAGGACAATGTGTTGATACATAATTTCAGGTGTGGACGGTCGGTTACATTATCTGGTCCAAATAGATGCAATAAAATACCTTTAAAACATAATGTATAGTAAAAATTATTATTTTGTTTAGTTGCAAGGCACAGTCTACAGAATAAGCAAAGCGCGGCGCCGCCATCACTGGCAGCCAGTCACCTTATTAGGTCTTCTTCACTCATACAGTAGTATGAACACGTAGACTACTGAAGTTAAGCCGACTGCCAAACATATATGGAGATCTCTCCGCCACTTTCTATCACCACACACTAAAATATATTTATGATAGTATTAAAATAATGCCAACTAAATTCCAAGAAAATATTGTACGCAAAACTACAAAAAAATTATTTTATTTAAGAAAAGACGCTGTTTGAAGTTCTCATTTGTATATTAAGGACTTCAATATAATACATCACTTAAGAAGAACGTAGTAGCCTAATTTTATCTCTTGACAAATATTGAAACTTAATTATAAAATACGTTTTGACTAATGAATTGCATTAAATTATTTGCTAAATAGGGTCTTTTTAAAATTCAAGAAGATGGAAGATTCTCGAAACGTTGTGTTGTATTTTTTTGTAAAGTACAATGATGGCAATTGTACAATGTATCCGTTTAAACCATCCTTCACATAACACAAATTTTAAATAACAATAAAAATAACATCCTTTCAATAACAAAATCCTTTTAATAACAAAATTTTAAATAACAATACAAAATAAATCAGCTATCAAAATTCATCTGTTTTTGAGGTTCTGGAGCACGGATCCGTTTCTTTCCTGGAGAATCATTTTGATATGTTAAGATCTAAGACTTATAAATATAACTAACATTCTTAAATAGAGGATTAATCATTGAAACAAATATATGAAAATTGACTGAATAACGAAAATATTCATTCATGAGTCGTAAAAATACTTTAAACGTTGATCATAACACGAAATATCATAGATGAAATTAAAGAAGAAAGCGCTAAATTTCAAAGTAGCGTATGCGTAAAGGTCTGATCTAGTGAACTGAATTTCAATACCCTATACTTATTTTCAATGATATGTACTTTTCTACGACAGAGGTGGCTGCACTTATGTTTGCAAGTTTGAAACTAGCGTTGTGGTCTCGTGCCTTCCATTAAATTTTGTTTTCTTACGACACACGAACTCAAAATGAGTCAAATAATAATGAAAAATATCGTAATTACATGGCTGCAATCAGTGTGATGTATTGTTTTGAACAAGATAAATACCATGAATTATAAATATACGAACATTTTATCCGAGTATGCACAGACAATGTTCAAATTGTATGGTAATTAATAAAGTGAACTCCAATTATTTCTCTAGACGTAGAAACAAATATAACGCATTAATATAGCCATGCAAACCCTGGCAAACGTCTCACTTTGACAATAAAGAAGAGTTTTGACGACTAGATCTTGCACAAGTCTACTATAACTTAAATGACTGGGCGTAAGCAAGGCCTATCGCTTGAGGGGCTGGAAAAATGTAATTTCTGTCTCTCTATCCCCACGATAGAGACTCTCAAAGACTTGAACCGACTTACAGATTTGACAATTTGCATGAAGCTCTATTTGTATATAATAAACACTGAGGTCAACGATGATATAGGTGATCGTTAGCGAGTGTTTTTAAATTGATAACATTGATAATGAAAAATCCCAATAATAAAAAATGAGTCAAACGATATGAGATAACGACGCCATACTACGATATGTGACTTTTACTATAGGGTAATAATAAAAAAAACGTAAACTATTACGTTTTTTGTTTTATACACACTAGTGGAAAGCCAACGTTAAAATTCGGTGAAGATATTTGATTTTAGTACATTCTTACGTTTTGTTACCCTCATTAGCCCAACAGAGCTTTTATTATTTCAATAGTCTGTTGGAAAACTTAACGAACAATTCTCTGTTCGAAGTTTAATTTTAACGATTAAAGGATTGTAAAGGAAACAGGACATTTCCGGACATTTGCCATCGTAAGGTGAAACAAAAAAATAGTAACACTACGTTTCGAGATCAGCAATCTGATCTCTTCTTCAGGTAAATAACTAATATAAGACATGATAACAAACTAGGTTAAAATGAACTATTAAGTACATGTGTTAGAGTTAATGAAGTTGACACACAGCATGGTGGTTGTGATTCCTGACGTAGGTGTGTCACAACGATCTGGTGTCATTGTGATCAGATTGCAGATCTCGAAACCTAGTGTTACTGATTTTTGGTTTCACTTAAAGAACAAAATGTGACTCTATCGTGTGGCAAGATATCTCGACGGAGATTTCATCCGTTGACTTTAAATTTTTTATGAGAATTCATTTCTAATAGATAAAGATAAGTTTTCAATTTCTATATTTAACCATGGAATTTACACCTGTTGCAACTGAGGCTGATGTAATATCTGTTTTGTCTAACGGTAAAATGTAAAGTTTCTTTTTGAATGATTGTCGGTCTGTCTGTCTGACTGCCCGCAGAACAGCTCGAGAATTTAAGAAATTGAAATTTTACACGCAACCTCAGCGATGACTGATACGCGAGACATGAGGTGGCGCCCTCTTCCTTCATAGATAAATAAATAATTGACTCCTAAAGTTGAAAGCTATAATACTAAATTGAAACTGTAGTGTCCTGACTAAAAGTACACCGAAAGAGTGAGCAATAATTGATTTACTTTACGATAATGATAGCGAGGCACTTAAAACATCATCTTGTCTGAAGCGAGAAGGAGGGTTGTCGTGTCACATGCAAACGTTATAACCCCGCTCCAGACCTGTTGTTATTTACAAAGGGACTCCTACACAGTTCCGTAAATACCGTCGACTCACAAATAGAACAATGAAAATAACGGTAATTATCGCCGACAATAAATAGGTAAGTGGACGTGAATAGAGTTAGATCGCTTAAAGAGTTATTAGGGCTGAAAATAATGCAAGTGATACCATCGGCAACAAGGCGTGTAGCTTTCACGCAACACGTACACCGCACGGGTCTGTTATTATACTGGTACATTGTACAGATAACTTGTTTCAAGGTTTAAAGTGTTTATATCGCCGACAATAAATAGCTATGTGGACGTGAATAGAGTAAGATCGCTTATTAGGGCTGGAAATAATGCAAGTGATACCATCGGCAACAAGACGTCTAGCTTTCACCCAACACGTACACCGCACGGGTCTGTTATTATACTGGTACATTGTACAGATAACTTGTTTCAAGGTTTAAAGTGTTTATATCGCCGACAATAAATAGCTATGTGGACGTGAATAGTTAGATCGCTTAAAGAGTTATTAGGGCTGGAAATAATGCAAGTGATACCATCGGCAACAAGGCGTCTAGCTTTCACGCAACACGTACACCGCACGGGTCTGTTATTATACTGGTACTTTGTACATATAACTTGTTTCAAGGTATAAAGTGTTTATATCGCCGACAATAAATAGGTAAGTGGACGTGAATAGAGTTAGATCGCTTAAAGAGTTATTAGGGCTGGAAATAATGCAAGTGATACCATCGGCAACAAGGCGTGTAGCTTTCACGCAACACGTACACCGCACGGGTCTGTTATTATACTGGTACATTATACAGAAAACTTGTTTCAAGGTTTAAAGTGTTTATATCGTCGACAATAAATAGCTATGTGGACATGAATAGTTAGATCGCTTATTAGGGCTGGAAATAATGCAAGTGATACCATCGGCAACAAGGCGTCTAGCTTTCACGCAACACGTACACCGCACGGGTCTGTTATTATACTGGTACATTGTACAGATAACTTGTTTCAAGGTTTAAAGTGTTTATATCGCCGACAATAAATAGCTATGTGGACGTGAATAGTTAGATCGCTTAAAGAGTTATTAGGGCTGGAAATAATGCAAGTGATACCATCGGCAACAAGGCGTCTAGCTTTCACGCAACACGTACACCGCACGGGTCTGTTATTATACTGGTACTTTGTACATATAACTTGTTTCAAGGTTTAAAGTGTTTATATCGCCGACAATAAATAGCTATGTGGACGTGAATAGAGTTAGATCGCTTAAAGAGTTATTAGGGCTGGAAATAATGCAAGTGATACCATCGGCAACAAGGCGTCTAGCTTTCACGCAACACGTACACCGCACGGGTCTGTTATTATACTGGTACTTTGTACATATAACTTGTTTCAAGGTTTAAAGTGTTTATATCGCCGACAAGAAATAGCTATGTGGACGTGAATAGAGTTAGCTCACTTAAAGAGTTATTAGGGCTGGAAATAATGCAAGTGATACCATCGGCAACAAGGCGTGTAGCTTTCACGCAACACGTACACCGCACGGGTCTGTTATTATACTGGTACATTGTACTGATAACTTGTTTCAAGGTTTAAAGTGTACACAGCGCCGACAATAAATAGGTAAGTGGACGTGAATAGAGTAAGATCGCTTAAAGAGTAATTAAGGCTGGAGATAATGCAAGTGATACCATCGGCAACAAGGCGTGTAGCTTTCACGCAACACGTACACCGCACGGGTCTGTTATTATACTGGTACTTTGTACATACGAGTATAACTTGTTTCAAGGTTTAAAGTGTTTATATCGCCAACAATAAATAGCTATGTGGACGTGAATAGAGTTAGCTCACTTAAAGAGTTATTAGGGCTGGAAATAATGCAAGTGATACCATCGGCAACAAGACGTCTAGCTTTCACGCAACACGTACACCGCACGGGTCCGTTATTATACTGGTACATTGTACTGATAACTTGTTTCAAGGTTTAAAGTGTTTATATCGCCGACAATAAATAGCTATGTGGACGTGAATAGTTAGATCGCTTAAAGAGTTATTAGGGCTGGAAATAATGCAAGTGATACCATCGGCAACAAGGCGTCTAGCTTTCACGCAACACGTACACCGCACGGGTCTGTTATTATACTGGTACTTTGTACATATAACTTGTTTCAAGGTTTAAAGTGTATACAGCGCCGACAATAAATAGGTAAGTGGACGTGAATAGAGTAAGATCGCTTAAAGAGTTATTAAGGGCTGGAGATAATGCAAGTGATAACCATCGGCAACAAGGCGTGTAGCTTTCACGCAACACGTACACCGCACGGGTCTGTTATTATACTGGTACATTGTACATATAACTTGTTTCAAGGTTTAAAGTGTATACAGCGCCGACAATAAATAGGTAAGTGGACGTGAATAGAGTAAGATCGCTTAAAGAGTTATTAAGGCTGGAGATAATGCAAGTGATACCATCGGCAACAAGGCGTGTAGCTTTCACGCAACACGTACACCGCACGGGTCTGTTATTATACTGGTACTTTGTACATATAACTTGTTTCAAGGTTTAAAGTGTTTATATCGCCGACAATAAATAGCTATGTGGACGTGAATAGAGTTAGCTCACTTAAAGAGTTATTAGGGCTGGAAATATTGCAAGTGATACCATCGGCAACAAGGCGTGTAGCTTTCACGCAACACGTACACCGCACGGGTCTGTTATTATACTGGTACATTGTACAGATAACTTGTTTCAAGGTTTAAAGTGTTAATATCGAGGAAAGTAACATCTCATCAATATAATAACTTCGGTGTTATACGCTTTATACTTCAGAATAAAATTCAATTTGTGTAATGGAAATCAATTATATATATACAAAATAAAGTAATGGTTTCTTAGAAATTGTAATGACGTAAACACATTAAATTAATTATCCAACCTTTACCTTGAAAAATTAAAAATCCTAATCTAATCTACCATTACCATAAATATTATATACAAGTAAATTATGTAAAGCAAACCATTATAAGTATTACATTGTTTTAATAAATAAAAATTCTGGTGTTTATGTGGTATATTATTATTTGATTTGAATTTGGACATGATGTGATACTACAAAAAGGTTGTAAATATAAAGTACAACATACGTAGTTTTAATATATCATACTCAACTCATTAATGTGATAAAGGTAAGAGCAATTTCATTTAGTAATTAAGTACTAATTTAGTAATTAACAATGCTTTCAAAATATAATGGCATTGATATTCCAAAAATGTGTACAATGCAACAGTATTTGTATTTTATGTATTCCGTTATCAATTCTAGCTTAAAATCTAAATAGCTGATTAAATTTGCAATTTAGTACACTGATATTTGTTTGTAATTAATTGCTCTTTGTTGTTGTTTAGCACAATTGCATATTCTGCATGTGATACACATTTTGATTAGCTGGTAATCAACAATCGTTGTACACTTTTAAAATTCAAAATAAATGATGATATTTCGGAGAAAACTTCAACTGTATATGGAAGATCGCTTTAATTTTTATTTGTAAATACTAATCTAAAATGACCTAAATATTTCACCACTGTAAGTTTTCTCTTTAAAGCATATTTGAAAAGCCCAATAACTAATTACTGTATTAAGAATAGCTGTTTACATTATAAAAATTTATTGGTTAAGACATATCATAAATGTAAAATTTATGAATGGAAAATGGAAAATAAAAATTACGGATGAAGCTGTCATTAAAAAGTACATTTTTTGAGACGACTAAAAAAGTTTACATCAACATTCTAGACAACATATACTGTACTATATTGGAAGACTTGTCCTAAGGTGAGGTCTACTGTCAACAAGAATGTCACATCATGTTTATAAATTTAATATAAAATAGAAGATCAGTGTTATGAATTAAGTTATAACTAAAAAATCAACGATCTTACTATCAAGACAGTATACTCAAATAAGCCAAATACTGTACGATCCACTATTATTAAAGCAATATTAATATTATTTTTAAGACATGATTGTTTTCACAAACACACATTGATGTAAATGTAGGTTGATATAAATAAATCGATTATCATAAAAACTTTTATGCACACTCCGAACATCATCATAAGTCTCATAAGTGTGTGATGTATTTTTGGAAAATTTGTATGTGAAAACCATTGATACTAATAATGGCCAATAGAAAGTGAAATATATAGATTAAACTGTTACGTTTAAACCGTCCTTAATCAGTTATTAGTTATCATTTATAGTCGATTGCCATGAACATTACTGCGAAGGGCAATTTAAACACGGTCTACTTACCAAAAAGAGAAAAAAATCATAATAGGCAATTACAAAAATTCTACTTTTAATAGACTTACTTACGTTTTATACGAATAGGCCGTGACCGATGTAGGCTGTGGCTAGTTTTGCGTGGGAGGACTGGATACTCTGCGTGCAGGACCGAGAACGTGCAGCGTACACGCAACAATGCGTGTGTGTGAAATGAATGGTGCGTTTTTTCAATTAAATTAAAATACCATCACTAATATGTAACTACGTCGAACTAAACACAAGTTACAATGGTTTACCATTTTACCCATGAGAGAACACGCAAGTTACAGTGTTTGCTCCTGTAATTTGGTTAGGGTTTAGAGAGGTGCAGTTATTCTGTGTTATTATGAAATCGAATCGAATACATTTATATCTGTAATAATTATTGCTGGTATAAAACAGATTTTAAGGATAGTTTAAACGACAACTAAACAAAAAAGAGTAACAAAAAATAATTAGAAGACAATGAGTTTGATTTGTAAATCAAATATTATAAAACAATAACAGCAACACATAGTAAAAAATGCAATCTGACATGGATATTTTTTTATCTTTATTGTGTAGGGTGGTATCAATGAAGATGTTTTAGTAACGGTTATCTCAAGGTGATTATAACAAACCAATCGATCTTAGTTACTGTGCATTTGAGGCTTAAGAGATGGCTGTAGTGAAACGCCTAAATTCTTTCTGCATAAGGATATTGTTAAACCTCATGCTGTATGAAGATTTCTCGTTTTCATGAACTTTTTTATACGCGTTTCAGGTTTTCTTATAAAGTATATACCAAGTGATTAGTAGATAAGAATATAAGGTTCCTAGCGCACTATCGGAGCCAACAGAAAATCAAGGGAAAATACTGTTTAAAGGACAATAAACGAATCTGTAAAATCAAACAGTAACTCACGAATGAAAAATTACCGAATCTATAGCTGTTTGCTTCTACTTTCTTGAGCAGTTTTAATGTAAAATCTCCTTAGAATCAATCTATTGGTCAGCTACGAATAAACTATAAATTAAAACTTATAAACAGAAATGATGAAATTTGCTAACAATCACTCGAGAAGTCGGGGAGAATGTGAGTAAAACCCACATTCTTTTCACGAGGTTCATTATTTATCTTTTCCAAGTGCACTAGAAAATCATCGAGGATTTCTGGCTTAAAATCGTAGACAAATTCAACATCCAGATAATGAAAAAATACAGGTAAAATCTTCTCATAATAAACGTGTGTATCGATACCTACAAACCTAATGTATTCTTTGAAAAGGAAAATAATTTTTTCAAGGGTTATGAGAGATAAGTAAAAGTTTTTATTTATTTTCCTAAACTCTGTAACAAATTTTGTTTGTTTTTCACCTCCGTATTGTAATTTTGTAAGCAGATTATTCAAATGTGTTAGTTTATTTCGAAATTTCTTAGGTTTAGGTCTTTCGTACAAAATTAAATTACAATCTCTACAAACTAAATATTTTTTATCAATAATTTCTCCTCTATTATAACACTTGTAACAGTTGGCATTATACTCTTCCATTAAACAAAAAGATTTTTTGTTATAAATGGAGATTATGGAACTAACTCTGCCGAGATATAAATTTTTCAGCGCAAATGTTTATGTTTATATTTCAACTACCGAGATAAAAAGAAATGATTTTATTTTATTATTCAACTATTTAGGATATTTTGTCTATGATTACAAAGATTATTCCGGAAGAAATCGAGATTTTTCATCAGCGAAAGAGTATATTTTTGAAGTTTTAGAAGGAATGAAAGAGAATAATATGAACATCATCAATTATTGTTAAAGACATACAAAATAAGTGTTGTTAGTGTGCGTGTTTTTGCGATATCTACTTAACTTCTAAGAAATTGGGAATGGGAGAAGAAGAAAGGTATCATATGTTTTATTTCAATCAACTCTAGATTTGTGACGTCTGCTGAGAGCGTTTGTACCACTAACGCTTGACCTCTAATCTCATTTTATTGAAACATGTGAGAGGCGTTTGAGTCACTAACGCTTGACCTTGGTTTGCTCACGCCGTGAACAATGACCTTGCTTTGCTCACGCTGTGTGCGACAATGAAATCATTGTAAAAACACTTAATTCTGTATTACAAATGAACACTTTACATCACTATTTTCACACAATGTTTTTATCACAGTTTAGAATGTCTACACAAATTCAACACACAATCTTCTTGTAATGTCTTTCTTCGAGAATATAATAGAAACTTATTAAATATGAAGGACAACGCCCAGTGGAACACTTCACTTCACTTTTAACAAGAAACACAGATCTTCACAGCAATCTTCTTACTTTATAAAGTCCATATCTTCTTTCTCCAACTCACAAATACATTAGAATCTTATAAATAATGATATATCTTGTTAAATTTCGTTAAAATAGAGGAGGATCACACATGGCTAGCTATACGTGGCCAACGCCCAGCAAGAGATGAAGACGAGATGTAGTGTTACCAACATGTTAAAATGAAATGTCTCAATTCCCTAGAACTGTTATAGTTTCCAATGTATATTAAATAAGTGAATATCAATATTTCTTTCAAACCTTGTTGTTCAAAAACCACTCAACCGATTTTAATGAAATTTGATACACATATAGTAAATACTTAACTCTTTCGACTTAACTTATCCATAAGGGTGAAATCATCCCCTATTTCTTAATATTCATTAAAAAAAATAAAAAATTATCAGAAAAATCTGAAACTTCAAAAACAAGCGAGTTCAACTTAAAATTTCATGAAAATAACAAAATGTTCAAAATATACCCCAATCATCCCTTATCTTTAAACTCTTATATCTAGAGAACTATTGGAGCTTTTTTGATGAAATTTGGTATATAGGATCAGTAAATATTAAAGTATTTTTTTTAAATCACCACCTCCGGTCCATGACCTTGAAATAGTGTTTTTCCTAATATCATCCCTATTTTTCAATATTTCTTTATATAATTCAAATTCAATGTTTTTATCAATGTCTTTAACAGTTCTGTAAAGTTTTAAAATTATCTTAAGAATAATAGTGAAAATAACGCGATTTTTACTGAATTTCTCTAATATCGTTCTTAATCACATCATAGGCTAAAGATTTCTCAGAAACCACAACAACATAACAAATCGCGTTTGTAACAGCCTTTTGAAAATCCATATTGATAATTATATCGTTCTTTGAACCAGAAATATTTGTCAAACTCTTTGTCGTATCAATGACATAAATAGGTCTATTCGCTAAAAATTCTTTAGGATTGTAATACATTTCCTTATTATTACAGTAAACTTTCTTAAAATCTTGATACATCTGGTACATGATTCTGAAAAGACCTCCGGAAATGTTTAAATTTTGTAATTCATCTGGATAATAAGAACCGTTCAATTTTACTCTGATATTTTTTACATTCAAACTATCAAACTTTGAAGGATTTTTTTCTTGATTATTCTGTCTATCTGTTTGAAAACCAATGATAACGAACTTGGGATTGAAGATATTTCTATAAATATTTGTGATATCGAACGAATAAGTTGTTACGCAAAAATATCTTTTTGTTCAATACATTGCCAATCTTGAAACATTTCTGTTATTTTCATTTTAGATTTCAAGATTAAAGAATATATGCCTGCTTCATTAATAAAAACAGTGTTTTTTTGAAAGTTTGAAGGCGGGGGCGAATCACCCCTACCTTCAGAATGTATGTTTTCGAAGCTTTTTTATATTTTTCTTTAACATGTTCTTTAATTGCTTTCTTCGTATCTTTATATTCTAACACCTCTGCAACATCTTTCGCCTTAGCTCAAATAGGTAAGAAAGGAGGGTTGCTATGCTACTTTTCAGCTACCTGTAAAAAATCTACTTTTTTGCAAAATTTTGCTAGAATTCTACTAAATTTAGCAAAGTTTTACTAAAATTACTGCATTTTTGTTCAAAATGTTGAGTTAAAAAATTTCAGCTACTTTTAAAAATAGTGAAAAAAGTTAGAAAATTGTACTAATTTCGGCATTTGTGGTCAATAATAAAGCAAGATTTAGCTATGTCGGCGTTTTAGCAGAAAAAGATGGCAATAAAGCTGTTTATTTTATTAAAGGACCTTTTAAAAATTAGTTTATCGAATTGAACAATAATAAAGAAAATTTAACGAAAGAAGGGTTTATTTTGATCCCGTACAACGGTTTAAATATTGTCTACTATCAGATTAATAAACCAATTATAGAGATAAAAACAGTCGGTTTAACTTCTTTTAACGGTCATACTTTTCCTAAAATTGTTACACTAAACGCTTTAGATATTTTTACAAATAAGGACTTAGAAGATTTAGAAGTTCTAAGTATGGTAGTGGATTAAGACAACATTTAAAATTCTAAACACGTCTTTCTATTCTTTTTAACATTTTGGACTAATTTTACCCAACAAATACAAACCTTTCTGCATGTTTGTTTGGATTTGTTTTAATTTTGTCTAACTTTATTTTTAATTTGTAATTTAGATCAATATTCCTATCTTTTACTTCTTTTTCTAGCCATTAATTAGACATGTAACAATCTTCTACATTTTCGAATTTTAAGATATATCTTTCGGTTTTTCTATAAATTATTGTAGATAAAGCAGTTATTTGTAGTTCTAATCCTTCTTGTAAATCTTCTAATCTTTTACAATTTTTTACCTTAATATCTCCAATTATCTTGTCCATTCTAAGATTTTTAGCGCAATTTCTGTCTTCTTCTTTGTAAATAATATCGTCCTTATTTGTAAAAATATCTAAAGCGTTTAGTGTAACAATTTTAGGAAAAGTATGACCGTTAAAAGAAGTTAAACCGACTGTTTTATCTCTATAATTGGTTTATTAAGGGGGCAATGTACCCAAAACATATGTTTTTTAATTTCTGCCACTAATTAATCTATTTGTTCATTAAAGTGTCTCTCTAGGACAGGGTTTAAAGAAAATATATTATTAACCCCCTCCCACCCCTCTACAGGGGAAAGGGAGGGGTTTTTCAAGAAAATTAGAATTCTTGTTTTACACCATAGCTGCTTTTGTATTGCACCTATTCCAAATTTTTAGATATTTTTTTAAAGCTAATAAATAGCCTTACAAAGTGTAGTATGGAATTTTGTGTAGTTATCAAAATAGGTAAGTGACGTTTTTATTTTAACTTTTTCAAAAAATTTTAATTTTCTATAAATGGAAAAAATTATATTAGGAGTATAATTTAAAATATACTTGATCCCATACTACACTTTGTGCACTATATATTGAAGATCATATGTACAAAATATGAGGTCTCTAGGTCAATAAATAAAGAAGTTACGTTGTAAAACGTGTTGAAAAACACGGAAAAAACAAACTTACGGGAAAAGGCAAAAAACTTCATATGTTTATTATACCATGAAAAGTAAGACTATTTACATAATCATTGTTTTTTGTGTTTAGTGTAAATATATTTTACACTTAAAAGAGTCCAGCCCCATAGGTAACACCTTTCTTTTTTTTAATATCTTTTCTTCCTTTTTCATCTTTTTCAATTTAACTTCCTGATGGTATTTTTTATACTTCAAGCTCAGTCTTTTCTTTGACTGCAACACTCTTCTTAGTATTGATTTTTAGTTGATTGCTTCATGACTAAATCAAATCTAATAAGTCTAAATCACTAATTGTTCAACAAAACACAAAAAACACATGTCATTCACAAAGTGAGGTTAGAGTACAGTAACTGGAACTAACAACTGATCACTGACAACAGCTGATCTACTGAGTGATTACCACACATAAAAAAAGCTGGGATTTTAGTTCTGAAACTATGACATTCTAATATACTGAATACAGCAATAAAATACATTAGTAATAAATAGTTATATGATATATTATGAATATATATATGATATAAAGCTTTTCACTTATAATGGCCGCCTGGAGGAGACAAAATCAGCTCTACACGCTAATAGATTTTATTTAAAAAAACACACTTTTGGCAATGATAATGCAAAACCAATAATTGATTATTGTTTCCAAACATTTTAGAAACTAAAAAATAAAATAAAAATTTTTTTTAGAAAAAATCAATTTTTTGGGTACGTTGCCCCAATCTGATAGTAGACAATATTTAAACCGTTGTACGGGATCAAAATAAACCCTTCTTTCGTTAAATTTTCTTTATTATTGTTCAATTCGATAAACTAATTTTTAAAGGTCCTTTAATAAAATAAACAGCTTTATTGCCATCTTTTTCTGCTAAAACGCCGACATAGCTAAATCTTGCTTTATTATTGACCACAAATGCCGAAATTAGTACAATTTTCTAACTTTTTTCACTATTTTTAAAAGTAGCTGAAATTTTTTAACTCAACATTTTGAACAAAAATGCAGTAATTTTAGTAAAACTTTGCTAAATTTAGTAGAATTCTAGCAAAATTTTGCAAAAAAGTAGATTTTTTACAGGTAGCTGAAAAGTAGCATAGCAACCCTCCTTTCTTACCTATTTGAGCTAAGGCGAAAGATGTTGCAGAGGTGTTAGAATATAAAGATACGAAGAAAGCAATTAAAGAACATGTTAAAGAAAAATATAAAAAAGCTTCGAAAACATACATTCTGAAGGTAGGGGTGATTCGCCCCCGCCTTCAAACTTTCAAAAAAACACTGTTTTTATTAATGAAGCAGGCATATATTCTTTAATCTTGAAATCTAAAATGAAAATAACAGAAATGTTTCAAGATTGGCAATGTATTGAACAAAAAGGTATTTTTGCGGAACAACTTATTCGTTCGATATCACAAATATTTATAGAAATATCTTCAATCCCAAGTTCGTTATCATTGGTTTTCAAACAGATAGACAGAATAATCAAGAAAAAAATCCTTCAAAGTTTGATAGTTTGAATGTAAAAAATATCAGAGTAAAATTGAACGGTTCTTATTATCCAGATGAATTACAAAATTTAAACATTTCCGGAGGTCTTTTCAGAATCATGTACCAGATGTATCAAGATTTTAAGAAAGTTTACTGTAATAATAAGGAAATGTATTACAATCCTAAAGAATTTTTAGCGAATAGACCTATTTATGTCATTGATACGACAAAGAGTTTGACAAATATTTCTGGTTCAAAGAACGATATAATTATCAATATGGATTTTCAAAAGGCTGTTACAAACGCGATTTGTTATGTTGTTGTGGTTTCTGAGAAATTTTTAGCCTATGATGTGATTAAGAACGATATTAGAGAAATTCAGTAAAAATCGCGTTATTTTCACTATTATTCTTAAGATAATTTTAAAACTTTACAGAACTGTTAAAGACATTGATAAAAACATTGAATTTGAATTATATAAAGAAATATTGAAAAATAGGGATGATATTAGGAAAAACACTATTTCAAGGTCATGGACCGGAGGTGGTGATTTAAAAAAAAATACTTTAATATTTACTGATCCTATATACCAAATTTCATCAAAAAAGCTCCAATAGTTCTCTAGATATAAGAGTTTAAAGATAAGGGATGATTGGGGTATATTTTGAACATTTTGTTATTTTCATGAAATTTTAAGTTGAACTCGCTTGTTTTTGAAGTTTCAGATTTTTCTGATAATTTTTTATTTTTTTATGAATATTAAGAAATAGGGGATGATTTCACCCTTATGGATAAGTTAAGTCGAAAGAGTTAAGTATTTACTATATGTGTACCAAATTTCATTAAAATCGGTTGAGTGGTTTTTGAACAACAAGGTTTGAAAGAAATATTGATATTCACTTATTTAATATACATTGGAAACTATAACAGTTCTAGGGAATTGAGACATTTCATTTTAACATGTTGGTAACACTACATCTCGTCTTCATCTCTTGCTGGGCGTTGGCCACGTATAGCTAGCCATGTGTGATCCTCCTCTATTTTAACGAAATTTAACAAGATATATCATTATTTAGAAGATTCTAATGTATTTGTGAGTTGAAGAAAGAAGATATGGACTTTATAAAGTAAGAAGATTGCTGTGAAGATCTGTGTTTCTTGTTAAAAGTGAAGTGAAGTGTTCCACTGGGCGTTGTCCTTCATATTTAATAAGTTTCTATTATATTCTCGAAGAAAGACATTACAAGAAGATTGTGTGTTGAATTTGTGTAGACATTCTAAACTGTGATAAAAACATTGTGTGAAAATAGTGATGTAAAGTGTTCATTTGTAATACAGAATTAAGTGTTTTTACAATGATTTCATTGTCGCACACAGCGTGAGCAAAGCAAGGTCATTGTTCACGGCGTGAGCAAACCAAGGTCAAGCGTTAGTGACTCAAACGCCTCTCACATGTTTCAATAAAATGAGATTCGAGGTCAAGCGTTAGTGGTACAAACGCTCTCAGCAGACGTCACAAATCTAGAGTTGATTGAAATAAAACATATGATACCTTTCTTCTTCTCCCATTCCCAATTTCTTAGAAGTTAAGTAGATATCGCAAAAACACGCACACTAACAACACTCATTTTGTATGTCTTTAACAATAATTGATGATGTTCATATTATTCTCTTTCATTCCTTCTAAAACTTCAAAAATATACTCTTTCGCTGATGAAAAATCTCGATTTCTTCCGGAATAATCTTTGTAATCATAGACAAAATATCCTAAATAGTTGAATAATAAAATAAAATCATTTCTTTTTATCTCGGTAGTTGAAATATAAACATAAACATTTGCGCTTAAAAAATTATATCTCGGCAGAGTTAGTTCCATAATCTCCATTTATAACAAAAAATCTTTTTGTTTAATGGAAGAGTATAATGCCAACTGTTACAAGTGTTATAATAGAGGAGAAATTATTGATAAAAAATATTTAGTTTGTAGAGATTGTAATTTAATTTTGTACGAAAGACCTAAACCTAAGAAATTTCGAAATAAACTAACACGTTTGAATAATCTGCTTACAAAATTACAATACGGAGGTGAAAAACAAACAAAATTTGTTACAGAGTTTAGGAAAATAAATAAAAACTTTTACTTATCTCTCATAACCCTTGAAAAAATTATTTTCCTTTTCAAAGAATACATTAGGTTTGTAGGTATCGATACACACGTTTATTATGAGAAGATTTTACCTGTATTTTTTCATTATCTGGATGTTGAATTTGTCTACGATTTTAAGCCAGAAATCCTCGATGATTTTATAGTGCACTTGGAAAAGATAAATAATGAACCTCGTGAAAAGAATGTGGTTTTACTCACATTCTCCCCGACTTCTCGAGTGATTGTTAGCAAATTCCATCATTTCCGTTTATAAGTTTTAATTTATAGTTTATTCGTAGCAGACCAATAGATTGATTCTAAGGAGATTTTACATTAAAACTGCTCAAGAAAGTAGAAGCAAACAGCTATAGATTCGGTAATTTTTCATTCGTGAGTTACTGTTTGATTTTACAGATTCGTTTATTTCCTTTAAACAGTATTTTCCCTTGATTTTCTGTTGGCTCCGATAGTGCGCTAGGAACCTTATATTCTTATCTATTGTGATTATTTATACGGTGAACTTTAAAAATCCAGATTTTTGTCTGAACAACCAAATACACACACACACACACACACACACACACACACACACACACACACACACACACAACACACACACACACAACACACACACACACACACACACACACACACACACACATATATATATAAAATAAAAAAACAGCTCTAGTATGAGTATTGGTTATATCTTTAAAATTAGATATTTCCCATAATTCTATGACTTCAATTAAGGTCGTACACGTGCATGGGTCTTGACACAAATCCGTTTGGGTAAAGTCAAGATGGTTGCTACTGCACGCGACTCTTAAGAATTAAATGTATTTTAATTACTTATTAAATTGATTACTTTTCAGTTGATCAATGTTTTATGTAACTTTGCTTTTGGATTCATCGTGTTTCAGCAAGAGTACACTTTGCCGAATACAATGCGATATGCTATTACAGAACATACCCGCGCAATGATGGCTTGTTGTACGCCGGCGTTATACAATATGGAGGTTCAATCTCTTTATAAGGGAAATTCCAAGATCTTATACTGTTACCTGTTTTCGGTAGTTCAAACCTATAAAATGTTATGGCTCACCTTTAACCCCTGACCACTTAGTCGTTTATATACTGTAGTTTTAGCATAGAGCAGAATGGAACTAGTTTTATTCAGTAAATGCATTAAGAATTCTAAAACCGAAAGAGAAAAACTTCTGGGATTCCGTCATCCGTTAGTCATCGATATTAAAAATACACAAAGGAGAATTTATTTCATAAATCATTAACGAAAACATAATCATTTCAAATTATTTATATTCAGGTGAAAAATAAGCCCACATTATACTCTTCTTGTTAAATCTCAACATCAATATAAATTTATTTATTCTTCTAGTCTAATGTTCCGGTGAAGATCCTCTTCTTACATAATAATCAGGCACGCTTTGCCATCAAAGATTCTTGCGTATCCAAAGTCTAGCTTGTAGCTGTAATTCGATTGTTGGTCGTTACACTCTCTAGTTATCTAGGAAATCAATGCACTCTTTATCTCTTTAAGCTGACGAAAAGAAGTAATCAAATCAATAATCAGTTATTTATGGAAAGCATTAGATCAGATTTACTGTAGGTAATCTAAATCATGGCCTAATCGTGAATGTTATGTAATATATGCTACCATTACACTTTTATTAGCAATAGTTACAATATTGTAGAGTTTAATAATCTACTAAAGGCTGAATATTATTAATGTCAGAAGAATGTAGGAAATTTTAAGAGCAAACTATTGTTCTTACACTATGAGATGCTATTAAATCGGATTTTGAAATATCTGGAGTATATTCGATGTAAAAATAAACAAACTCCACCTTTTAGTTTCTTAATAATGGTTTTATATACTAGTTACCTAAAATATTCCAAATTTCCAATAATACAAATGTAAGCATTCGTTCCTGTTTTATTTAAGGGATTAAAACACGTATGTTAATGTAAACATACCTAATTAAATTTGAGGTTAGTAGTATTAATCAAACTATTATGAAACGAACACTCCAGGTTCTTAAGATTTGTTGCAAAAATCTGGAAAGTTAATTATATTAAATTGTAAATGCTATCCAACCGCCCCATGAAAACTGTTAATTTCAAACAGTAATATTTGATATGTGGTTGCAGGGCTAAAGGAAGGTTCTGTAGTCAGGAATAGTTTAAGAAACTGCCCAGGTAATTATTTCTAGCAATGCAGATAAAGAAATACGTTTTTTTTTTTCAAATAATTCGCTGTTATATAAAAATTAAAAAGTAAGAAAAAAAGTGTTATATTAAATGAAATAATTAATTTTGTTCTTATTGAACAAAACGGGTATAACAAGCTACTTTTAAAGTTAGTTTTGAAACATTGTTTCAATGATTAAATAAAGAATTAAACGGCGCATTGTACCGAATTGCTTATGTTTTTGTAAAATGCAACTGGACCTTGTGTCAATGTTACTGTAACACCACTAGTATGTTTATATTGTTACGATGAATCATGTAGTGTTGCGTGTCGAGACATCGTCGTCACTCTGTGTTACATTCAGCCTTGGATTGTAGAGTAACAGAAGACACATGGTGACCTTGAACCCCTGTCACTGACATCGTCTGTCTAGCGCGATAACAGCTGACACTGCCCAGCCACCTACTGATAACACTATGTGTAATCCTAACACATGACGAAAAGGCTAATTTAATTTCTCATACAATTATATACTCAGATTTATTCGATTGTCAGTTTAATTAAATTTATTGCTGTACTGTTCCGTAAACATTTTTTTGCAACTATTTGTTATATAAAACTGTCTGGAATTTAAATACTCGTTAAAATTATTCTTTGAAAATTCAAAACTTTTACCGACTTAATTTATTTAGATTCTTTTGGTCCTCTTTTCTTTTCTAGCCACATGAAACTAAACTTTTCACGGTAAATAACTATGAAAGCAACAAAATATTGACTGAATGAACGTCATTAAATATCATACATTTATGAGTGGATGTACGATGGTTGATTACAATTAGAAATATGTGTTTTTACTGTCAGATACTTTATACATGCCGAATAAAATAGGGTGAAATGTTGTGAGAGAAAGATATACAAGGTGTACGCTGATATTCAAAATACGTACCCATTTGGAAATGAACACAATTTTAAAGAAATTAGCTATTTTATAATCGTGTTAAATGATTCTCCAACAAAATTACATAGTTTGTTCTAACATATAAGCCTAATGGTTGTCCAACATCTGGCATAACTGAGCAACAAATTAACAATTAATACAGCATGGTTTACCAATACCTAATGGTAATAATAATAAGTAATATGACGTTGGAAATCTTGTGCTTTTAAATATAAGATTACTTTCCGATATTGAATATTATTAAAATTATAATTTTCTACTACTGTATAATTTCACGAGGGCTGTAAAATACAAACCATTTTATAATCATTGGATTCATTAATGTTTATAACAATAACAATATGAGACCTTAAATTCTGTAACGATTAAAAAATACAAAAGGATACATTTTCAGCCTCCACAAAGAAACAACCCAACACAAAATGTACAATAACAGTTTTTCTAGAAGGGATTAAGTTTCGAACCCAATCAAAAACAATCTTGTTAAACAAGTGTTAAAATTAGAATGCAAGCGGATCGCGGGTTTCAGAGTAATGAGAGGTTTAAAGCTGATAGATGTTGAAAACATAACATCTGTAGTTTTCCCATTCCAGTTTTGTTAAAATTAACGCTTAAAATGAAAATTTGACTCTTATGTAAAAATATAACACCCATTACGGCTTTGCCCGTTGCGGTTCGATCTGTAGGATTTCAAACTGTTCCCAACATCGCTAAAACCTGTGATAGCCATTAGAATAAGAGACCCCCAATCCCACACAATCCCCGTAATCTCATGAACTCAAACATGCATATTACCATACACCATTACATACATCACTGCAATCAAATGTTTTATATTATCATTCTATATCCTAAACCTCGGTATCAAATACTTACGAAGGGTCAAGTGATTGATATCGTTGGTTTACATGAGTTCACATGATCGGTTATGGAGGCATACAAAAAAGACGTCTCTAGAGTACCTCTGACTTATGTGGGACCTTAATACTATAATTAATAATCTAATTTTTATGTTGAAACATGTCTCATATGATACAGTAAAATTTACAATAGTAAATACAGCTATTCGATATGCATTAACATATCGACTTTTTTGTAACTAACCTTTAAGGCTTCAAAGCTTTTCTGTTGTCAATATATTATAGTTAGTTATAAAAGAGTTATTAAAACATTTTTGTTTATTTCATATAAGCAATACAATTTTAAAGTTGTTACCGATGAACACAGTTTTGAAATCGTCCAAAATTAATCGTATGGACGATTGGACTTGAAAATTTGGATTATCATACATTAGATTTAAATGTTTCTATGTTACTACCTTATTTGTAGATTTTTCACTAAGTGCTTTAAAGAATAGCTCATTACCCTTTTGTAAATAATATTTTTCTTTGATCTGACTATAGCAATTCACATAACACTGATATTTTTAATTTTAAAATAAAAAAATAATTGAAATGAGGGCAATTTGTAACACTTTGTGAGTCATATTATACTTTTTTATTTTGTTTAGTACATACAAATACAAAATTTTAAGTTAGGTTGATATATTTGTCGACACTTTTCTCGTGAACACTAATATCCAAAAGGTTTTTACAGAAATTTAAAAGCTTTTTAAATAGCAAAAATTTTATTTTTACCGTACTATTTACAAAAACTTTTAGGAGTTCCCCCGGACCCCGTTTTTTACTGGCGGCTATTCCAAACCCACTAGGCCCCTTGGCGGACCCCCTAAACATAATTTACGCCACTATCTTCAGATAACTTTGTCTCAGCATCTCGTACGCCAGAGTAGTCCAATAAATCGAGACTTTTGAAATGTAAACATAGAACTGCTGAAACGAGATGTCTCGTTAGATCATCAGAGGTCCTCCAACGCGAGTGCCGGGTCCGGCCTACAGGCGTGGAACAGGGATGTCACGGTGCCGCGATTGTGTGCAAATTCACCGGTCCCATGACGTCATCTGTACAGATGGGGGCAGCGGCTCTCGCTGTTTGCTTGATATCTCTCATCATCTCCGATAACGTATGCGTTATTGAGGATACTTCATTTGAATTTTTATAGGACCCCCACTCGTCCCTCTTGTATACACTGCATCCCATTCGTGCTCATATTTATTTCAACGTGAGATATTTGAAAGAGTACAGGTTTGCTTCCTGTTACTTAAGCCACAACGGATTGCACGTCACGTGATATAATTTTGTACTCCTTTCTTTGTTTGAAGTTTATTTTTGACGATGGAAGGGTCGTGAAGGAAACAGGATGTTTCCGTGCATTTGACACCGTTCAGTGAAACAAAAAAGTCAATAACATTACGTTTCGAGATCTGCAATCTGATCTCTTCTTCAGGTAAATAACTAACCTAATACATAAATACAAACTTGGTTAAAATAAACAAATCATACCAAAGCGTTGTGGCACGCCTAAGTCAGGCATCACAACCTACATGTTGTGTGTCAACTTCACTAACTCTAAACATGCACTTAATAAAGAACTATACGCAACACTAATCATTAAAACTGAACTACAGAATACGGTAGACGAATACAGACGTATTGTGACCTGTATTCTGTAGTTCAGTTTTAATGATTGGTATTGTGTATAGTTTTTTATTAAACACATTAGGCGTGCTACAACGATTTGGTATGATTTGTTTATTTTAACCAAGTTTGTAATTATGTATTAGGTTAGTTATTTTCCTCAAGAAGAGATCAGATTGCAGATCTCGAAACATAGTGTTACTGATTTTTTGTTTCACTGAATGAGGGCAAATGTCCGGAAAAATCCTGTTTCCTTCACAAGTTTGTATCTTACAATTCTTACTTTGGGACCAGAATACGTTAGTAAATTTGTCTTCTTGCCATTTATCAAAACGTAAAATTTCAAGGCAGTTGATTTAGTATTGTGTAATAAGCAAAACATATTCTATAAAAAAGGTATACGTTTTATATAAGTCTTTTCCCTGAATTTTATAAATTAATATCTTCATGATCATCACGATTTTTAAAACCTGAAGATTACACAGTATATGTGAATATACTTTTACCTCACTATCCTAAACATATTAAAAGTATACTTTAATAGGAAGTAAGTAATATATTAATCATATGGCAACAGTTTTTGATACAAATATAGAACAAGGATACCGGTATAATAAACAATTATCTCTACTCGATCTGAAGCAGTTTTTAATTATTTTGAAATGTTTTGTTATTCAGTTCAGTATTATTTCTTCTCTTTTATTAAAGTTAGTTCAGAGTCCATTAACATTTTAATACAGAATTTATGAAAGCAAATAAACATACGTCTTAAATTAAAAATACGAAAGTTTTCTTTGTGAACAGTTTGCCGGGAAGTTCTAAGGGTGACTTGACTCTTACTTTTAGTCAGCCCCGAAAGTAAAAGAGACATAAAACTGTTGTGTATAGAAATGGGAATTAAAAAGTTTCTTCAGAAGTTAGAATTTCGTGAATTTAAAATGCAAAGAGCAAATTGGTTTATATAATTTAACAGCATCACATATTAGATTGTTACTTTGGAAAACAAAATATTTTCAAAAGTATATACTCATTCAGAGGTTTTAGGTTTATACAGATTTTTATAGTTTTCAAAGAAGCAGCTGTTTGTTAAAACGCCTTACTTAATCTAAACAGTAAAAAGTTGAAGTAATCGACAAAACGACCTTATTTGACTCGCTTTAATTACTAACAACAGCTAAGAAAAACGGGAAAAATACGCAAGATAAGAAAAATACACATATTCAACAATTATTTTAACATAGAAAACATTTCATTAACATAATCAGTAATAAAAATTATGCAATTCCTGGTATGTGAGACATTAGCTGGCAGGAAGGGAGTTTAAATTGCACTTTGTTTTGCGAGAATGTTCGTGACCGGTTTAATTTGCCAAGGCTTAGTTAGTTAGTTGTATTATCTATGCTAGTGAATCATCAACGATAAATTGGTGACTAACAGTTATGACTCAGTGAGTCACTTTCTGTTGACCACTGTTATATCTACAGGTGCTGTCGTGCATGTCAATTACATATCCTATAATACATGGTTGATAGAGCTTTTGAGTCATCACTTAAAAGGTTCACAAGTGGTCACAAGTATATTTTCCTCAGTACTGCAATAAAATAATCGTCTTCGAGCAAAAATTTATTACCTTGCTTAATAATTTGAATTTGACATAAACCTATCTCATTTACAATATCATAACGATGTGCACCAATGAGTGATGATATCTACTTAATTAACTCTCTTTTACTCTAGCGTCCTGCTGTAAGCTTTCTTCGAAGTTCACTTGAGGAAATGATTGAAGTTTTAATAAAACACCATGCCTAGAAATTCAATTATTACTTTAGTGTACGAAAATTCTTGCACAATTTCATGATAAGCGTTTTTAAAGAAAACTTTTTAACCAACCAATCAGATAAAGATTGAATTATGCAAACATTTATTAATGTTATTTCAAGTAGACAAAACCTAGCATTGTTAAAACACTTTTTAATATAGACAATATAAGCAGAAGTGTCGGCCAAATCATTTCTGAGAACTTTGATCAGGTAGACTTTCTATTACTAATGATTTATAAGCACGAAACAACGTTTTTACTAACTACTACATCCACAAGCAGTTCAACATTTTTTCAGAATCTTCCTCAATTTCAAATATACTTATCAATTAGGGACTCTCTTGGACGTGAATAACTACTGATTGTACCGACCCCATGGCCACTTTTCCTATGAGCCCAGCGATCCTTTTTCGTCTTGGTCCTCCAAGATGGTCTAACAGATTTCTGTCTCGATCATTGGGTTCACTCATATGTATTCGCTCGCTGCCTCTGTAGTACGCTAACTGAATTGTCCCAAGGCCCTACAGTCAGCTTGGTATGACATCTTCCAAATATCGAACTTCTAACAGTGTAATATTTAAGGTACACAGTCAAAAAGGATGTGCTCAACAGTTTCCGTTTCCTGGCTGCAAAGACGACTTAAAGATTCCGGTTATTCCAGACGTTATTACCAGTTATTCCAATATAATTATTTAATAGTATTTAGAAAACAATACAACGTTAACTGTATTGCGGGTGGAATATTCCAGATTTGTCAGATTGACGCCACACATTGCAGTCTCGTGACCAGGAAAATAGTTACAACACATTTGTCATCAACAGTCACCTTGTAATTATGTTATATATCATGAGGAAGTGTATGACGTGATATAATACAGAGATTACCAGAGTTACTTAAGTTCAATTTTTTACGGTCGTTCAATTTGTACTTCGTTCATGTCTGGCAACACACAGAATCTGGGCATTCGTAGTCTGGGCTTATTCAGGTACTGACATTGCCAGTTCTGTGGAGCTCCTAACGTGTGGAACTAACTGCAGTTTGATCCCCAATTTTGTGAGAGACCCTAGAAAAACCTAGAATTATCTCAACAGGTGCACAATTGAAATGCGTCTTTACCTACATTGCACTACATGCTGCAATTTAGGTGTATCTTATGTCGAAATGATGCAAATAGTTCGTTTTGAGCTTCTTCGTTCTTCGTCACCGACTATTTTTGGAAACCTTCAGACGAATATGACTCCAGATTTCAGGAGTAAAGTCTGAGGCAGCACCAAAATGCAGATGTATATGTATAATCTGGTAGATTATAATGCCTTTTAGCCACTGTGACGTCTAAAATATCAAGTTTTAGGTCTCTACATACTTTAGAACAAATACACCGCTTTTGAAGGGAACAAATCGCGCACTATGTGGTCATGGTCAAGGTTATGGTGATATTGATATTCACATTTTCCCTCTGAGATAGAATCTATTGCGAGTTATGTTTAACTTATTACCTGTCCATTTTCATCACACGGTCAATACAGGAACTTAACTTATAAAATACGTTTTATGTCAGTAGATAATTTTCTTTTTATACACTCGTAAGCGTAATTGTTAACATTAACATGTTTGAAATAACGCGTATTCTGCCGTAATATGGATTCATTATCAACGCCATTACGAGTTAAAAAAACCCCTAGATGCAATAAAATAAATGTGCAAAACGTGTCTATACAATTATTTTATGTTCTTCCCTTAACGACATAGTCAACTTATAAACATGATACTTCCAATGCAAGTACGCTTATCTCGAGTGATTTACAATAATACGTTTCCCAAAGAAGTATTTAGTTCCAAGAAGTCAACTCGACTCCGATCAGGTTCGTCGGTAATTGACGGAAAATAAGACGTGGTATGAAACCCTGCAATGATATACGGTGCAATAAACTTCTCGAGGCGGTCGAGAACTGCATCCTGCTTAACAATGCGATCTGAATGTGATAGAGCCTTGAACCGGCCGATAAATCTATCAGTGGACTGGAGAATTGAGAAAGGCGGGGACTCAGGGCTGTAACCGTTATTGAGGATCCGAGGGGGTCGGTATTTGGGGGCCCTTGGGCCCCCTATACGTTTGGTGAGGGCTAAGTCCCCGAGTCTCTACTATACCTGGGCGAGCCTGCAGGATGATCTCTACAGCCCGTTTATCGCTGCCAGACAGCCTCACCTTGATCACACACTAGACGTATAAATAATGAATTATCTCGAGCAGTCGACCCATTGTTTGCTCACTCAAGGGGACGGGTGTCTGTGTGTACCTACAGACTACTTAGCTCGAGTACTGTTGCCTCCTCCCCCTCCTCCCCTACCATTATTTCTTCACTTTAGTTGTGACTTGTCAGGCTTTTCAGTTGTACAGTATATACTCGTACTGTATACACTGTTCTATGGGAGAACTTCTAAAACATATAGTCAATGTAGGGAAATCTATTTTAAAAATCTAAATTTAAAGTATTCTATATGAATAAACTTATGGCATAATAAATGAAAAGCTTACACACTTGACAAATTAAAATTTGCATTATTTTAATTACTTGGAACTAAAAATATCGATAGTTTGTTAACATGCTCTACAGTACTAATCATTTACCAAGAGCAATAGACGTATGTTTGCTCACTTCTATAATATGCTTCAGCCTGCTGAACACATTCTAACGATCGTCTCTGACGGAAAAGGATATTGTCGGTTGGAGTAAAGTCGGTTGCACGGAGCAGTTTTCATTGAAGTGGAATTCGTATTTTCCACCAATAAATATTTACAATTATATAATTATAACACTTTTAAGTCATCACGTAAAAGTAATATAGACATAATGAAAACAGTTTATCTAAATTGAAAAGGAAAAAATTAAGTTTCGTTTGAAACCTAAAAAAATCTGTATACAAAGGTTCAAGAAAATAAGAATTTTTTTCTTGTGAGCTATCGCGCAGAGGAACGGACTTACGGACAGGTCAGAGGACGGACTGCCCTTTGACCTTTAGGCCCTAAAATCAATAGGGATTTTCTTTAGATCAAGGGAAAATTATATACCAAGGTCAACAGACGGGCAGGCAGCCCCATGACTTAAAGAAGGTCCTGTGAGTTCTTACTATTGAAGATAAAAGTTAAGAAGCTATGAATACAAATATCGCATTCAAATAGCATATTTACCCGTTATTAGAGCAAAACATAACCAAAGAATAAAAAATATTCTTGTAAATAATTTATGTTAAATAAAATATTTTTAATAGTTGATCATTTTGTTGAGATGGTTGTTGTATAAAATCTTACACACTTTAAAAAGTAATAAATATGGATAATTATTTTTTTTAGTTAAACGTTACTAAATTACACACTACGAAATATTAAAAACCGTGATAATCAGTTATAAAAAGATGTTTTCAACAAGAGCAATATACTAAATAATATACCACTTCCTTTTGATTGTAAGTATTTCCTACGTAATTAAAGAAATTGTAGTACTTTTTAACATGCAACACGTTAAAAATGGACAAATTACGGGTCTGTGCCTGCAAGGCAGCTGCTGCAGTCTGCAATGCGGTTTGTTATGTGTTTGCAGCGCGTGTACTGCAGGCGCGCACATTAACACTATCACTGCTCCTGTTTGAAAAAGCCAGAAACCCTACTTGTTCTAATTTGTATTCGTAGCATGTTACACTAAGTTTCCTCTTTTTGGTAATGCAATACACTCTTGTTAAAACACATTATGTGCCAAGTATTACTGTGTTCCTAGTGAATTATTTAACAATATGACAGATGTGGGTAATACAATCTTTTACTGTCTACCTCCATTGCGATGCTATAATTTATCTGTTAAAAATAACACTATATTTAATTTCGTTTTAAATTTTAGAAGACAGGTATCTCGAACATTCTTATAATATATTTTTTCTGCTGGCTCTTCAGAAATATGTTGAGATACCTTGAGAGTAGAATTGAGATAAGCCTTGTTTTTTCCGCCCCATAGATCAATTCACACTCTCGAGCTGCTAAGAGCAATCTATGGCGATCTCATATTTATGAATGAATACTAACTATTAAGTTTAATTCTACTGCTCGGTTCATTCTGTAATGCATACATTTTGTACTAAACCATCGTAACTACAACCTTCAATGTTAGTTACACAATAACTCACCAAATTGAAGGATGGAAAAAGTGAACGCTCTGACTGCCATCTGTGGGGTGAGAAACTCAGGTAGTAAATATTTTAACGGTAACAATCAAAGTTACGTGGTGCAGCCCTAGCGTCGGTCCTCGGTAGTAACTGAACTTAAACCTCGGACCTCACCACACCTCGTCCATATGCATGATTATCTCCTTTGTAAAAGTTATACAATCAACGGCTACTACACTTATGACAGACATCTATGTAATACTCACTCGTTAAGGATGTCACAAAAGGAATGTCTGAAGAAAAAAACAATCGATATCAACAACATTTAAAAAATGTCTTAAATAAACTTTTATCTGGATGTAACATTTTAATTCATTGCTTAGATCGGCCCTAGAACTGCTGAGCTGGTATTTCTATTGTTTCCTTTCAATGTTAATTATGTAATGATGTTTACGATATCTAAAAAAAAAAACAAAAAAACAAAAACAAAAACACCAACCCCACTCTCTCTGGGTTAAATAGAGTTTTAACCTAGGCCATATAGGATTGAAGCATTATTTCTAATCAATACATTTAATATTCTTCGACATATATACCAAAAAGTATACATTGATAGTCACGCTATTCAGTTTTATTACTTCCACAATATGGTTTAATATCAAAAGCGATTTCGTGGGTCCAGATATTAGTGTAAACAGAAAATATGTGTAGTCTAGGAAAAAACAAAAAACATGATTATACCTACAGACTCAAAATTGGATCCAGAAACGTTAAGGGACCTTTTCATTTTTTTATACTTTAAACACATGATTTCTGTTTACATTAACATGATGCCTTAACCGGCGAGAACGCTTTTGATATTAAACTATATTGTGGAAGTAGTAAAAATGTCTTTTACTAAAACCCTACTTTCTGTCAAATTATTGATCATGAATGGAGAATGTTACATAGCCATAAATGTACTTATTAACTATTCGTATATTTGTATATGTGCTCTGAAAACTGAGATCGATTAAATTGTCTTTGAATTAGATATTTAAAAGTATATTTAAATCTAACGCTTTCACCTCTCGAACCCATTAGTATCGTAAGATAAAATAAGGGAATTTCGACAAAAACCCAAAAGAAAAATATATTCAGTCACCTACATGCACAAGTTAATTAAGCGGTACAGTACAGGTCACTTATCTCCACAATCTGGCGGCAGGAGTCGATCGTGGTCTGTGAGCAACCTTAAACTTTGCTGTAGCAGGAAAGGCAAACAGTTGCAAAATACTGTACATTAACTAATTCTAGCAGCCACTGAATTATAAATGTTATACAGTGTGAATGTGCAGTCAAACTTTAACATAACGTTTCTAAACTGTATCAACAGGATGCTTTGCACAGTATAATACACACACTTTTGAAGTTACAAGAAAATCACAAAATGGTAATATGCGTAACCCATATTAATAGGTTATCTGTAATGGTGATCAATACCAAACCAATTTTTCAAGTTAGTGCTAGTGTCCAACTAAAATATGAACGAAAACAAAAGAAGAAAGCGTTTACTAGAGGAGAAAAAGGATGACAGAATATGTGAGGTGAGTCTCAGAAACATACTAAAAGCATTGCTATTATAAATAGTTCAAAACCTACATTTAAGATTTATGTAATTAGAGACTACCCCAAAAGTGTGTTTTACTCTAAAGCAATTATCTACATATGTTGGTGGAAATAAAGTAATTGAAAGATGACTAAAAAATATTCAAAGGATGCAGAGTCTATAGGCATATAGGCAAAGGATATAGGCAGAAAATTTAATTAAACAATATCTTTAAATGATGAAGGACAAAATTAAATTAAAGAGTGTTACCATTTGAAATAAGAAGCGTAAAAGTGATAAAGATTCTGTTTCGTTGTAATGTATAAGACATCTTCTTTTTAATTTCTTTATATTCTTGCACAAAACACAGTTTTTAAATATTGAGACGAGTATCTTCTTGATTAAACTACTCAACGGCTTCCTAATCCAGCCCTCAGCTACGCCGAAGTGGGAGAACCATTGAAGGAGGTCTGTGGCTGGCATAGACTCCAATACTGAACGGCAAGAGCTCGTCTGTAGAGTAGTGCGGTCACTCTGCGGTAAGGTGGCTGGACCTACTACCGCCACTCAACATTATTACACACAGGTCCCTTGACGCTTCTGGGTCCAATTTGTAGTCTGCAGGTCTCTCGAATATCCGCTGACCGACTAGATAGAGAGTGCTTTGATGCCTTGAGTAATCATCTTACTTCAACATTCAAGCGTTCTACTAAATGTACCATTTTAACTACGATATCTTGAGTAATTCAACTAATCGTGTTCAACAATTGATAACGGTATCGCACTGTTTAAATTCCATAAAATCTTCAAGATGTTTATTAGCAATCGATGAATGGCAGGCGCAAGTAAAATGTACTTGGCTGACTGTTAACAAATTTTTACATTTACAATATTGGCATTACCAGTTACGTTTTTATTTCTTGTATTAGTAACATGGATGCATAAAAACAAAACATATGAAATCGACAAGATTCAAAAATACTATTGAGTGTAATGAAAATTCCGTAATCTGACCAGAAAAAATTATATTTTAAGTATTAAAGATCATAATCTTGAAGCCTAAGTTTGATTTTGTCTATTAAATATAATTTTGTTTGGATGGGTATAATAGTAAATTTGCTAAGACTCTGTCGAGAAAGAATTTTGAACTCGCAAGGGTCGTCAGTGAAATAAGTTTAACAGGTATAAGATTACGTGCATGCTTTCCATAAACTATTTTTCATTAATTACTTACAATATTATTATAGAAAACAGTTGAATTATCTATAATTTCCAGAATTCATTGACTATTTGTTTGTAAAGATAAAAGCAACAGATTCTATTATCCTGTGTAATAGCCTGCGTGTCAGTTTCTTCATCACATATCATTGGAATATCTGACGCCGTTATGTTTATGAAAGTAATGTTGATAATTAGTATACAGGTAGAAAAGAGCACACGATATACAAAATCCATGCAAAAATTACATACACGTGGTTTAAGATAAATTTGCCGTAATTTAATGGGTTTGAAGCCACATGTGCGCTATGAAGAAAGAAAATATATGTTAAACGTAGTATACTCAATAAAATTTAATAAAATCAACTGATATTTTCGTAAGTTATTTTCACACGAATAAATCCTTAAAATAGTTTTTTCTTTTATTTAATCCGTATACAATATTATAATTATCATTTACCAGTGGAATTAGTAAAATTATTGATTAAAACGTAGTAAATTTTGATGTTTTTACTATTCCTACTTGTGTTTGATGAAAAAAGTGCTTTCAGTCCTCTGATGGAAGGGATTAATAAGAAGTACTAGCCAGTTTAGTACAATTGACATCAACCTTTGATATTATAAAGGTTCCAATGGGTAAATGATGACTTTTCGATAGTTCCAAAATAAAAACCACCCATTAACATTGTATCTTTCGTGGTGTAAAGTGTCTTTTTCATTCAAACTGGCGAACCTTCACTTGATAGTTATTGTCGTCTCTACTTGGTGGCGCAAAGGCTATTATGTCAGTTTTTGCACACTTCTACTTTTTAAATCGGATTTTCCGAAGTTCAATTACAAATACTTAGCTTACAGAATGCCTCGACTGCCCAGTCCACGCCGCTGGAGTGTGAGGGGGGTCGGCACTGCAGGCCGAGTTATCGCTGTTTTTACCGAAGTCTCGGCCGAAGGACTCCCTTATCTGCACACAATGGCAGGCTTGCAGACTCGTCCCGCCATATAAGGACCCTCTGATAGCCAAACCGCGAATAAATTATAGATATTGATTTAATGTACTTGTTTGATAATTTAACCAGGCTATACAAATTCTCAAGTGGGCTAATTAGCGGTACACCAGATGTCCTCCCGGTCGTTTGTTTGTCTTTTTGCACTCAGTTAAAAAGCTGCCAATCTTCGAGCTGCAAGGTATTACCACTCACGTCTGTCCATCGGTGGAGGACTCTCATTCTGGACCTTCCGCGTACGTAAGAGTCTATCTCTTCCTAATCTCTCACGTTTGGTTGTTGGTGTAATAAAAACACAAAATTAACAAATAAAATAACAAAATTTAAATTAAACTAAAATTAACATCTTAGTTTTACTTCAAGAGCGTTGCATATTGAAAATAAAGCACTTATACAATATATTGTTTATTACACCAAATCTGATAGAAAACGTGAATTGACATTAAAAGTACATTTCTTGTTAACGTAGACGTAGTTATTATACGCTCGGAATAACACCAGATAATTGTATGGAATCTATATTACCTGACGGTGTATTCGGGATCCAGTGGTTTCAG
This sequence comes from Homalodisca vitripennis, assembly GCF_021130785.1. Lineage (NCBI taxonomy): Eukaryota > Metazoa > Arthropoda > Insecta > Hemiptera > Cicadellidae > Homalodisca > Homalodisca vitripennis. The sequence continues at coordinate 237,687,117 of NC_060208.1, read as the reverse complement.
CTAAATTTAAAAGTATTAAATATCAATACATGCTGTTAATACCGAGCATGTTTAAATAAAAGATGATTGTTAAGGCGGATTATCTTCAATTTGCTTAAGCAAAAACTTTCTATAATTTGTAAGCATATTTCCCAATTTTCTTCTACCAGAACTGGGTGACACATAATAATTTACACTAGACGTTGATTTCCTACATTCGGTTGTAATATAAAAAATGTGCTTTCATCTGCTTATGGTTTAATAATATTCTTGATATTTTACAGTTTCATGATAGTATATAAAATTATTAATTACTGTTATAAATATTTTTAAACCATTTCTTGCAGTTAAGAACTTATTTTTATACTTGATTTTAATATAAATAAACTATTAGTGTAATCTCAGAATTACATCTTGCTTTGGTCTAGAAATATCTTGCTTTATTACAACTTAACTTATTAAGAGTAAAAAAATAACAAAATCACGAAAACTACATAAAATAATGGGTTATAATAGCTAGTTTAATCTTAACTGTAACATTTCAAATTGCACTACGAGTGCTCGATATTTATTCTGAAAATATCCTTGCGATATTGAAGAATAGTTCAAAGCAAAACTGTGGACAGTTCTATTAGAACGACTTGGAAACAGCTGATACCTGCAGCTAAGTAAAGGGCATGTTTATAAACGTAGGCTTTTAGCTAAGTTAATCAATATGCATGTTGAGTTTTGCTACATATTAACTTCTGAATTTGGAGCCATGATTGTCTAAAAAAGCCGACGACGAAGAAGCTCAAACGAACAATTTACATTGTTTAGACATCAGAGGCACCTAGATTACCAAATATAAAATAAATTGTAATCCAGTGAATTTTCACTGCCTCATCAGGTACACATTTTTTAAATTTTGTAATATAGGTGTAACTGATCACACCTATGTGTACCTGTTATGAACTTCTTCGTCATCGACTTCAGACAATCATGGTTCCAGAATCCAGGAGTAAAGTCTATAATAGGATCAGATTCCAGGTTCTGAATTCAGTGGAATGAAGAGGAAGGTGAACTGGAGCTAAACGTAACGTTCATATCAAATCAACACTTTCCTTTTCTTGTAAATATTTCAATGCAGATTTCTGAAAACATAACGAATAAAATAACAATTTCTTAACATATTATTGGTACATTGAGTAGGCAAATAATATATTTACGCATACTCACGCGCACACACATACGTACAGAAACATATTAAGAAACGCATGTTTTCAAATTTAATGACGGAGTGCTTTTAACTCTCCCAAATCACTTAACACTAATAGGATAATTCTTTTCGTAGAATCTGTCATAATATAAAGCAGTACCATCTTCACTCAAGTGCTAACGAACATCAGAGTTAATCTAGTTTGTAATAGATAAATATTTGTATTCATAGTGCCTTGGGTTTTTGGATATCTGCTTCTTATCACTCCATGTACAGGGATAAGTTACATGCTGTGTTTTAACATGTCACGATCCGTCATTCTTCTCACACCATCAATCTGTATGCTCTCAATCCATATATTGACATTCAAAATTGGCTACGTGCACTATGACTTAATCATGAAAACGTTACATTTCCAGCCTTCAATATGCAACTAATTAATCCTTAAATTCGCAAAGAGTAAAGAAACTGTGATTGTGTGAAATTATCTACTACCTTTATGATTAGTTGTGAAACGCAATTAAAATTATGTCTAGTGATGTGAAAAACTTCCATAAACAACACTGATATTTATGAAAGATGCGAATTGGAAAAACTAGAACATAAAGTTATGCAACATTTTAAACGCAGCTAAGATTAAAAAAGGGAAAAATGGAATAGATTTAACAGTTCCTGTATGGTATTTTCACTACATCTGACTCTCACGACTAGCATCAGGTGTGGTTTTCAATTTTTGGTGTTGAATTTAATGGAAATCAACGGCAACATTTCTTGTGGGAGTAACAAGATTCTGGGTAGCTTACAACGAAATTTGATGAAATGCACGCTGGAAATCTTTTCCTAACAGTTGCTACATCATATATTGCAACTTTGATATAGAATGACATGTCAACAGGTAGCTTACTTGGTGACATCTTTCTACAAAAAGACCTTGAACTTTCTGTGACAAACATAATCATTCTATAATTGTTTCCCTTGCGTGGTATATTCTTCAAACCTGCATGCCTTGTGCAACAAAACGAAACACTAGTTATGGCAACTTGTAATAAAATTAATTGGTTTTAGGTTTGCCATTTACGATGGAGGTTTTGTGGACGTAACTGGTTTTGTTCGGCCATTTATCATCGCTGACTGAAAAATCAACGCTACTTATTGAGATTTTCAATACGAGTTTTTCCTCAGGTGGATAGCTAACCGGGCAAACAGACAGCAAACTTATTTTAAAATTAAGAAATCCAATGCGTTCTAACATATAAAACTCGTAACACGTAAAACAACCAACCACTGTCAACTAGCTATTAACAATGGCAATGTCACGTAGAAAAGGTGCAAACATCTTTCATTGGAGTTATCACTAACCATACGGTTGCTATATAGTGTTTTTAAGTAGAGTCTGACACAATTGTAAACCTTATTCTGCCCATCCTCATGAGACTCTGACCCGAAAATCATATCAGACAGAATAAAGGGGAAAGTCGATACAGCAAGGCGATGGTACTGGTAAAAAGTACCATGGGCACACACAGGATTTGAATCATCACTATTTCTTACTCAGATCCTACGTCTGATGACCACTCGGTCATCGGCCCTCCTAAGAGAGCTATAAGTATCGATAATATTACTGCAGAAATTGAGAATCCTCCCAATAACTCTCAATGAGTTCAAATATTCTCAGTTGACAGAAATATTTTCAATGGACGTTCCAAATTCAAGGCCAAATGTAGTGAATAGATTTCGCTTGTAATTAGTTAGATGTATAACAATAATGACTAAAAACAAAATTTAGTGATATTCCTGCACACTCACTGCAGGCATTAAACTTTCGCGAGGACCTTGGAGATGAGTGAATACCAGGAATGTTTTAGGTAATAATTAAATAAAGTATTGCCATAAATAATCAATTTTATTTTTTTATCAGTTTCACAATTTTTGTAGATTTATTCATGAATTGAAACCTAATACAAAAGACCAACAACAATCACTCCTTTGTTTAAAGGTTATTTTTGACGATGGAAGGATTGTGAAGGAAACAGGATTTTTCCGGACATTTGCCATCGTTCAGTGAAACAAGAAAACAGTAACACTACGTTTCGAGATCTACGGAGTCACAATATGGTTTTAAGAAGTTCATCTCGCATGAACCAATAATAACGAAAGGGCCCATTCCTGTTCCCCTTCCCTTGTATTTCCGCCATCTTGTTTTAGCCAGCCGTCACGATTGCCATTGGCTAGTCCCTCTGGTCAGTCGTAGGTGGTTAGTAGACGAGTGAAGACGTATTGTGACCTATATTCCGTAGTTTAGTTTTAATGATTAGTGTTTTGTATAGTTTTGTATTAAGTGCATGTCTTTAGTGTTAGTGAAGTTGACAACAACATGTAGGTTGTGATTCCTGACTTAGGCGTGCCACAACGCTTTAGTAAGATTTGTTTATTTTAACCTAGTTTGTAATTATGTGTTAGGTTAGTTCTTTACCTGAAGAAGAGATCAGATTGCAGATCTCGAAACGTAGTGTTACTGTTTTCTTGTTTCACTGAACGATGGCAAATGTCCGGAAAAATCCTGTTTCCTTAACAATCACTCCCTAAAAGTTGCTATCTATAGAAGGAGTAAGAGTTTTCGACGATAATTATGCTGTAAGCTACCCAGTTCGATTTTTTATAGCAAGCAGAGGTCGATTCGCGTTCAATTGCTTGAACTTATTTTTAGTTCTGAAGATACTAACAATTAAATTTAGAGGGTTCACCAAAACGACTCTGTTGAAGTCTAATTTTAGATCTGAAGACAGTGCTATGTCTGCTTCAAGTGGATGTTCCCGTGGATTAAACGTTGAGTGATGGTAATCAGTGACACCATATTGAAGTCCACGTTTTCTGGACTTGATGCATATAAAGGAATGATTTGCAGTAATGGGGATTTTTAATAGGGGCTATTGCTATGTGCGGAATGTCATGAGACAAGTTGGTGTAAGGTACAGGATGTCACCCTTCTTGGAAGCAATGGAAGCGTACCGTGAAATATCACATGCTAGTAATCACGGAAGAGTTTGAATCTATTACAGAACTGAGACACATGCAGCACATTAATACAATATTTTGCATTCAGTGTTTTTGCAGTATTCCAGTTTTTGTTATTTTTCTTACTAGCTCAGTTTGGGAAATCCGGTGACTGTTAGAGTAATGCATTGAATTTCACATTTTGAATCTGAATTACACATGTTCACATCCTGCCCGGATTGGTGAACTTTTTATCGATAATGTATACATCGTTTACTAACTACTTTCTCGCTTAACTGTATTGTTGAGTGCCAATTCCATGATGAAATAAAAAAATATAAATGTATGAAATACTTACAAATTAGTATATAATATATAAAAAATATTTGGGAAAACTGTAAGTACACCTAAAATAAAAAGGGTATCTCCTTTTTCAAATAAAAAATTATAATGATAAACATTAATTTTGCTACAGCATTTGACTAGTACATTAGATTAAATTAGTAACAATGGAAACGTTAACAATAACATCTAATATAAACTTAATAATTAATATAGTTTAATAACGTTGAATACGTGCTATACTCCACTTGACAAAAAGCTATATCTATATACAATTACTTTAGCTTCCTTGCATTACATCTATCACATGCTCCAAATATTTCTGATAAAACATGTTTCATGACTGAATTACGTGAATGATTTGCTTTCATCACTGACGCGACCTTGTACTTTGAAACCGTAAGTCAGTTGTCATGATAACCTTCACGGCAGTATTGTTCCATTTAACCTCCATAAACTTCCATGAAGAGCCCACCATCTGTAGTGGTAGCGGTAAAGGAAGGAGTAATATCGCATTTCAGTGAAGTGCACAAGTGCCGTATAACTACTGCGGGTAGTAAAGTGCCATGTTATTGCGCATGCGCGGAAGGGCCTCAAAGTTCAAGGACAGTGAGTAATGCCGAAAGCCCGAAGAGCAGCTGTAAGGAATTACTCCACACCAGCCAGGTGTCTAAGTTACTCAATGTTCTACAGCTCTGCCACGTGCCAGCACGTACCTAGGTCTATTAAGGATAAAAAGGATCCTAACTAGAAATCTTTGACACTAGGAAGGCCATATATTTTGGCGTATTCCTCTTTGAAACAAGGCCAATGTTTTCACACCTTCCACACCAAACTCATTTTTTTCAGTAATGAACAAAAAGCTATCCGGACTTAGATTCATAATATTAAAAGAAAGCCATCGAAATTTAACTACATTAACCCAAAATGAATCAACTAACAAAAATTGCAACTTTGCATACTTGAAACATATTTTCAGAAAACATGTTTTAATAGATGTGACAGTTTAATCCTGACACATACTCAAAAAATACATTAAGGCATAAAAAGAATATTTTCCATAACTAATATAAGAATATCATGTACTAATCTATACATTTTGTCCTAAACATTATTGAAATTAATAAAAGGTATTGAAGAAATATCCTAGTTACTTTACGAACATGTTCAGACCTTCTAGCTGTTAAAATTTCAGGATTAACATTTTTAGAATTCTTTTCAATTTGATTTTTACTTTTACCTTCATCTCTCCAAAGATTTAAAGAGGAGCGGCTATTTGACTTGGTCTCATGATTACTCTTATGGCTGTTTTAATTTTAAAATTCTAGTTTTCCATCCCTTCTACATATAGTATATTTTCATCCTTTGTTATTGGCCAGTCAATCCTCTTAAAACTATGATTTGGCATAAGATCTGTTGAATTCTCTGAGATATGGTTTAACGATCTCGAAAAAGTTTCGCAGTCGCAAAAAAATTTTTTGATCTTCGTGTGATATTAAAGCTCTAGTAAGAGTCCTTTTTAGCAGTTGCTCTAGAAGCCGAATGAATAGCTCTCATCATTCACCCCACCAGACTGACAGAAGTGGTTTAAAACGCCTCTTTACTTTCTCTGCTTGGCTGTGTCTTGAAATTGTAATCCAATAGATTTTCTCGAGTGCGTTTTCAGCTCTTACAAAAATAGTGGTGTTTTCGCTATAGAATATAGATTATTTCTGGTATTCCTTTTGTTGTAATGGACGTACGTAAGTCTGGATAAAAACATTAGAGAACAAATGTGATGTAGGCTCCAAATCAACTCCACAAGTGTATAGACATATCCAGGATTACCTTCTTTACTTCTTTATAATTCTCTTCAGTTTTATATTCTACTTCATCCTCATCTCTCCAAATATTTATAGAGGATTTTATCTTCTAGCGCAACACTTCCAAATCAGCATTTATTTTATCTCGTCAAGTTAACGATTTATTAAATAAATCGCATTTATTTTCTTCTTTAAGATATCCATTGGTTCTAGTCTAAATTAAAATATTTAACCGAGCCTATTTCTATTATCACAACAACGTGCTGTCACGGACACTATTTTTTCACAAAGAACACAAACCTTACAGTCTTTTAAATTCATAATGTTAAAATAAAGTTTTTGAGACGTAACATGCAGTATTTTAATTACATCTATCCAAAAACAACCAATAACACAAATTACAAACGTTAAATTTTACTCAGGTTTGTATTAAAAGTTACAGTTAAAATCCTAACACTCTTTATAAAAATGTAGAGTTAACAGTTTTCTTACCTCATGTGGTGTAAGATCATGAAGACTTTGAAAGCCTGATAGTATACCTACATTTTAAAAGTGTTTATTATTTTTGCTCACTATTGACAGAAGGAATAAGACTCTTTCTTCAATCGTCCACCACGCAACAATTGATATGTTGACGACACAGAATATGTAGGTCTGTAGGAACAAAATTAATAACGGATTTGCAGTAGTTAACGAGCATTTTTCGGCTACCAATAGTTACAAGTCGGTGATAGATAGTTCTACATTGAATGTAAAAATTGAGCTTTGAGATTTAAGTGGGAACATCCAATCAATAATCTATTAATAACAAAACTCAATTAGTAGGAACCCAATCGAGTTTAAAATATGTAGACAGAAAATCGACTTGTTTCTAAAACGCATTACGTTTTAAGAACTTCTAAAATATTTATGATAGTGTAATAATCGATATTTTGTTGTAATTTGTACAAACTAATAGACAAACAAAAGAAGTTAAAACAAATTAAACGAGGAATTTTAATTGAAATATAAATGAATAATAAAACTTATCAAACTGCATTCTCTTGTAAAAAACAGCAATCAGCTGTTGTTTATTGACATATACAAAATATTTCATTAAAACATGAAATAAAACGAAATGTTGAAAATTAACTTTAAATATCAAAATCAATGCTTCAAACGAAATGTGTTGCTCTGTCAATAACAAGAGAAATCAACTTTTAATAACTCTACTGAGCTGCAGCGTATATTAATTATTATTTGCAAAGCTCAGAAAACAGAATGATTTAACAAAACAATGTTTTAGCATTTAGATGTACGTCTGTATGCTTTATTCAACACTCGCATTCTGGCATGTTTAGTATAATATGATAATCTTTATTCAACGTGAGCACATGACGGCAAATCCCTTCATTACAGATTCAAGCCGTTATTATCATTCGCTTGCATTTTAATAGCAAGTGTACGTACTAGGAGATATGTCACTCGGTGCCGGGTTTATAGCGAAGTTTCGTTACTCATTCATATTTTTATGAGGTGAGCGTGATAATATAAAATGTTCCTCAACGACCCACGGGTTAATATTAATTTTAAAATTAACATAAGTAATTTTCTATTTAAAATTTCTTACTTTGTGTGTTTTGTAATAACATTATGCTAATCATCATGGTTTCTATCGTTGCCTGAAAGTAATCATTCCGTTTGTTGCCAAAAATTATTAATCTTATCACAATTAACAATCAGTTAGTATCAATATAAATTTAGTAAATTCAGAAACGAAAAGGTAAAGGTGGTTCAGTGTGTTTTATTCCGACTACAAGTCATATAGATTGCTACAGTAAGCACGCAAACAGACGATGTCTTTTGATGTTTCATTATGTAGTAAAATATGTTGACCCCGATTAGGAAAAATACTTTATGCTAAAATGTTGTCACATTATTTCTTGTATAAGAATATAGGGTATTAAAAGTTAATATCAGGTTATAGAACAGAACAAGAAATGGTTAAAGACTATTTCATACTAAACTAATACATTTTCAATACAAGTAAACAATTATTCTTTAATTATTTATGTTTCACCATAATATGTTATATTACGTTTATTTTTCTAGAGAACAATATATTGTAATAAATAGTATAATGATTGACTTGAAAGATTTCAAAAATTAAAAGGCAATGTAAACAAAAATTCTAGCCATTTTAATGTAGAAAATATGGCTGATAATGTTTCTTAAAATATTAAATATGTAGCGTCTAATACACACTATAATCTGTGTGAACAAATGTAATACAGTTGTTATTCTCAATGTGATGTTAATGGATAAATTAAGAGATCTTACAAAGTGCAAACCTCTTATAATTTGTATATCAAATTTAATATTAAACTGTCTATTAGTACATATTATAATGCTGTGATAAAACATGATTACACACTAAGGTGCCGAGACTGTTGCATTTAATATATTTAGGCTCAAGGCCATGCACTCGTCACGAATAGTGTGATTATCATATTACACCATGTAAAATGTAATCTAAAAAGGCGTGCAACCACTGTTTTAATCAGCCAATAAATTTGTTCGCTTGAATTTCACATTATCACCTCCCAATAATCAAGAGAGGTATTACCATTACAACTCTACAATCGAGGGCAAGGTCACGTGAATATCACACTTAATTTGGCCAATCCGCTTTATGACTCTATCAAATGTTTTTGAAACCTGTGTTAAGTAATGGAACGCTTCGGTAATAATTACGTTGAAATCAAGTGTGAAATGTTCGCAGGTATCAGGGGCCAGTGCTGCGCGTGGGACGCTAACATCGCCGGTAATTACGATGGGGCAGGGCAATCTTGTGTTTATAACTTTTCCTCGCATCTAATTACATTTCGTTACTATTAGCCAACGCGGTACTATTTATATTCAAAACACATAGGTTTTATTTATCTGTAAGGTATTTCTGCATTCGTATTTCCCATTTTAAAGCCACTGTTATGTTTTAATATTGAACTAGAGAAATCCGTCGAACAATTTACGAGCTATTGCTTTGCTCAAGATGACGTCAGCCTAAAATATTCATCCGTTGAGTAACGATACCCGTTTTCTTCATTTTAAAATTAATTTTAAATGATGATTGAAACATTAACGGTTCAACTCCAAAGGTTACAAATTGGATTTATCTAATTTGAGACCGATTTCTATACTATCTATTTTTCATGCTGCGATTAATCAAATTGCGATAATTTGAAAAGCATTGGTACACATGTTTCTTTTAGTACGAGTTGTTCCAATAAAGAGCTGCCAGTTCTTCACGCCTCTGAGCTGTAACCTGTGGTTACAAATACAAATCTGTATATAATGGGTTAACGTAATTTCGAAGTATCGTCATCATCTGGGTAGACGGACGGTCTTCTTGGGAGACTGAATCGCCCAGCGGTCACCCTACTCTAGACTCTAGCACCGTTACTCTAGACTCCTTTATCTTGTGATATCAGTTTTGCCCTCCAGCACCAAGAAGCCATTATTCTAGGAAGGTAACGTGCATTAAGGTAGTTTAGTGGACTTTAATATGTTTTCTGTATAAACGTGTTTTACAACTGATACTCTGGCATGCGTTTACAATTGCGTGAAAATATATACAATATATTTGATATTGAGTTATTAATAATAATTTAAAGTATTCTAAAAAAAAAAACAACATGACCCATATATTTTTAACTATTTACAATTTATTAACATTTTAAGAATGCTGTCAAATTAATAGTTTGTACTTCTTAACCACGCTAATTTTGATGCCCAATAACAATTACAACGATGAGTTCATAATCGTACGATTTGATTCAACGGCGCCCTCGTTTGTCATCGTGAACTTATACAAAGAGTTTTTTTTTCTTTTTTAATTAATATTTTATTTATATTTATACTATTCTACGGAAAGAAAACCACATTACCCACCCAGAATGGAGTATTTTTAGTTTATATAGATTTCTTTTTAAAGATTGACCAATATTTAACATCATAAGGTAATCCAATCCAGAACATGATCTAACGGAAGGCATCCTTTTATTTTTCCTTTTTATTTATAGAAATTATTTTCCAATATTAGCCCTGAACTGAGGTTTACCTAATAACAATAACAACATACCTTAGTCAAACCGTTCAAACTGTAGTCATAGCACTACTATAGTTTCTAATTTCTAGAGTCTCCTTCTTATTTATTCGGTGTGTTTTGTCCTGTGTTCTTAAATTTTAAACTATAAAGATTCCACATGTATAATCCTGCTTTTAATATTTATTGACACCGACACCTGTAGATGACTTATTAAAAGTCGAAATAATAGTAGTGTTATGATTACAGTTAGAACTATTTGACGAAGGTACTTTGTTATTGTTATTAGAAAACACAAACCTATGATTTTTACGTGATGTGGCTCAGTTTTACTTAAAGAGAACTTAATTTTGGCTTTTACTTTATTGATTTAAATTATACTTGGTGACTATTTAAATAAAATGCTTATGTTACAAGCTATTTGGATATCCTACTTCAGGAAATATTTTGTCCATGGTAAAATAAGAACCACACAAAAATGTGTCACTTAATATTTAATAACTTCACTTAAGCTCATGTTCCATACTGTAAAGACTTCTTTTGGTATAGTTCCAAATAAAAAGTGTATTTTTAAGTTTAGAATTACAAGAAAGAATAATCTTACCGTCAGAAGAATTTGATGTGATAAAAGGAAGACATTTACAATATACGGTTAGATTGTTCCATCTCAAAGATAATTATTTAAAAATTGAACTAAAGCACGGATATTTATATGTTGGGTCTAATATTTAATAATTTTTTTTTAAAGTTTGACATTTATTAAACATTGCAAAGATCATGTGATTAGGAACAAGATCAGTAAAGCCCTGAAACACAGTCAGGAGTGGTATGGTCAGTTTATAAGGGGCACGCCCTTGTCAAGGAGCCATTATACGTGGTCGCAATGAAATTGTGCAATTACATAAGGTAAAGGTGAAACCCATGGCCCAATACATTGTCAAGGTGTCCACAAGGTTAACTAACCACTGTAACTATTTACCTACTTTAGTCGCAGCGCACGTACGATCTTTGAAACTGCATTGCACTTACCGTTCTACATTAGCGGACGTTCTACATTAGTCATCATTGTAATAAAATGCCATTATTTTACATTTTAAATTATTCTTACGATGTGTCATACATATGAAATCGAATGTTATCGTACGTCTAAAGTTTTGGGCTCGGAGCACAGACGGCATCTGTCTGATAGTGAAGCAATTTCTTAACTTATGATATACGCTTCACATAAGTTGTTGGGTTGTGTTGCTTGGGTTCACTAATTTACGAACAGCGGTATGTTGTCACGCTCCCCACTATTGTAAAGACTTAGCTATAGTGTCCGTTGTTGACACTTCTTATGCTAGACGCCTAAACTGGTTCGATCTTTGGATCCCACCTGGTAAATTCAGTGCCCACTTCACGACAGTTTAAGATTTTAGGAAGCTCAAGAGGAAAGCGTTAGCAGTATTTAAACTTTTAGCTCATAGTATTTTCCTTGCCACGAAGAAAATGTCCCTTTGTTATGTTTTTCCAATTAATTTTATTACTCATGGAGTTTAGTTTGTTAACGAATCTATTTATTCTGATATAATCTTCTTACCAACATGGTTAGCTACAAAAACAATGTAAAGATATTAGCTAAAGCTCAGCTTAATTCCAGTGAGTGACATGCGCCATCCTTGAACTCAGTATCGATTATAGAGAGTACCGTACGGGCTTGATAATTCCCAAACGACTACCGATTCACTAAAAAAGAAAAAACGCTAGTTTCAATTATGAAACATTTGCAATGTAGGTCTCGTTCTAGAGGGTACAACATTCCTGTAATGGTTCAATTCATGAATGTTAATCTTAGTAAATGAATAATGGACTTAATAAATAGTTTGTAACGTATTTAGTGAAATTCAACTACAATAGAAAACGGTCTACAAGGAATTTGGTCAAAAATAAACGTAAACATAGCTAAATTAAAATCAGCTTAATTTGTTAAAGAGACATCCTTTTAAGGTCGGATTTGTGGCTTTGTACTTTACTAATACTTTACTAAGACCTTTAATTTGATGTAGGCTACTACTCCACCTATGCTCTCATTGAAGATTCCCCTCTAACTTCTTGCGGACCACCCCCTGACATAAAAAAATGGTAGTTACTTCAAAAAGTAGATTTACAGGTGCAGTAATGATGTAATGAGTTTTATTGCTTTACCTGTGATCGTTCGGGTACTATAAAGCACATGTGAGACTTTATTACACCCTGTATAGGAATGAAGCTTTATGCTAAATGTAAAGCTTAGAGGCCAGTTTGTTAAAAAAAGGCAGAAATGAAATTTTTCCAACACCTCAAGTTAATAGACTTCGCTAACGCTCAGTTATTATAATTAATATAGTATAAGGTCATTGTATTATCTGTCAAGTTACACCAAAGCTAATTGCTCTCGTATACAAGACTATTTTGAAAGGTCAGTTCGCGTTGCGCAGATACGAAACTCAGAGAAAGATGATTAGTATCCCTAGTAGCGTGCTCTCTGCCTATTAACTCGTGACATATCAAATTTCAGCCAGTTAGTGTAGTGCAAGTTGTAATTTACGAAGCACCGCTGTAACAACCCTGTCCTCACAGGTTATACAGGCCACAAACTAATGACTGGCCACATTTTAATTTTTACATTTGTTCAGCTTGTAAATGCAGCTGAAAAATTACTCATCTTAGTAATTCTTAAAAATGGGCCTCCGTCTCATAAAACACGTCTATGAGACACAACATAACCAAAAGATTGGTAGGAAATATATATACTTTTAGTTATTAGTATTTTCTGTGTGTCAGGGTTCTTAGATAATAACAGTTGATAGACAAATACTAGACGTCAACGTTATAATTATATGAAGTTATCACAGTCTTAGTTTATTAGTTCATTAAAATAGGTTAATTTTTACTCCCTGTGTAGTATATTTTTATTCCTTGTGTGCTTCCTGCTTATACGCACTTGTTTAGCCTTTGATTAAACTTATTTATAATTACTTGATTTTAGTAAAAGCATGTTTTTTTATCAATATAAATTGATGTACAAGCATCTGGATCAATGTTATATGTTTTGCATTAGCAAATAAAAACGCCTGAGCAAGAAAACTACTTGCAGCAACTTCTTTGACATTGGCTTTATGAGAATGTCAGGCTTAAAGTGTTTGTCAGATTAATATTTCTTCACTACATATCATTAAAGTTTTTGGTTACTGAATAGTTTTTGAGAGTATATAACGAGCCTTCTTGAGCGATCAACGATGTTTGATAGGCCAGTACTTGTGTGTGAGCATATTCTGAGGCATGGGGAGGTTACACGTTGTTTTTGAGAGTATATAACGAGCCTTCTTGAGCGATCAACGATCAACGATGTTTGATAGGCCAGTACTTGTGTGTGAGCATATTCTGAGGCATGGGGAGGTTACACGTTGTTTTTGAGAGTATATAACGAGCCTTCTTGAGCGATCAACGATGTTTGATAGGCCAGTACTTGTGTGTGAGCATATTCTGAGGCATGGGGAGGTTACACGTTGTTTTTGAGAGTATATAACGAGCCTTCTTGAGCGATCAACGATGTTTGATAGGCCAGTACTTGTGTGTGAGCATATTCTGAGGCATGGGGAGGTTACACGTTGTTTTTGAGAGTATATAACGAGCCTTCTTGAGCGATCAACGATCAACGATGTTTGATAGGCCAGTACTTGTGTGTGAGCATATTCTGAGGCATGGGGAGGTTACACGTTGTTTTTGAGAGTATATAACGAGCCTTCTTGAGCGATCAACGATGTTTGATAGGCCAGTACTTGTGTGTGAGCATATTCTGAGGCATGGGGAGGTTACACGTTGTTTTTGATGCTGATTTGAGGAGCATCAGTCCTAAATGTTGGTTAAAGTTTGAAGACCAGCCCTTGTATTCTGATTTTTCTGACTATAGCCTCTTGTATGCTGAGTTTTCAGACAGCTGCAGATGGTATGGACATCGTCAATTCAGCCACGTGGCGGACTTCAGAGTCCTACTCTGAGGCAAGTTAGTGCGTAAAAGAAAATAAAAGTTATTGCCCGTTATAATCTTATTTGGAGAAGGTGAATTATTTTTCAGATATCTATCTATCTAATGCAATTTCCACTTTGAAGACTTTGAGATCAAGTCTGTACCAAACAGGGTGGGTGGGGAAGTCTTGTAACCTGATAGGATAAAGTGGATTCCTTTGAAATTTGAGGAACGCATGAAAATGTCATAAAAATTTCATTGGTAAAGTATATATTCATCTGGTTTGAATTAATTACGTCAGTTAGGTTGTCCATATAGTCTTTTGTCACGCTGTTGTGCTTGACTTTCATCATCAAATAGTTTCATCAATACTTTAATGCTTAGCAAATCGAAAAGCGTTAGATCTTTTTATCTTTATTCCTGATCGCTACACCGTTCCAAATCAGCTAAGATGAGACTTGATTGTGTTCAAAATTTAATCATAATGGTGGAGAACAGCTTTTTAAAATTACTTACATCTGAAAGTTTGAGCAGTTGGTTTTCAATTTAGCAATAATACGGACGTAATTCCGTCAAATTTATATGCAAACTCAACCCTGGAAACCTGGGTTAAGATTATGCTGTGCTCAGCTATTTCCCTCTTTATTTATCTGTCCTTTAACGTAAACATAGAGCAAAAATTTAACATTTTCATTCAATTTTGTTGGTCATATGATGCAGTTTTGCTACCGAACTCATGATGGTCGCTTTTCAAGTCAGGAGACACGGTGGCTGCTACTACATCACATGCTTCACGGAATCACTTGTTCTTGTCTGACAGAGGGCGATATAAAACCGATGTGGTCTGTAAAAGATAATTCTTAAGGGGGTTCTTTCTACGCTAATGGAGTTTTCATTGAGTCTACTAAATGTGTTTACAAGAAAACGATCCAAATATGCGTACGAATATTCATTGATCTACCACGAATCGAACCCTTGACATCTGAATAGAGAGCCGCAGTCTTTCCCGTACACTATATTTCGGTTCAACAAGGTAGACAACTAATTAGTGTCTGGTAATTTGTGTGTATATTGCAGGAATATGTAATCCGTTCACCTGTGTAAGATTCGTCAATAAATCTGTACATTCGAATTTCGCAGAGTAACGTAACAAAAGAGTTCTGGTCGAGATGAAGTGACATTCAGATAGATGAACTTCATCTTGACCTTTTTGATTTCAAAGTAAATAAAGTTCTTCTTTTAAACCAAAATGATCAAGTTTATAGACTTGTCTAACAAGAATTATTGCACAGACGGAGACCGGAGAGACGGTATGACGGACTAACAGACAACTACACGATTTAGAGATTAACCTGTCAGTTTCTTGCGAATGAGATCTGTATTGAAAATACAAGAACTGAATTATATATTCTAGTACTGCTGTATGGTAAACAGTACTGATACTGTACTGATGGTAAACAGATCTACCAATCTGTTTACGTTTCCTACAACGTGAAAACCGTAAGATATACTTTTTTATACATCATACCTATGACATTGAATTCCCGGCTTAGATTCAGATACAGAGCCATTAAATGTATACATGTCTCATATGACTGGATTAGCACCAAAAAGAGTAGGCTCTATATTACCTTAGTTATGTAGCTATCTATGGAGCAGAAATAGTAGTTCCAAGTACACACCTTATCTATTCATGAAAGATTTGCCGCCTGCAAATCATCAAATCATGAATAGTGATATCAAGCAAGAAAACGCCTATTCTACGTTATCGTGCAAACTGCAACCTTAATTAGCAGCCATCGCAAAATATTCACACAAATATTGAAATGCAACCTTTTCATTAAAAAGATAATGAGGAATACGGAAATTGCACAAACTGCAAAGCCCTTCTCAAAGAGTCAAAACAGCAATTTTATCAATCAAGATATAAGTGATACGCAGCCCACCCAACACGATCTCTATTTGACCTTCAAGTTTTTATTTGGAAAGAACTTAACTGTTGCACAAGGTGAACAGGACAGCTGGAATTAACTGGATTTTATAGGTTTTCTGCTGAAAAAAGACACCTCACTGCACTCAGCCTTAAACCTACTATTGTTATATTTCTTGTTGCTATACCAATATTGACAACAGGGCGAATCAATATCATACCCCAACCTTCGGTAATTACACTATACTTCCATTTTATATAATTCCCATATAGGTTTTGTATTGAGTTAGATGTTTAGGGATAAATAAGTATTAAATGACCGTCCTGTACTATTATTATGCACATTATAATATGACCGGTAATGTAATGTCATCTATACATGATGGTCTCGGCATTACAAGCTGTGGAGGTTAGTCTACGCGGAGTGAAGCAATGGAGCAGTTGTGGAGCACGCGGCACAGCTACAATCAACAATCAGCTGTCCACTTGTTGTATGACGTCACCACGGTAAATGAAGTGACAGAAGACGATTAACAAGTGTAGAGGCTCGAGTGCGAGAGCGAGCACGCCCACACACCGACCCTGCGCCTCGACTCCGCTACGACGGCGACGGATGTCCACGTAATCGGGTCCTTCCTGTTTGTTTCATCGTGTTTGGGTGGCTTTCAATTATTGTGAGACGGTCCTGTTTGTCTTGACTGCTGCGGCGAGGAACCGCTCGAGCACTGACCAGAATAAATCAAAACCAATCAGCACTGACTGTTGACCCGGAGGTCAACTGATGTCGGAGGGAGCAGGAAGTCGGCCATCATTTTCTCCAGACGTGTAAAGACAATTTAAGACAATCTGCTTGGGAGTTGTGAAGTACAACACATCGAGCAACTTCTCTTTGCAAGAGTACTGAAGAGTTTATTGTATGTTTAGTTAGATGTCGTAAAACTGTTATGTTTAAGGTACCAAGGTTTGAGCATATTCCTGACTACTGGGCGACACTCTAGTGTACATTACGATACACGTACTTCTTCTTGGGCTATCGCTTCGGTTGTCAGATGTGCCATCTTAGTTTCTGGTTTACACCGAGTCGAAAAATAAATCACTCTGAAGTCTTGAAATAATTCGGTCTCGCTGTCTTAGGCTATATTCAATCAAAAGACTTTAAGTCGAAACTGCGAGTAATACATATCGACTTAAACAGTTGAGTTAAAGGGAATGTAACTGTATAGTGATTGGCCGAGTCTTGACCAATTATCTATCAATATGACTAAACGGCCTTCAGTGACTTTTATATCTGTTTAGTTTTAAATTACCTTTTGTTGGCTGTATTAGCTCCACGGCGAAAATATTTGTACAGTATCGTTAAAATGCTCTCCCCGCGAATTATACGTCAGGACGGACCAGCCCGAGCTAGGCTGAAAGTCAATTGGACAATTAATTATGTCTTAGTTGGTTCTTAATTTGGTGTAATTACCAGTCTAAGTCTAAGTATAAATCAGGTGATGTTTGAAAACAGGTGTGACGCCAGTGTTACGTTTAGTAATAATAACATAAAACGCACGTCAAGCTTTACTGCTGATGTTGTTATTATATATTTTAGATATTAATTTGCATACAATAGAATATAATTATAGAATGTGTCTTGGGAAGGGGTGATGGAGATAAACCTATACTTTTTGTCCTTCTGTAAATATTAAAATATTTAATTACAATGACGTTTTGTGTGTATATGAAGAGAATTAATTTATTAATACTTAAGCATTTGGCATATAAATTAAAAACAAATTAATTACAAAATATTCTTTTCAACTAGTTGAAAGATTCAATGTAGATACAGTTTATATTTATTTTCGTGTATTTTGGAATAAATTATCAATTACGTATAGTATTTTCCAAACAAAGAATGCTGCGTATTTAACTTTTTTAGATGATTAAGAAGACACAAAAGTTGTAAATATATAGTTTTTAAAATAAGTTTTTATTTACCGTAGATTATTTTTTTAAATTCCCAGTTTATGAAAACACAAAAAAGTTGTTAAGGAATAATGTAATGCAACAGATATCTCGTACTTTAACATATTAAATTTATTCAACTGTATATTTGTAGGAAAATAATATTTTGCTAGTGAAACTGCAAACGACGGACGGTGCAATATTGTCACCCATTACGCACTTTATGTGAGCATGTTTTAAGTAAACTGGCTTTGCTTAGAATAGCCATCAGCGTAATTTGAGTTGGGTTGTAATCTTATTATAAGGGGTCTAATGCCCTTAACTGAAAGGCCTATTTCATTACCGTCCACTGGATCTTACGGGCCAGAGCCATATTGTCGACTACATCGTTTGCATTTAGAGTAGAATCTAAAATGGTCGACCAATGACTAAGAGTACTATCCCAATGATTATGGATATATACTACGCAATAAAATCATGTAATTTCTATGTAATATAAATGAATGGTCAATAAACAAAGCGTGAATATTAAACGGAAAAAATTAATACGTTTAATTAAATGAACTTGTATTTATTCACTTCAAATATTTTTATATTTGTATATTATATACTTAAAAAATATTTGTATATTAGAAGCTTAAATTTTTGCCTTCTCTTATTATGTCATATTATCACAACTTAACCGAATAACGTTTTTTGGGGAATTTTATTAATTATAAAAATGTAATCGGATGTTAGTTCATTAATTCCTGTCTAAACTTGGAGCATTTAACGTTGACTACAATTGAAACTTTTGTTTATTTATCATTTATATCGATTTTCAAGTATATTGTCATCAGTGAAGCTTGTATCTACTACCGGATCAAAAAAGTTAAACTCGTCAGTTTGAAAATTAACGACAGACTAACCAGCAAATCTACAAGAAATGGAGTGACATAAACAATAGCTTGTTTATTTCAGTTAAGTTTAAAATGACATAATCAAACAACTTTACGCTTGTAACTATCTCGTAAGAAAAGTAGATTGTAATCGGACCAGAGGTTCCAAATTATGAATTTTCAACGCTACAGTTTGGTTAAAAGTAACAAAAAACCTATACCTTTTTTGACGATATCAAAAAAACTGTAGGTTATTTTTTTATTATTTGTTTTATTTCTTTAAACTAAAAAATAAACTAATTACAATAGAGTATAAAACCCGTTTCTGTAGCTATACAATTTGTAATTAACTTTCAAACTCTGGCACCTAAGGTTTTAAATCCCAGAGTACCTTGATATACTGTATGTAAGTGTTAATGAAAGCTTAAGTCAAAAACTTATCGTGTGATTTTTTGAAGGCTAGTATAACAACATAGAAACAGATTACAACAATACATAGTTATCCCTAACAACTTTACGTTGGAAAAACAATATAAATAATTATCCCACCCCTCTCTCACCCTCTCAAATGTTTAAGTTAGACCGAACGTTTCTAGAACGAGTTACATTACACACAAGAGACAATAGGGCGAGTTCTGAAGGGCAGAGATTGTGAAGATTGCCGTTAATGAGGCTGGTTGGATTCCCTGGAGAGAGCGGTCGATAGACATTGTCTTATTGGAAACCAGTAAATAGTGATTTGAAGAGAAGCTGGCGACAACAGCGGTAGGCGACGGTATCGATTCCCTTACAGGTTCACTTTTTAGCTTATAAAAGTACGAGAGGGAAAGGATAAGAGTATAAGATTGCCGTTAATGAGGCTGGTTGGATTCCCTGGAGAGAGTGGTCGATAGACATTGGCTTATTGGAAACCAGTAAATAGTGATTTGTAGAGAAGCTGGCGACAACCGCGGTAGGCGACGGTATCGATCCCCTACAGGTTCACATCTTTCTTTAATACAATAAATAATAAATGTATTAATTAGATATTGTTTGTAATACTAAACAAAGCTTTTTATTATCCTGGTTTAGTAGTTATTCCTAAGCTACTGTACTTGTTGCTAAGCTTCTATTATCTTTATGTTAAAATACCAATAATAAATAGAAAACAGAAGTTACGTAAGTAAGTTGCGTACAGTGAAATATTTTACCACGAATTTCCTGTTACAAAATAAAATGAACGCAGTATAAATGGAAGAAAGTCTGAAACTTATGCGGTATTATTAAAATGATTGCATGCAATTACTGAAACAAATTTCAGAAAACAAATATCGAATAACTGACTCAAATGAATTTAATAATATTAAATACAGCAATGAAATTTAAACCATTACATGACCTACTAACTATGCAAGCATAAATTACGAGTAATAGAACATAGAATAGGAACAATGGACCTAAAACACGAATAATTAAAACTATAAATAAATAACATATAATCGTACATGCAGCAAACGTCTAACGCCTTTCTCTTGAGCAGCGAGTCTGATATACACAAAATGTCGACATTAATAATTACTGCATTTCCAAGGTAAATACGAGGAATCCCATAGTGATAAGAATACTGAGAACCTTAGAAGCTCTTCCCAAAGACGCACGATGCAGTTGGATGAGACATACCGGAAATCTGTACGATCACTGGCTTCGGACAATCAATGGATTAGATCACCAAAACATTTTTCAGAAATAAACAGTCAGAAACATGATGTCTAGCGCTAAGAGATGGAAGTCACAGGTAGGCAATAGTTTATTTAAAGTATTTACTAAAGCTGGTCATAGACCGGTAACTTTTGAAGTTTGTAATTTTTTAACATGCCAAATAAGAGTTAACTAAAATAGTGTGTGGTTGACCTTATACTTGATTTTCAATGATATAAGTTAATTAGTTTCATTTTCAATTTACACTGAATATTTGTGAATATCTTACTTGTGGAAAATGTATTATTGTAAAAAATGATGTATATGACTAATAAATATATTAATACGTAATAAATATACTTCTACTTATATACAAATACTATGGTATTAGAAACATGTTACTAGATCTCGTTCTATTATAAAATATGTTGAAAATATTTTTTCCCAATAAATACTAAGTTGCAATGATAGCTACTGAAATATTTAATAAATGAGAGATGGAGACTTGAAATTGATAAGCAATGTGTTTCTATCTAAGTACTTGTAAGTAAACATCAATGTTTAAGTTCTATGCAATGGGCTTTCGTAATACATAAATATAAATGTGTTTTAAGGTAAGGACTTAAAATATAATCTATATATCAGGATCAGCACTTATGTTTCCTTCCCAAGCCAGGCTGTTATTTCAGTGGCCCTAATAATAGTTCCCTTCCCCTATGTGTATTTGGTAAATAATTACAAACTTCTAGCTAGATAGATGTGTTTCCAATACCGATGGGTTTTTAATGAGACACGTAATTACAAACTAATCATATTACTCAATTAACGAGTTAAAGGCAAAGCTGGGTAAAGCCATATTACCCAATGATGACGATCATAGCTTTAATCATTTCCCATGACAGCTCATCATTGTATGTACATGATATGGTGACCAGTAAAAATATGAGCGTAATCATATTGGAATTTTTATTTCGTCTTTTCTATTTATAATAAAAAGGCTTTTTTATTTTTGTAGATGTATTTTACTTTGGAACCCGATTTACCTATAGGCCCTAATGTTATATGGAATTGTGAGTGGAAGTTACTCTACAGGAGATACTAAATGCTAACTCTAAGTGGAATGGGGACAGTGTACGACTCGGAGACCTCGACATTGGAACTTGTCCATAAGAGTAAGACGGTGGCCATGAGCTGTGACGTCACAGGTAATACGTCATACCTTTCGCTAGAGAAATATGTCGTGTGCGTCAATCATTGGAACTATATTGCTCACAACTATTCCCTCGGTGTAACATCTGAAACTGAAAAGACTGCACTGATTTGACTGATGTCAATTCACCATTCTATGATTGTCGTACAGAATGACTGACATTATTCACCGGTGTAACATCTGAAACTGAAAAGACTGCACTGATTTGACTGATGTCAATTCACCATTCTATGACTGTCGTACAGAATGACTGACATTATTCACCGGTGTAACATCTGAAACTGAAAAGACTGCACTGATTTGACTGATGTCAATTCACCATTCTATGACTGTCGTACAGAATGACTGACATTATTCACCGGTGTTGTGACAATAAGGGAATACATCCATATCCATATATTAAGCTTCTCTCCAATCGGAATATTAATGACGGTATGCAGAGTTATATAATCATTTTTAAGATTTACTTTGAAACAGCGTAAGAAAATCACATCCGCATTTTAATCATTATTACAAAGTAATATTTAGTTTAGCAATAATAGATTGTAGTTCCTCGTCAAATAACCCTTGACTATCTTTATAAAATTGAACTCAATTACAAAATAATTACACATACTGCATTTTCCAAAATCATCCCCACTAATGTCGCAGTGTAGTGGCGGTTTTCACGAGATAACGGAATCAAGCGACGTCGAGCGTGGCTGCTTGGATGAATGTCCGCTGAGCAATCCTGTCCTTGCAAGCAATCCGCCTGCCCGGCCATTGGTGGTGGTTCGGAAGTCACTTTTAAGCCGTTGGTCTCCAGGTTAAGTTTTAAAGAGGGCTTTTTACCCCTAACTTTTTCTAGTAAAGTAAGACACGCTTTCTTGTTTAAATCTCTCATAGTTTAATCATCTCTCATAGCATTTACTGCGTAATGCGAGTATTTATTAAATAATATACATACCAAAAAAGAACCTGAGGATCCAATTTCCGTGTTTATTTTCCCACTCTTTTTATTAATGTTGTTATTGTAGACTGGAGAAAATTTATTAATTTTGTAATTGAATTATAGTTTAATAACATTCCCACATATGATCAAAACATACAAATGTTTTAAGAAGACTACTCTCTTACATCATCTTTAGTATAATATCTAATAATATTATATCCCATGTTATACAATTTAGGAAGACATGATGTAATTAGTACTTCTCTGAACTTTTAAAGTTAAATTTTTCTGTATATGAGAACTTAGTTGGAAAGTTTATAATACAAAGGACATGGTTAGCCACATTTGATATTACCCCTAGAAAAAGAGTATTAGATCATTGTTCCAGCTCATTAAATTTTTAATTGATCCTCTTTTAAATTAAATACAAAATGAAAACAAAATCATGAAATATTACGTCTTCATTAACGCTGAGCAAAGTGCTTCTTAATCATTTGTCTCGACGTATATGAAAGTCAATTAAACGGATTCGCCTAGTAATGTTGTAACAGCAATAACTGAAGTGACTAAGTGATTCTAGATAATGTGCACAATAACTCCATAATGTGATTAATGGCATAGTATAAATTTGCTAAAGTTAAAGGCAGATGGGATGACAGGACGATCCCTGTTTTTGGACCGATGGGACTAAAAGGGAGGCACTTTGACAAATTGCCTTATTGAAAAGCACTACGGTCTATTCGAGGGAATTGTGGGCCCTTAAGTTTGGCGACCGTCCAGTGGACCCTAGGGACTTACTGGCCCGTCACCAGCTCGTCCTGTAAATGAGTTTAGTCGCTTTAGTCTAACAAATGAACATGATACAGTCATTTCAATGTAAAACGTTCATTTTTAATGCTGGGAATTGTCTGTTCTTATAAATAGGATTTTATATTTACGTTAAATTGTAAATTTGAATTAATGGAAATTCTTAGATATTAAATCATTCATCACTTTATGATAACAGTGCCCGTTGAAGAACTGACAAAAAAAAGACTAGATGAATGGAATATACGAGTAAAATCTTTTCTTTTACATAATTCAAATGGAAACTCGATTAAATTTATACTCGAGGGCCAGAGCACGAAATAACAGTTTATATTTAGCCAATTAAAACTTAAAATCAGAAATTAGAAAGGATTATAGCTGGTATAGAAGGTGAATGATGGCTAATAATTAAAAAGTAATGTTAAATTCAAATAAATAACATAACAATTTTACAATTTTGTTGGTCAATTAACAGATAGGTATGGTGTTGTTTATTGCAGACAACAGTCAAAATGAATATAATATAGAACTGTCTAAAATGTATAGAGTGACTTGGATTTAGACATTTCAAACTTGCACATCCTAAACAGAGCAAACACACACACACACACACACACACACACACACACACCACTCACGCACACGCACTAATGCACTCATGCACACACCACATGCCCTCACTGATATGTATTCAAAAGATTACCACAACGTGCTAACGTACGAAGTACACAAACTCTCCACACACTCGGACTTACAGTTACATATATATATATATATATAAGTAGATATGAATATGTCACTCCTAGGACACTTTTCGGGACAATACAACTTCAAATAAAAATACGGTCTAAGGTTAATAAATAGATCTATGAAAATAAACAGTAAATCAGTTTGGAGAATTTTAAAAATCAAATGAAAATATACATTCTAAATGCAATTTTGAATCATTATATCATAACTTCTATGGGTGGAAGAAATTAATTTAAGGATGTGAATATGCTTAATCTTTTATAAGTATTTAATTTAATTTCGTGAATAAAATTAAATTTTATCAAATATTTTCGTGAAATTTTATCAAATATAACGAAGTTTATGAATAATATTTTTCAAAATAAAAAACTTTCTTACTAAAAAGTCAAGGTTGTCTCAGTAATTAAAAATGAACTCCCCAATGTCTCTTCAACTTATGGCATTTACAGAAAGTATGAATAAGGGTAATAATGAAATTAATGAATTTAATAAACTACCAGAACATGTAAAACATCGTTTGATATCATGTTTAAATGAAGAAGAATTATTGAAACATTTACATTAAATAGTAAATTATAAATATAATATACCATCGTTAGCAGCATTATTTAAATGTATGATAGACTATTTTGAAAGTAAATTTAAAGATTAACAACAATCAGACAAGTTTAATAAATTTTTTATGAGGTTTTTTGATCGTATCTATAAGTTTCATTATTTAACTAGAAATACCATAGCTTATATTTCAAGCACTGAGTTACATAGGAATGGCTTAATTTTACTATTCAAATTATACTCCAATTATGTATACTATGATGAATTTCGTGAGCTTCAATTACCAGAAATATTATTGGGCAAGAAAACATTACAAATATAAAAATTTAAAGAAACATATGAATATTTAATAAATTTTTGGGAGCATCAAAATTTATCAAAAGAATTCATTATTTCATGGTTTACGTTAAATTTTTTTATTCACCTTTTGAATTTGAAATAACAAAAGAAATTGTAATAAAAGAATTAAAAAAGCGTTATAAATAATCGTATTCATATTTCAATGATTTGTACCATCTAAAAACTCGATAATTATTATTCTTAACTTATTCAACAAATTTAAACATAACACATTCTTTATCTTTTATAATTTTTTTACCAATAATCATTAAATATATATTATCTCTTTTATTCATTTCTTTTATCTTTTTATCATCTAAAACATTTAAAAATCTATTAGGCACATGTACTTTATAATCTTCTAATTCTGCAATAATATTTATTTTTCATTCTTTCCAAATTCCAAATTCTATATTTTGTTGCTCTGTAATGAAAAAAATCTTTATTATGTTCTATTGGTCATTACACTATGGCCACTCTTGTAAAGACTTGTCCCCAACCACTGAACGACAACCATGTCTTCCTCAATAAAAAGCGTGCCTTAAGCTCTGGGATTTGAACCCAGAACCTCAGGCCCTGAAGGCAAGCGTCTTACCAACTGAGCTACGGAGAGTCTCTAAAGTTGTAAGGTATATCTCTGCTATATAAGTTGTTCTCACTTTTACAATTAGGAGTGCTAGTTTACAAGTTTGTTAATAATTTTATATTTCAAAAAGCACTAAACCGATTTTAATGAAATTTGGTACACATATAGTAAATATTTAACTCTTTCGACTTAACTTATCCATAAGGGTGAATTCATCCCCTATTTCTTAATATTCATAAAAAAATATAAAATGTTATCAGAAAAATCTGAAACTTAAAAAACAAGCGAGTTCTACTTAAAATTTCATGAAAATAACAAAATTTTCAAAATCTATCCCAATCATCCCTTATCTTTAAACTCTTATATCTCGGGAACTATTGGAGCTTTTTTGATGAAATTTGGTATATAGGATCAGTATTAAAGTGATGATTAAAGAATTTTTTTAAATCATCACTTCCGGTCCAACACTTAAGATGACCTTGAAATAGGTGTTTCCTTATATCATCCCTAGTTTTCAATATTTCTTTATATAATTTAAATTCAATGTTTTTATCATTGTCTTTAACAATTTTGTAAAGTTGTAAAATTATCCAATGAATAATATAAAAAATAAGACGATTTTTTCTAACATTTTACTGAATTTATCTAATATCATTCTTAATCACGTCATATGATAAACATTTCTCAGACACAACAACAACATAACAAATCGCGTTTGTAACAGCATTTTGAACATCCATATTGATAATTATATCGTTCTTTGAACCAGAAATATTTGTCAAACTCTTTGTTGTATCAATGACATAAATTCTTTGGGATTGTAATACATTTCCATATTTTTGTAGTAAACTTTCTTAAAATATTGATCCATCTGATACATAATTCTGAAAAGACCTCCGGAAATGTTTAAATTTTGTTATTCATCTGGATAATAAGAACCATTCAATTTTACTCTGATATTTCTCACTTTCAATCTATCGAACTTTGAAGGATTTTTTTTCTTGATTATTTTGTCTATCTGTTTGAAAACCAACAATAATGAACTTGGGATTGAAAATATTTCTATAAATATTTGTGATATCGAACGAATAAGTTGTTCCAGAAATACCTTTTTGCTCAATACATTGCCAATCTAGAAAATTAAAGATAATGTTTTGACTTTTTGTAATTTCATCAATCAACCTAATTTTACTCGTGGTTTTATAATCAATCATCGGAACTCTAATGAAAAATTCGTTAATTGTAATTTTGCTATCAACTGGCATATCATTTCCAGTTTTTGTTTTTAATATCGCATCATCATCTTCAGCTCTTATGAAACTAATGTAAAATCCACCTTTATAGATTGGAAATTTTACATTTTCAAAGAAACTTAAGCCGAAATGTGCTAAATCACCGACCGCTTCAAATTGTCCAAATTTAAAAGTTGATTCAAAACTGTTTGAAAATACATCACTTTTGGAATAAGATATGGTTCCTTTAATAGTACTTAATTGACCGCAATTTTCAATTTCTTCTATCAATTTATTGTGTTTTCTTACTTCAATTTTAGAGAATAAAAATGGTACGAAATTATCAATCAATCTGACATCATTTGTTCCAAGATATGCTTGACCATCTTATTTTGTTAAAGTTCCAGAAATATAAAACTGGAAGTTAGACGAACAAACATTATCTCCAAAATCAATATTAAACTCAGTTCTTTTATTCGGTTGATTCAAATGTTGTTTACTAATTAGATAACAATTTTTAAACTCTGCTCTCTCAATATCCTTTGCATACTTTCTGTAGTCAGCCATTTAAATAGAAAAAAACTTCAAATTTTTAATAAAATTTATTCATAATTTTTAAAAGAAATAATACAAGTTTTAATAAAATGATGCATAAAATTAAAAATTCAATATATGCCATTTATTAGTGATCAATTTCATCATATTCAGGATTATCTTCCTTAAATTTTACAATTTCGGCCACATATTTCAATAAAATTTGCACAGGATAGTAACCACTATCTATAATATTATTCCAATCAACTGTATCTTTATTTTCATCCAAAAACTTTATACTCAAGTGTTGATAGAGACAAAGAACAGACATGTGATCTTTTAATTGATAATGAGTATTTTCTTGAATGAACTCTGATGATAAAGTTTGATATTTAGCAATGTTATACCAATTCAATTTGTTTATGTATAATCTCATCATATCTTCGGATAATTCATATTTTTGAGGAATATCATCCCAATGTTCTTTTTTCAAATCTCTTTCGTGTTGCATTATAAAAAGATCGAAAGCACTGTAATGTCCCGCCATCTCTATTTATTAGGAAAAAAATTCAAAATCAAGTTTTTATAAATTGGCTCTTTTTAGTGTTACATTCAGCACATTTTCCAGATATTCTCTTAACTCCATTGATATTTGCGTAACATTTTATATCATCTGTTGCAGTTTTTGCCTTACACCTCACACAATATATGAGTGCCATTTATAAAGGAAAAATTTAAAATTAATTATCATAACCATCTAATCCATTAAATCTGTTATCAATATTTTCAAAAGTTTTATTAACATCATCTTTAAATTTATTAAAGTTTTCTTCTAGTTTATTTACTTTATCGAGATATAAAGAATGTTTATCATCTATTCTTTCAAGTAATTCACCATTACTTTTAATCCTTCACGAACCTTTTCATGATATGTATGAAGATCTTCCTGAATTTTTATAACTGTTTCACTAACATTTTTTATATACATTAAAATCTTGCGCAAGTTTTATAACTTTTTCATTAATTTCACTAACATCTTCTACTGATCTGTTACTTCTTTCTTCAAGTTTTTCATAGACTTCTGTTGTAAAATCTTTAACATGTTGTTTATGATTCTCATAATTTTGGTTCAGTTCAACAAACATTTTAATATGATCATCTAATTGTTCTTTTACGATAACATAAAACGGATAAATTCCCTTACTAACGCTGCTAAGTCTTTTTCCTTTAAAATCTATGGCATTTTTAACATTCGGATCATGTAAATCAACAATATCGATGTTTTCTGATAATTTTAAAATTTGTTCTTTAACAACAACATCATGTTTGTCAATACCAGGTCGAACACCGACAATTCTTCTTTTATTACCAAAACTAACATAATTCTTTTCAAATTTTATCGCTTCAGTAATTTTATCAGCTTTTTCGATATGAGACATTCAATTGGTAAATATTTTTTTGCACCATCTTCAAATTCTTTTTTCAATGTTTTTATTTTATCAGCAACTTCATTTGAACTAATGAAATTTGCAAGCTTTGTTATCATATTCTGCTTTAAAATCTTCAATCTCGACAGCAAACATATCTGAATCTGGAAGGTTTTGTAATAAATTTTCTAACTTGTTATCAAACTCATTTCTAAAACTATCAAAATTGAAACTATTATCTACATTGTGAATACTTTCTTTTTTAACTTGTGTACCAAATAGGTCAAAAATATTTTTTTAATCCATATTTATTAAGTAATAATTTGTTAACAACTTCTTTAAAATATTTACCATCAGTCAGTTCATTCAAAACAAAAACACATAAATGACCACAAATTGGTGGATCTCTATAGTCTTGAATTTGCGAGTCATTGTAGCTGACGTTTGATTTTTTTCAAATATTTAATCAATTCTATATGTGGTTTGTCCTCAATTCTTCCATATGAATCACAACAAAATGCATTGTTTTCATTTTTATAATAAAAAACCCAATGCGTTCCATTCCCCGTAATCGAGTCTAAATTCACAATTCCACATTCAAATTTCTGAACTTTTTCAGGTAATGTATCACGCATAGAAATTCCTCTAAAATGTTTAAAGTTTTTACAGATTTCTTCCAATTCACCGAATGTTAATTGTTTGATTTCAAATTTTTTTAAATGTTTGATTTCACGTAATTCAAAGTTTTTTCATCTAATCCAGATCCTGTAACATCTTCCAACTCTTTATCTAATCAATTTAAAATATTTCTAACAATAGGAATCACATCTTTTTTTTAAATTGGAGCAGCTTTTCTAACATATGGAACAACATTTTTAACAACTGGAATATCTTCTCCAAATTCTAATAAATCTTTCAAAAGACTACCATTTTTTAAGTTCTTTCAACTGATTATAAGAAAATTCTATTCTGGTTCCTTTATTGTTTTTCTCATGTTTTTCGAGTTTATTGTATTGTCTATGTGTTTAGTTTTTTTAGTTGATCTATTTTAAACTGAATACTAACAGGTATTTTATTCTTAAAAGCGGATTTTATTTTCTCTTTCTGAGTTTTACTGAAATTTACGTTCACCTCCATTTATATAGCTAAAATTTCAAGTTCTCTTCGATTCCCATTCCTAGTTTTCTTTTTAAAAACATTGCTCCAGCTGTTGGAAGAGCAATAAATCTTTCACCTAAACTAGCATCTTTAGATAAAAATCTATCCATTGCTTTATCTTGCAAAATTTTATCTGCTTTATGTCTGGAATTTGTGTCTCTATGTTTTGCATAAAAAACGTTGTGTGCCATTAGAGCTTGATCTAATTAATTCACACCAGGATCTCCTCTTTTTATTCTTTGTTCAAGCTTTGTCCCAGGACCCAGATATTGATAACCTGGTACGTGTAATTCAAAAGGTAAATTGTTGATAAAATCATTCAAAAGTCCACTACCTTCAATCATAGATGAACTTATTGCCGGCAAAATTCGTTTTAAATATTTAATTCCGTCAGGTTTTTCAATCATTTCATCAAGTTTGTTTGAAATAAAATCTTTAATCGCTTTCTTTTCGTTCAAAAAATTGTTATTTCCAGCCTTTTCCTGAGCATAAATAAAATTAATAATTCCATCAAGTTTTGTCAAATCGTCGATATATCTGTATTCAATCTTATTATCACTGTACTTTCTTACACCAGATCCTCTGATTCGTTTCTCCCAAATTGGATTAATGAAATTCATATTTTTTTACCTCTACTTGATTTAGGCTTTTTAGTTGATGGATCATTATTTTTGTAAATTGAATCAGATTTCCATAAAATTTCAGTATACTTTTTCAAATCTTCTTCGGAATATAAATCATCTCGTGGAACATCATTGTCTGTTAATAATCTCCACAATCCTTGAGTACCTTCATACGTTTTTTCATTAATAATTATATCATTACGTTCAAAATTCACGGGTAAATTTCCAATCATAAAACTTTTTTTTTTTGTATCCTAATATAAACCAAATTTATCATCTTTTGCTCTAGGAAGAAATTTTGTACCAATTTCACCAATTATTTTATCCATTGTCCCAGGACTTATTGGTTCAACTACTGTAGAATATTCAATGATTCGGGGTCTAAATGGTGTAGAAGATGGTAGTTTTGGTAATTAAAATTCTTCTACTTCAGATTCTGGAATCGAAATATCAGCAAATTGTCGTACAACTGGAACTAAATCCATCATATTTTTATTTTGATTTAAAACATTTTCAATTTTACCTTCAACATTTTCAATTGCAGAAGTTACAGGTTGATTCATTTTTTGAAGAAATTCATGTTCTTTTTCATCTATTCTAATCTGTTCTTTAAATTCTTTGATTAATTTCTTTTCGATTTGATCAAGTTTTTTGGGCTTCTTCAGAAGTTACGTTCGCCATTTAATTAGAAAAATTTTGAAACGTGAACGTAGAACGTGAAGACGTACGAGATTATTACATGTTTATATTAGAATATTTATTCAAATATTTACCATTTTTAGGCTTCAAAGTTAGATTAATTGTTAAAAATCCGTAATCTTCTTTCCAAATTTTATCACATAACTCATTAAAGTGGTAAAAACTCATATCAGATTCCACATAATTGTTGTAAATCTTTCTCGAATAGTGATCATCTTGCTTAAAAACACACAACATATTCAAATTATTTCTAATAACCTATTTATCAACCTTTGAAAAGCAATGAGAAAGATAAATGCTAAAGATATATTTATGACGAGACATTACGAAATATTCCTTAATAACGTCTTGATTTTCTAAAATACAATAATGAAAAACGATTAAAGAATTGGGTTTACATTCTCTTAACGGAACTATATCCTCTGAAGCATTATAAAGATGTGATACTTTTTTGTTTAAGTACTTCTCAATATTTTCAAATCTTTCCTGTAATTTTTTTATGCATCTTGTTCTAAATATTTACTAAAAACATATAAATTGGAATAGGTAATTAATCTATTGTAGATAAAATTCAATAATAAAGTTGTTTTTCCACATCCACTTGAACCAACAATTAACAATCTGATTAGTTGATCTCTCTTATTTTCTTCAAACGTTTGAAGTTTTATCTGATCTCTTTGTTTTAAAAAAATCTCCATTTTAATTACGAAAATGAAACTCTTTAAATTGACTTCAGAAAGTTCTAAATTAGTTTTAAACTTAGAACACCCTATTCATTTAGGCGAAGAATCAATTAATTTTATCGGTTTAAGTGGTTTTTATTCTGATAATTTTGTAATAAATATTAGTGAAAGCTCTCCTTATTGTATAGGATTTAGTGAGAAGAACATAACAAAATACTATGGATTAAACAAAGGATATTATACCTTCAATCAAATAAAAAATTCTTTAAAAAATTATCTGAAAACATTCAAACAATCAGATAAATCTTTAAACTTTGACGAAAGCAAGTTTGAAATGCAAAAAAATTATCTCTTTAACAAAATTCAAATAAAATCACCAGTAAGAATAATGTTTTTAGAAATTATAGTAGATTTATTAGGGTTTGTTCAAGAAACTATTGAGCCGAATCAGGTATATTTAGAAAATAAAACGCCAAAATTTAGACCGTTCGATGTAATTGAAGTACATTGTAATCTCGTTGAACCTAGTCTCGAAAATCATACCGAACATCTACACAAAGAATCTAAAATTTTATACACTTTTTCCCCAAATGTTGCTTATGGATCAAAAATCAGTGAAACCCCGAATGAAGTCGATTATATTCCAATTAGAAAAAATATTAAAAGAATTCAAAAAATCGTTCTGACAATTCAAGACTCTGAAGGAAATTTATTGAATAATGAGAGTAAAACAACAATTTATTTAAGATTGAAAAAGGAATAAAAATGAGTGGAAAATTATGATACATTTCAGTATTGTAGTAAAAAATTCTGTGGGGGTATTTAAACCACCACAAAAAATATGAAAGAAAACACCATTTTCGTTAATGAACCAGGACTGGTATATATCTTTAATCTTGAAATTAAACTCTCGAATTATGATATTTTGTTTGTAAATGTTTTTGAAGATAAGGTAACCATTGAATGATTCGTCACACTCGCAAAGAGTCGGTTTCTTTTGACTTTTTTGAATAATTCTTTTAGAACAGTCTTTACAATATGCATGTTTTTTATCTTTACTATAATGCCAATCGTAAAATTTGGAAATATCCTTAATTTCTTTACAAACGCAAAATTTTTTCTCTTCTAACGTTAATTTTTCTATTTTACCGTATAATTCTCTCTCATATTTACTACGACAATCTTTACACATAGACCCCATTCCCCCTTTTTTAGTCTTATTTTTATGAAATTCTTCAAAATATTTATATTCTTGACAAATTTTACACTTCTTTTGAGACTCCATTTATATATAAAAAATTTTTATAGTTTTGACTTTCTCAATTCATATTCGTAAAAACTTCCAGTTACTTCTTCATTATTTAAATCTTTTATACTATAAGTTACTGGATCTGTGTTATTAATCTGATAAATCACAAAGTTTTCTCTTGACCAATTGTTTTTATATTTGTTCGAAAATGTTTGTTTTTTACTAACAATTCTTACATAATCATTGACTTTAAATTTAGTTTTCGTGTGAATTTCTGGTGGAATATACTTGAAAACAGTTTCCAATAATTCTTTTTCAGCTTCTTTATTTGCATCTTTTGGTTTCATTTTTATAGTGCTATAAAAAGTATTATTATAATCTTTTACTATATATTTAAGAATATCAATCCATTCAAAATTCTTATTAATCTCGAAAATTACTTTCATTCTCTCATTTTGAGTTCTGTTATATCTTTCAATAATGCTAGATTTTTCTTCATTCTCAGTATGATAAAGTTTTATGTTATATTTTCTTAAAACATCATTAAATTCTTTATTCTTAAATTTTAATCCCTTATCTGTATGAAGAAGATTTGGAGCTTTGTGATTGATTTTAATTGCATCTTGGATTAAATCTTCAAATGCTTTAGAAACATCTTTTCCATTTTTTCTCCTGATAGGTCTTGACCAAACATATTTTGAAAAAGTATCTATAACATTTAACATATACTTGAATCCATCATTTTTATCCGAATAATTAGACATTATAACTAAATCTGCTGCCCATAAATCGTCAATTACTAATGTTACAATTTTTCTCCTTATAAATTTCTTCCTAACAGGTTCATGAATTTCTTTAGCTTCAATCTCAATTTATTTTTTATTTTTTAATTCTTTTTTAACTATAACTGGTTTTTCCTCAGGATTTTTTATAAATTTACTTTTATTAGTTTTGCATTTTGAACATTTTGCTGCAATTCTATATAATCCATTTTGAGTTTGAACTATATTAGAATCTATATTTTTAGTTTTTTTCTTATACTTTTGACAATGTATCATCTTCCATTTATATATCAAAGTTTCCAACTTTGTTTAACTCTTCTAAAATATCTGTTTTAATTTCACCTTTATATTCATATGGTACTGTTTCGATCTTATTTTCTAGAACAGTTCGTTTGTTATCTTTCGAGCTCAGTGCTAGTTTGTTGATTGTTATCGTATATAATTGATGATTATAACTTCTAATGCATGTCATTTCTCTAAATTCTACTTGATCTTCAAATAGACATTTCTTAAAGTTATCCATATTTATTGTTTTATTTAAAACAATTCTCTTAATTCCTTTACATCTAATTGGATTCTTATCTTGATATTTATATGAATACATTTTTGCCCTTAAGCCACAAAATCTTCGAAACTTTCTCCATTAAGCTCATCTTTGAACTTACCAATAACATTCCTATTTTTACCATAAAAACATTCATGATTTTTAGGATAATCACTTGTATCAAACTCATTTATATTTTCTTTAATAATGTTGTAAGGATCACGTTTCATTTCTAGAAAATATGAATCAGTATCCATATAACATAGATTCTAATCGGGATCATATTTCTTTAATTTATCATAATAGAACTCATACATTAATAATTTCGAAAGATCAAGAACTGAAAAGCCAATGTAAATTGGTTTAATAAACTTTACTTTCTGCTTGTACGACTATCAATACAGTATTTATCAAATATTTTAAAAGATTTAAAATTAGTCTTCTTAGATTTTTTTCATCGAAAATTCTTCATTTCCTAATTTAATGTTGCATCTATTTCGAAGATTTTCCATTGACTTTCCAAAAACAGAATTATTCATTAATTTATAAAATCTTTTTCAAAGTCACTTGTAGCTTTAGTTCTCATTTTTGTATTAAAATCTATGTATTATTTCATGAAAGGCTTCTGATCAAATGCAATAACTTTGTTCACATGTTTTAAAATCATTCCTTGTTCTAAATAATGTTTTTAATTTCTGGAGTTAATAACATATTCAATTTTATTAATAAGAGTAGTACAGAATTTATTTTTATAATGTTCTGGAGCAAGAGGCAAATCCTTATGATATTCATGTAAATTCTCAGGATATTCGAGATCAACTTCTAAAATATATCCATAATCTTCTTCTCCTGTTAATTCTAAAATTGCTTCTTTCCATTCATTAGTGGAATATGTTTTTGGATCCATCCATTTGATTTCATTATAAGGTAATTTTTGAGATAATGCCCAACCATATAAATTATTTGCATCAATATATAATAAGAAGTTTTCAGGTTTCGATTCATCAAAATCTTTTATATATTTGTTATTTGCTTTCACGTATCTTTTAATACATTGAGAAATGCCTCCACGAATACCTTTTTCAATCATAAAAAACATATCATATTCGTGGATTAATTGAAGCTCTATTTTTGTTATTTTTAACATAGCATCCCAAGCAAGACTTGGAGCAGTTAGATAATGAGCAGGGTCTAACTTATAAAAATTTAAGCATATTTTCCGAAAATTTTCAAATATATCAGCGAGTAATAAAACATCTTGAATATTATATAAATCTGAATAATTTCCGAGATTTTAACTTTTAATATATTCTAAACTTTTAAATCATGTTGATAATCTTTATCAGAAATGTTCTCATCTGTTAATAATGTATAGACATCTTGAATTTTTAATTCTTCTGTATAATCAAGTTTTTCAATATTATCAATGAATTCGGTCATAAGTTCAAATATTTAGTCTTCACCATTTGAATGTCTTTCTAAAATTTCATTCAATATTTTACCTTTTATCTTTTATAAAATTATTAGTATGTTTGAAATCGTCTTTTTTAAGATTTTTTGCTAATTTTTCAATAGAAGAAGCCATGAATCTAAATGTATCAACAAATGAGAATTTTATGAATTTTCTAGGTTTATTATCATTGTCAAATTCAAATCCATAACCAGAATTCACAGAATAATTTATATATTTTTCATCAGTATTTGCAATTAAATCTACATTCCCATATTGTTTAGCTAATTCTTTTATATATAAATGAGTATCATAATTACTCATATTATAACAGAAAACTGGAATATTTTGAGGAAATTAAGATTTAGATTACAAGTACTATGAGCTGCTTCTCTATTATATTTTCCTGTTAAATGACAGTGATCTCTTACTTTTATTTTTTTTTCATCATCAAAACCCTCAGTTTCACAAATATGATAAATGTTTGTTGTTTGAAAAGAATTTTCTTCTTCTTCGGTTAATTAATTTGTTTTTTGTTTTTAGAATTATATTTTTTAGCTATATATTTTGACAATTTATTATGTTCTTCGAACAATTTAATAGGAACATTTACTAAATCATCGTCATTTTTGGCTCTATAACATATTGGTTTATATTTTTATTTGTTACATTTGAAACTAGATATATTGTGAATTCATATGGAATATGTTTTTGAATCTTCGTAGTTGTTGATTTTGAAGGACTTTTTTTACATGTCTGAATTTTTTCTAAAATTGACTCACAATCCATTTAGATTACATAAGGATATGAAATTTTATTTTTATGATTAAAGAATTTTGTAGTTTGACCTGGAAAAGGCATTATTGGTTTACATACTTCATGTTGTTTACAAATTTCTAAGTGATCTTTTAAATCTCCAGATTTATAAAAATGTGTTAAACATCTTCTGCATATGAAATTTTTTATGATGATTTTTGAATGCTTGAGAATTTACTAATTTATTTAAATCTGTTATTAAAACATAATGAGATCTATCTTCATTCTTAACATACAATAAATCAATATTTAATTCAGCATCATAAATTCTGATATCTGTAACGGAACTATATTTATTTATTCATCAAAACTAAAGACATTTATTGACATTTTTGGATACCTGAACTGAGGATTAAAACTTCTTTTTTCAAAAGCTTTTATATCTTTAAGTGACATTGGATAGTCAAATCCATAAAATATTTCATCTCTTAAATAAATCTGATATTGTTTAATTCTTTCAGGATGAGCTTTAGGTCTTTCTACAGCACATCTAATTGCATAAATAAAACAAAATTGATCATTATCATTTTTAAAATTAACACAGGTTTTTAATTTTGTATTTCTCTAGGTAACTCAATATAAGAACCAGCATTTACAGAATTATGTTTATTAAGTCTTAAAATAGTTTGTTTACATCTTTTTAAAGTCCATCCAGATCCTGCATTTGGTTGATTATTCTGTTCACGTAATGTATTTTTTTCGAATTGAATTGAAATGAAATCATCAACCTTAAAAATATCTTCTGTCTTTAATTACATTGATGTTGATTGATGATTACCGTCTACTAATTCTCTTTCATATTCACATTCTAAATATATTTGACCTTTAATACTTTTATTTTCTTGCAACATATTTTTAATTAATCTCTTCAATTCGTCTCTTTGGGATTCTAAATATGGAGAAAGATCAACAATGTTTTCATCTGAATTAGAAAGAATAAACTCTTTAAAATGTCCTTTCTTAGATGATGTTGTTTGAATATCAATAATATTTTCTTTTGAATATGGAAAATGTTTTTGTAATTCAAAGTTTTCATTTAATTATTTAATTAATTCTCTTCTAGTTTTTGTACTAATCATTAATCCATTCTTCCTTGCTAAATGTTGAAGATATCTAGTATTTCTTAAACCTAATCGATTTGGACCGTTTTGAACTTTTTAATGTTATGTATTAAAGTTTCTCGTGATAGATCATCAATCTTTCTAAGAGATAATTTTATTGCTATATCTTTTAATTTCTCAATATTAAAGAGATTTAGATTATCCTCATTTTCTTTATATGAATTCTTTAATTCTTTTAATTTATCTAAATTTAGTTTTTCATAATTATAAATTTGATTATCCTTTGCCCATTCTTTCAAATAATTAAATTCATTATCTTTTAATTTTTTATGTTCTAAGTGATTTTTAGAGTTACCGTATAATGTCTATCAAAATGTTTCTTAAAAAGCTCTTTGTTGCCATATGTACAGTTAATCTTTTCGTTAGCCATTTAATACTAAAAAAATTCTAAGTCAAATTTTACTATTTAGTAAAACACCTTTTTTATTTAAGAAAAATAATTTGCTAAATTCATATTATTCTTTTTCATTCCTTCTAATACTTCAAAAATATACTCTTTTGAAATTGAAAAATCTCGATTTCTTACATAATATCTTTATAATCATAAACATAATATCCTAAATAATTATACAATAATATAAATTTTCTATAATCATGAAACATCGGGCATTGGTTTTTGGTTATCTCAGTTGTTGAAATATAAACAAATACATTAATACATTCTTGAAGCTCTTGCCTTATTGGAAATGATATATTAATTCACACAAACTCTCCAATAACATAAAGTTTTTATTTTCGTGAGGCCTTTCGTACTCAATGAGTACATCCGAAGATGTACTCATTGAGTACGAATGGCCTCACGAAAATAAAAACTTTATGTTATTGGAGAGTTTGTTTGAATTAATTAAAATACATTAATGCCAAAGTACTTTCTTGGAATAAATAATTCTATTAAATAACTCCCCATTTAAATGGAAGAAATCATTATTTCAAAATGTTATCAATGTGGTAATAGAGGAGAAATTCTTGATAAAATATTTCTAGTTTGTAAAAATTGTAACTTAATAGTATATGAGATAAAGATTAAGAAATGTAAAAATAAATTAACACATTTGAATAATCTGCTTAGAACATTGCAATATGGAGATAAAAAAGAAACAAAATTTGTTACAGAATTTAGATCTAGGAATAAATATTTAATATTATCTTATGAAGAAAATGAGAATATCAATGCATTATTTAAAGAATATGATAGGTTTCTTGGTATAAATAAACATATTTATTATGATAAGATATTACCATTGCTCTTTCATTACTTGGGTATTGAATTTGATTATAGTTTTAAACCTGAAACCTGATAAATTTATATTACATTTGGAGAAAAGACATAAAGAAATTGGTGGTAAAAAAATTATTATCTTTTCCCTTCAAATTAAATTCTCAAGATAAAGTTTGTAAATTTCCATTTTTTTATTTTTGATCTAATTAAAATATGATATTAATTCTTACAAATAAAATCATGATTATTCATAATGTATTACGTATAATCATGATTTTTACGTTTTTTTTACTTTTTACTTTATATTATTTTTCCTGAATTATTTTTGTTAGTTAAAATTTATTCCTATTATATGGAGTTCTTAAAAGAGTTAAATGATATTGGAGAATGTAAATTTAAAGATTATAAGAAGTTAAATGAATTAGAAGAAAATAAGAAATATAGAATTTGGAAAGAATGAAAGATAAATATGGTTGGACTATTATTGCAGATTTAGAAGATTATAAAGTACATTTGCCTAATAGATTTGTAAATGTCTTAGATGAAAAAAAGATTAAAGAATTTAATAAAAATGATAAATTACACTTTATTGTTACTGGAAAGAAAACTATTAAAGATAATGAATGTATAACAATTAAATTTGAAGAATAAAGATTTTTCAAAAGATTTTTCGTTTATTTATGACAGATTTTACATTGATTCTAAGTAGATTGGATCAATGTCTTCGAACCTTTCAATATCTACCATTATATCGTAATGCAATGCTGATTCGCAAACGTGTGACATTTCTTCGTCAGAATTACACACACAAAATATATCTGTTTCTTAAACGTTTTTTCTACATAATACATTCCAATTAACATCAAAAGCGTGATCTCTTATAAATTCCTTTGATAAATCTTGTTGTCTACAAAGACTTGTTAAAAAACTGATTAAGAATCTATTCCTTGGTTCATGATGAGAGTTTATTAATAATTAACAACAAATTAACAATGAAATTTAGCATAAAATCGATGGAAAATGTCAGATTTTTGTTGTTTTAGTTTCCTTTGTAAAAATCTGAATATTTTTCTATTACTTAATTCATCAGTTTTTATTAAATTTAGCATGTTTATACTATCTAAGTTGTCAATAATAAATTGCGTTGAACTTAAAAGTTCTCTGATTTTGCTTTCATTTAAGGAAAACATCAAACTTTGTTCAAAATGTTTAGGTAATTCAGAGAATTCTTTATAATTTTTTCCCTTGGTTACTTCTTTAAATGCTAGAAACTGAAGATATTTTGGCGAGTTCATTTTTAATTACTGAGACAACCTTGACTATTTGTTAATAAAATTTTTTATTTAGAAAAATATTATTCATAAACTTCGTTATATTAGATAAAATTTCACTTGACATTAAATGAAATACTTATAAAAGATTAAACATATTCACATCCTTAAGTTAATTTCTTCCACCCAAAGAAGTTATGATATAATGATTCAAAATTGCATTTGGAAGGACTTTTCATTTGATTTTTAAAAGTCCCCAAAACTGATTTACTGTTTATTTTCATAGATCTATTTATTGACTTTAGACCGTATTTTTATTTGAAGTTGTATTGTCCCGAAAAGTGTCCTAGTAGTGACATACTAATATCTAATTATATATATATATATATATATATATATATATATATATATATATATATATATATATATTACCAAACATCCAACACAGAAATTCAATGAATCAAGATTACAGCATACCTAGGTGTAGACTGAGGAAAAATACTATTAGCAGTATAATATGATGTTGATTTAAGTTTTAATTCGGTTATGAAGTGCAGAACGTGAAAGATGGCAGTGGTTACTGTGAGTACAATTGAATCTTGATGTTAAAAATTATTAAATCTAATATTCTAATGTATTGCGAGACGTTGAGAACTTTAAATTCTTCAAATAATAATCGGTTGCATAAGTACGATTTAGCTTTAGAGCTACTTTTATAGTAGTTTTGAACAACTGCTAAGAGAGCAAGGTTATGAAAACAGACAACCTACGCTAAATTATAAAACTGTTATCTTAAACCATTCATATTATGAAAACTGTGTAAAACGTGTCAATTTCTATTCATGTTGTAAAATTAAATGTTTCTCAAAAGCAAATGGTCATCGTCTTCAAATCTAAATAGTTACGGCTGCTATAATGCTCGAAATATTATTTCTACGACGTTGATTATTGCTCATAACTTTGTATTGGCCATTATTAGAGAAATAAAAAATTTTTGTAAACGACCAGAAAATTCTTAAACAGTTTTTTGGACTTTACGTCGTTCAATGACTAAAATATAACCATCATTCATTCTAAAATATGAAATTCCGTTTTTTTTAACTACAAACATCCCATAGATAAACAAATCAGAGCAACTAAAAACTAATTCAGTTTTATTAATCCTATTGATCGTAAATTTATTCCTCTATTTTTATGGCCTTCGTAGAATAAACAAATTTTAAGGTCTCTATTTACATTTTGGAATCTTTGCCTGAGAATAAATATTTATTTATAAGCCCGCTAAAGTAATATTTAATAAAGCTACTAGTTTACAAAACACTATTTATGGGCCAAAATTAAACTATAAAGACAATAAAGTAGTAACGTCAAACTAAACATTTGTAGTACTTGTGTGGAGTCTGTGGCATTTGTAAGATGTTAATCAAATGTAAATCTTCAAAAAATAGTACAACGGAACAATAAAATCCAGTTAAAGGTATCATTTAATGCACAAAAAACGTATTTTTTCGAATAATATCGAACTCCAGTCCAAAAGAATATATTGCCAAAACAATCATTCTGTTAAGAGTAAGAATTTCTATCGGTTTGATGTTGGGGCTATCAAAATTCTGAGAGACAGATACAATTGAAAATAATAAAAAATAAACTAAAAAAAAACCTTCAACCTAGAATGAATTTAGAGTCAAATCCGTACCTCAGTACCAATTTAAAGAAATCTAGAAACCGAAAATCAATAAATTATTTAAACGTAAAGGTAAACGTAGGATCATTACCTTTTCCTTCTTTAGGATAAATATACTGGTTTTTGGATGTCTATGAAATCAAAAGTTTCTTAATATAGAAATGAATACAATCATCTTTTAAATTTAAATTTATATTCGGCAATATTATTTATCATGTTAAATTATCTGTTTCATTTCATTGATAATCTTGTTATTGTCTGAGGGAGACATGTTAATACAAATAACAATATTAGACTACTTTTATTAAGAACAAATTGTAATTCAGATTACTCCTAATGTTGAAAAAGATTTAGGTATCTATTAAAAAAAATTGTATATTACTACACACTATCTTTAGTAAACACTCAGGTTTTGTATGTACAAAAATATTTATGATTACTTTGTTACTTAAATTTAATTTAATACTGTCAACTTATAAATAGTCTAAATGTCTTAAATTAAAGAACCAATTCAGTAATACGGATTACGTAATTTTGTTAAAATACATTATACACTTTTTAAAGTATTGGATTAAAATATACGTTTTAACAAGTATTTTCTTATTTTAGGTTCTCTAATTGATAATAATAAAACAGTACATGAAGGGAAGGATGAGATTATAAGATTGCCGTTAATGAGGCTTTTTGGGTTCCCTGGAGAGAGTGGGCGATAGACATTGGCTTATTGGAAACCAGTAAATAGTGATTTGTAGAGAAGCTGGCGACAACCACGGCAGGCGACGGTATCGATCCCCTACAGGTTCACATTTTTAGCTTACAAAAGTAAGAGAGGGGAAGGATAAGAGGTTAAGATTGCCGTTAATGAGGCTGGTTGGATTCCCTGGAGAGAGCGGTCGATAGACATTGGCTTATTGGAAACCAGTAAATAGTGATTTGTAGAGAAGCTGGCGACAACCGCGGCAGGCGACGGTATCGATTCCCTACAGGTTCACATTTTTAGCTTGCAAAAGTTACTCGTACTATTTTCTTAGCACATGTAGCTAAGGAAATATGAAATAGTATTTTTACACATAATTCATCTTATTCCATCAATGAACTAGTTACTTTTGGAGAAGGCTTTAAAATTAACGCCTTGTTCACAACTTTCTGAGCAAAGTACACCACAAATCTAGTACAATTAATTCCTGGTTTCAAAATATTGAATGTTCGCTAATTTTTGTCAGATTAAACCAACATAAAATAATTTAGTAACAAAATTGTTTAGAGAACACATAGAGTCAAATTATTATAGTCGTTATGACATATGATTTTAGAGTATTTCTTTCATATTAATATAACTATTTTTCTCACGGATTAGTCTTCCATGTTTTACTTTTAAACTATTTTGCTCAGGAACTAATGTATGCACATGAGAAACTTACTCATTTTACGTTTATGTAATCAATTACGAATTATGTTACAAGTTTGATATCAATCATACATACCG
Source organism: Homalodisca vitripennis (assembly GCF_021130785.1). Lineage (NCBI taxonomy): Eukaryota > Metazoa > Arthropoda > Insecta > Hemiptera > Cicadellidae > Homalodisca > Homalodisca vitripennis. The sequence goes on along the minus strand of NC_060208.1, from coordinate 237,643,142 downwards.
TGTGAGTTAAAAGTATGAATACACCCTGTTTAGGTTTTGATGGATAAAGATAGAGTAATGGAACTCCTGACAATTTTCTACGAAACAGAAGTGAACTTTTTACCCTTTTACTGTTACAACTTTACCTAATTCCCAAAAAATGGGATTTTTTATGAGGGGGGAGGCTTAAAATCTTTAAATGTAAAGGTCTACCCATTAAGGTCACTTTCCGTGGTTATTGTTCTTTCATTAAGCCCTTTCAAATGAGGTGTCACTTAATGTGACTTTGTATTTAAAAGTTTTGAGCCATCCCCCACACCCAAATCCCATTTTGGGAAAAATTTTTTACAGCGGCTAAAAAGTTAAATTCTATTTCATAGAAAGGTGTCCCGAGTTCCATCCCTCCATCTTTATCCATCAAAAACTAAGGATAGTTTATCCATACTTTGTGTATATACGAAGTTTACTGAGTGTATTATGTTACTTGTACTATATTGTACAAATGGGAGGTAAAGAGTGACTTCATATAAAAGTAATTTGGTTGTCCCTTTATCAAAAAATATATTGTGTCGTTGTGTTTATGTGCCTTATTTAATGTAGACATCACTCTAAGGTGCCTTAATTTGTTGTATTTCCTTGTTTCTTAGAGAATATGATGATACAATTTTTATGACGAATAATTAGTTAAAAACTTCTCCACCACCATGACTTGTTAATGGTCGGATGCAAACTTAAAGAAATCATCCTTGGGGCGTAAGCCATTCCAGGTTCGTTTAGACGTGGAATAGATATACAAACATTTTAAAAATTAAATTAAATGAATTTTTTTTATTTAATTTTTAATTAATTTTTTTAATTCTCTAAATAGTACGTCTATAAGAATTATACTGAGACTAACTCTCCGTGTTAAGTTTAGTATAGAAGTTAAGATTGTTATAGTGCACGATTATTTGCCCCAAACCCTGGACATCGTCTCTCAGAAGTTTTTTGTCAAGATTCGTTTGGAAGATGAGTACTTAAAACTCACGTGTTCAAAATAATCACGGCTGAAGCTTCCCAGGTAGAGTTTCAGCTAATGAAAAATGTTTGACATTAGAGCTACATCCACTTCGTGTCTCTGACATGGGAGAATTAAACGTTGATAATATTGTGCTTACAATCGGTATTTATTTACATTCTAGATTCTTCTCTTTGCGTTTTCGTTCAGGTATTTTTTTTTTTATTTTTTAGTGTATTTGAGGAAACTTCTCGTTGAACTTAGCCTTAAAAGGGCTTTTGGGCTATTTCCCAAAGTTTGTGGATATTTAGGAGGAGTATCCATCAAACTCCTGGATGTCCCTACTGTATAGAGTAGGGACAGCATCCTGTAGATATAGCATTTTACTTACAGTTTGAGGAGGGATAGTAGGCAATATACTCAGTCATATCACTTTCGGAGGTAAGGAGGCAATTTTTGTTCCATCCTCTTCCAGCGAAAGAGGGCATAGGATTTTGCATCCATATTTAAACTTATAACAGTATTTTACGATAGCTCCAATTACTCAAACCAATTCTTTGCAGTTTATTAGGCCAATAAATCAACTCCCATTATCTAGACATACAACAAACATATGTAATCCATCCAGAGGTGACGCTTCATAGATCTCGCTTAAGTTACTAGCACCATTAAATGTATTATTGGCTGAGCATTAGCAAAGCCTGTCACTCGAGGAGGTTGAAAAAGGTATCACAAAGCACGATTTCTACACACGCAACACCGAGTTCGATGGTTGTCAACATCACCACATGAGGTAAGCTCTAGTGGATACATTGGTCCTGTAGGCTACCATAATGGCAAAGTGAAAATAACAGAAAACATATATGTTTAAATGAACTGAATACACAATCATATGAGTTTTGAACAAGATTGATTTTTATTTATAGAGTAAAAAGAAAAGTAAGGACTAGAAAGTTTTTTTAGTAAGTGACAAGATTTGTTTTCCGCGTAATCGTGTGTTGTAGTACCCTCCCTATCTCAACAGAAGTTTTATTATTTGAACACTGCTATGAAACCTAACGTAATGAACCAAAGCGCGACTATCGAATATATAGATGTATATCGATAAGATACCTCGAGAAATGTTTCATCTGCAGTGTAGAAATATTGCATGAAACTTTATTTCTACATAGTTGAAATGGAGTTCTACAATATTGCAACTAGATATGGAGTTGCTGAATAACCATTGAGGCACATGTTTATGATTTGATAAAAACAAAAATAATTATTTTAATTTAGCTAACCAGTAGTAACATCCATTAAAATTTATGTATGCATTTGCATATATGTACAACAATATAAATAATTATTGTTACTGCTGCAAGTTAAATTTGTAGGTTTTGCTGCAGTGAACACTTCTTGCTAGAGATACCGCAGGTGAGAAGTTAGAAACTGTTGCATTGCAGTAGGCCCTCGCCACGCAACAATAACAATGATTACAAAGGGCTTTTGGTCGTGTTACTGAAGGAACAAAGACAAATGACGTCATAACGAAACTCTGGAGGTCATTAGAGCAGAACCGCTCCATTTTGTCGCGTATATATTAGCATCGCGAGTTTACGACGGGGCAATTAATAGCGCACAATGACAACGTGCGTAAACAACGGGGAAACGCGAACTACTATTGTTGTGACTCCAGAGGAAAGTTGTAAAACAAAAGCGCCATCATAATCTTTATGCGAGTCAGAAATTTACAAAGGACTTTTACGGATGTAAAAAGTTAATACGGCATGATTCCTGTTTTGACTAAAGTTGTCGCTTTTAAATTTAAAAACAACATCCAAAGTTCTGAGTAAGAAGTTTGTATATCGTCTTATGTTTTCTCATGGATTCAATTTGGAAAGATAACTCAATCATTGATGTAAAACTTATAGTATTGAAATGACAAAATATTTTTTTAAATCAATAAGATTCTAAGATATATAAAAGCGTTTTTAAGTGCGTAATGTAAATATAATACTAACATTAGACATGCTAATTCATTTTATCCTTAAAACAACTTTGTTCTCTTAATTAAATACAAATTATAAATGTACAGGTATGAAAATACATTTTTAACGAAATTAATGTTTTTAAATAAAAATTAGTTCACGTTCAGAAGTGTTAGCGCATATACACGCTGTAAAATGTTCATAATTTTATCTTTGTAGGCGTGTTAAAAAATTTCCAGAAAATCCTATTTTTATTTCCTTAATTTTCACGTGACATTATGAAACACACTTTTTCTTCTTTTACTTTATTGAGAGGAGTTATTTTTATAACATAACACATTTTACCAAACTCGAAATCGATTGCATCACTTTAGTCGGACAGAATATGACGTACTTTAGGCACAACCCTTTCAGATCTTTATTCTTAAGATATTAATGCAATTTTATAAATTTATAATAGTGAATTTCTTTACTTGACAGGACTGATGCATAAGGAAAACTAATTAAAATTTCCGACGAACTTGTTGAAGATTTTTATTCGCATCAGATAAAAATCAAACGAACGTTCACATACACATTTGGAAATGATCTAAGGGTGACAGTAACTGGTAATGTGAGAAAAGGTCTGCCAGGGGAACTGAGACCCTGACATTGCACTGTAGGGCGGTCAAGGTGGCTCAGTTGAGTATCTGACGTCATCATCACTACGTCACTGATCCGGGTGGGCGTATCAAATCATAGATCGTCTTGTATGATTAACCATTGCATGTAAATTAAATATACACAAGATATTTAGAACGAAAGGCATTTCGAGTCATTAAGCTTAATTATGTTTTTAATTTATTGTTACAAAAATTATTAAAATTATACAATTTAGATTTGTTTCTTTAGGATCAGGAAGTATTTGTTGAACAGACCACTGGTTATTCCGACACGGTGTCGAAGTTTTGGCATCCGCCTGTCAAACAAAATATTGGACAACGAAACAGCATCTGAGGCTTCCCAACTTTGCAAGCTAACTTTTGTCGTATAATTGAAATAAACTGAGTGCTTCTGAAATCTGAACCACGTTACTGTTTCTACGCTCTATTTATCACTAATAATTTTGATTGGTGCTGCTATTTTGTAATCTATTTTTATAAGCTGTAAAATATGTTTTTTTTTTATTTAGTGACCACTCTTATTCTGATTAAAAAATTATTCTTTACCGTATAAAAATCTAGATTGTTCGTTAAAATAAATTATGTTACTAGCAAATATCTTCTGCGTTCATAAGAAATTATCAAAATAATCAAAACCAAAACTGTAAATATTGGTTTAATGCCATTATTTTTTATTTGTTTATTCGTCTCCCGTGTCTTTGGTGTTTCTTTCGTTTGTCGTGCCAGTTTTTTATGAAATAAATACAATTAATGTTTCTCTATGAGCACTATAAGTGTCAAAAAAGCCGATCTAGAGGTGTTTAAATTCTGTGTGAACCCTGAGGATGAACATGTAGTCAAGATTAACAAAACTTTTGATAGTCAGAAGGTAAGAAACTTGTATTATAAAAAGCAAAGTAGGTTTAAACTATTATTGAGAATATTTTCAATATCCGGGATTATGAATATTGAAAACACACACCATTTAATATTTATGTAGAACGAGTAAAATAACTATATATCGAGAGATTTGTGAAGTGAATCAAATATGTTTCGGTAAAACAATATAGTTTACAACAGCTATTCCATAGTAATTTGGGAAGACAACTCTAGGAACCAGATATTAACATGGGCTGCTGAATAGTAGAAACTGGTATACTGTAATGTGTATTAGGAGGTACACTTTGAGATTCAGGAGAAGGAGGAATCGTTATGCAGAAATCAGTACGCTGTGTTGAGAGGTAGGAGGGTGATCTCTGAGTTCAAATCATAGAGGACAGCATTGAGCAGATAACAGTTTGCTGTATGGGAAGTTAGGAGGGTAAGTCATTGAGGATAATCGTTGAACAGATTTTATTATGCTGTGTTGAGAGGTAGGAGGAAAATTCGAGTTCCAGTCATTGAGGACAATCGTTGAGCAGATTTTAATATGCTGTGTTGAGAGGTAGGACGGTAATCTCTGAGTTCCAGTCATTGAAGAGAGACGTTGCGCAGATTTCAGTATGCTACTTTGAGAGCTACGAGGGTAATCTCTGAGTTCCAGTCTTTGAGGGTAATCGTTGTGCGGATATTAGTGTGTTGCATTGAGTTAGGCGGGTAATCTCTTAGTTCCTGTCTTTGATGGCAATCTTCGAGCAGATATTAGCATGCTGCATTGGGTTAGGTGAGTAATCTCTCAGTTCCAGTCTTTGAGAGTAATCGTTGAGCGGATATTAGTGTGGTGCATTGAGTTAGGTGGGTAATCTCTCAGTTCCTGTCTTTGATGGTAATCGTCGAGCAGATGTTAGCATGCTGCATTGAGTTAGGTGGGTAATCTCCGAGTTCCAGTCTTTGATGGTAAATGTTGAGCAGATATTAGTGTGCTGCATTGAGTTAGGTGGGTAATCTCCGAGTTCCAGTTTTGAGGGTAATCGTTCAGCGGATATTAGAGTGCTGAATTGAGTTAGGTGGGTAATCTCTCAGTTCCTGTCTTTGATGGTAATCGTCGAACGGATATTAGCATGCTGCATTGAGTTAGGTGTGTAATCTCTCAGTTCCAGTCTTTGATGGTAAATGTTGAGCAGATATTAGCATGCTGCATTGAGTTAGGTGGGCAATCTCTCAGTTCCAGTCTTTGATGGTAAATGTTGAGCAGATATTAGTGTGCTGCATTGAGTTAGGTGGGTAATCTCTCAGTTCCTGTCTTTGATGGTAATCGTCGAACGGATATTAGCATGCTGCATTGAGTTAGGTGTGTAATCTCTCAGTAATCGTTAAGCGGATAGTGTGCTGCATTGAGTTAGGTGGGTAATCTCTCAGTTCCTGTCTTTTATGGTAATCGTCGAGCAGATATTAGCATACTGCATTGAATTATGTGGGTATTCTCTCAGTTCCAGTCTTTGAAGGTAATCGTTGAGCGGATATTAGTGTGGTGCATTGAGTTAGGTGGGTAATCTCTCAGTTCCTGTCTTTTATGTAATCTATCATACTTCATTGAGTTAGATGGATAATCTCTCAGTTCCAGTCTTTGAAGGTAATCGTTGAGCGGAGACTAGTGTGGTGCATTGAGTTAGGTGGGTAATCTCTCAGTTCCTGTCTTTTATGTAATTTATCATACTTCATTGAATTAGATGGATAATATCTCAGTTCCAGTCTTTGATGGTAAATATTGAGCAGATATTAGTGTGCTGCATTGAGTTAGGTGGGTAATCTCTCAGTTCCTGTCTTTGATGGTAATCGTCGAACGGATATTAGCATGCTGCATTGAGTTAGGTGTGTAATCTCTCAGTAATCGTTAAGCGGATAGTGTGCTGCATTGAGTTAGGTGGGTAATCTCTCAGTTCCTGTCTTTTATGGTAATCGTCGAGCAGATATTAGCATACTGCATTGAATTATGTGGGTATTCTCTCAGTTCCAGTCTTTGAAGGTAATCGTTGAGCGGATATTAGTGTGGTGCATTGAGTTAGGTGGGTAATCTCTCAGTTCCTGTCTTTTATGTAATCTATCATACTTCATTGAGTTAGATGGATAATCTCTCAGTTCCAGTCTTTGAAGGTAATCGTTGAGCGGAGACTAGTGTGGTGCATTGAGTTAGGTGGGTAATCTCTCAGTTCCTGTCTTTTATGTAATTTATCATACTTCATTGAATTAGATGGATAATCTCTCAGTTCCAGTCTTTGATGGTAAATGTTGAGCAGATATTAGTGTGCTGCATTGAGTTAGGTGGGTAATCTCTCAGTTCCTGTCTTTGATGGTAATCGTCGAACGGATATTAGCATGCTGCATTGAGTTAGGTGTGTAATCTCTCAGTAATCGTTGAGCGGATAGTGTGCTGCATTGAGTTAGGTGGGTAATCTCTCAGTTCCTGTCTTTTATGTAATCTATCATACTTCATTGAGTTAGATGGATAATCTCTCAGTTCCAGTCTTTGAAGGTAATCGTTGAGCGGAGACTAGTGTGGTGCATTGAGTTAGGTGGGTAATCACTCAGTTCCTGTCTTTTATGTAATTTATCATACTTCATTGAATTAGATGGATAATCTCTCAGTTCCAGTCTTTGAAGGTAATCGTTGAGTGGATATTAGTGTGGTGCATTGAGTTAGGTGGGTAATCTCTCAGTTCCTGTCTTTTATGGTAATCCTCGAGCAGATATTAGCATACTGCATTGAGTAAGGTGGATAATCTCTCAGTTCCAGTCTTTGAAGGTAATCGTTGAGCAGATATTAGTGTGCTGAATTGAGTTAGGTGGGTAATCTCTCACTTCCCGTTTTGAGGGTAATAGTTGAACAGATATTAGTATGTTGTGTTGAGAGTTAGGAGGAACCGAATAGATTACTGCAGTGTGGAAGCAGCTACAATGTACTGGGCTACGAGGGCTTGTGACGAATCGCGCGAGGAAGGGGCTAATCATTCCGACCATTCTAATTTCCACTTCAATTCGATTGTAACAATGCGTGGGCCGGCACGCCGCACGCAGCACGCACGGATAGGTGGATCCAAGGTCGACCAGCCTCCGCCACCGGGCCGCAATTAAAACGGGATTGTAAATCATTGTGATATTTAATGCCTTACTTGGGTAGAACTGTTATAGTGTGCCATTACAATGCCAGCTGAAAATAATGGTGTCTAGGGTGTGCTTTTAGCGTGTTTGTAGAACTCGTGTCCCGGTTAGCCTCGGTGGGTAGATAACTGCGGAAGTGTAATTCAAGGACGCGCTTACCTTATTGTTCTTAATATGGTTATATGTAAGACTGTCAATTGTATTTTTATCATATGGCTTTACAAGCGATAAGCTGCCTTGTAATCTAATACTTGTTTGAATATATTGCTACGTTTCCTGGCTACAATGCCAGAAAATTAATAATGAACTGTTGTATATGGATGATTTACAGTTGTTTAAAACTAGTAGCATTGCCGTATGTAATGCATAATTTCTTGGTAAATACCAATGTGCTAAAAATATAAATACCTCTTTCGTCTTTTCAGTTCCGTCAACAATCTTTCAAAAGGAAAAGTATATTATACACTATTTTATTTTATCTTATATGAGGGACGATTATTAGTTAACCGCTTATAACTTTAAGCCATCGTATTATTTATGTGAAGTTATTAGAAAGACTAAATACACTAATACTTTAAATTTGTTGAAAAAGACAAGAATTTTTTCTGTTTCAATGGAGAATTAAAATGTTCGTGCTTCACCAGCAAGATGTTGTGTAATTTATTTTAAACCAAAATATGCTTTAAAACTTCGTTAGGAAAAGCGATAGTAACATATCATGTACAACTGAGATATTTACCAATGTTTAAGTATTATATGCCAAAATCGTTAAAGTTCACCAAAGAAACTGTTTACACATTCTAAGTAAACGAACCGGATTGCATTAAAGCCAAGCGTAAACTCTTGTAAGGATTATAAGGAACTTTATGTAACAAAGTAATTTAAAATGCACGCGAGAATGGAAATGTTTTGCACTTCATGAAATAATTTGTAATGACTTTATCTTAACTTATTACGGTTTATGGCTACCTGTTAGTTTTATTTAATGTTTCAAGTGATGAAAACACTGAGGTTATTCATTTAAAGAAGAAAATTAGCTATATATTACAAAAGTATAATACTAAGTTTCGCGGATTGATACATGCCTTATCTCTTATGTGAAACAGTCTAAATACTAAAAAAAAAAATTAAAAAGTAAAACATGTGGTAACGGGCTGCCCCTGACACCACCAAAATCCAATCCAATCGTTACACTCAAGTTAATCTGTTCTATCAACTGATATGGTGAAAGCCTAAAACCAAAGGTCAGAAACTTCCACAAGTAGTAGATTCGTAATGATGAATCTTCCAAAGGTCAAAAGTTAGTGCAAAAAGTAACAGGGTGGCCTTCATTATCACATTCTAAATGGATTCGCATACTGAGGAACTTGCCAGAGTTAGCTTACTTCTAGAAAAGAAATTTCCAGGAACATCGAATCGTCGAGGCACCAGTGATAGAAAGCTTTCAAAGGCCTAGAGTATTCAGGGTCTGTAGATTTCAAGATTCCAAAGATTAGATAAATAACAGTTTTTCAATCACCAGAAAGTTCTCCTAGTAGCAGAAACTTTGTGATAAGTACATAAGGAGGCATAAAGGTTGGCAGTTTCTAGAATCTAGGTGGACCGTAGAACCGAGGTAGAATCTCAGTGTTCATAATAATCAGTTGATGTTATAGGCCGTGGACTTTCAGAAGTAAGTTATTGTAAAGGTGGAGTAGTATATGCAGATGATTGCAGAGAAAGATTTGTCAATAAACGAAAAATACCTAAATCTTGTGGCCGGTGAGAATGTTGTGCTTTTAAAAAAGCCATCCTTAATTTAAAATTAAAATAAGTGCGTATATTTAATTACGAAAAATGTGACATAAGCAAAAAATTATGTGAGGTTGGTTTAGTTAAAAATTACTAATATATTCTGGAAGAAATGTTACATTGATACTGTGGAAACAGCTGCTTTCATTGAAAAAGGCGCTGACTGGGCATATGATTGAATTATCCAAGTGAGTAACGAGGAGGAGAGGTCGCAGTGTCAGCGAGTATGTCAGTTTTTGTGCGTATAATTAGCATGTGAGGCGTGCCGAGAGAGAGGACAGGCGGTCCACCCACATCTGATACCATCATCCCTCTGGACCCACCAATTAATGTAATGATCCCCCAACTGTTTCACAAAAATCGAGTGAGTAGAATTAAGATCGTGTTAAGATTAGTCATGGAGCCGTAATAAATCGCAAGTTGGGCTGTCAGCATTCAGGAGACGTGGGTGGAGGCGGCTCTGGCCCGGTCTCTCCGTCTCTTAGTAATTACACTGCCCCGCGCCTCCTCAAGCGAGCCCATGTTACACATATCAAGAGGTTTATTGAGCTATTAGTACATGTTTTCACAGGTTTAATACGACATTTAACCTGTACGTGGATTAATCTGCTCTGAAGAGGATTTTTCCCATCAAGTTCACGGTAATCTCGTTAACCGAGGTTTTTTTGGAAATTTAAGACTTTAACCACTTAAATATGGTGATAGACATTAATTAGTTATCCATACTTCCAACAGTACGTACGTTAGTTGTTATTTTAGTGCCAAAAGATATTGCTGAATTGTGTGTAGGAGATTTAAATAATTCAATTTGGTGTTTAATACTGCAGTTTGGTTGTGAGGAACAGTGAATGTCTTAAAGACTAATTATTTAAACCAATACGGCTCGAAGTGATTTATTAATGAATGATGAATTTAAATTAGATTCCGAGGAAAAATTAATATATAAGGAGAAAGGGCATAATTTAATGTGGTAAAAAAGACATGACAGACTCACTGGAGATCTTCATCTATTAAACAACGTGGCACAAGTAACATAATCTCCTCCTTGGGAACGGATTGTCACATTGAACGTGTCCACACATGGGTGTTGAAGTTGCCCCAAAACCAGTGACTCTATCTCCGATGTCAACTCCAGCTTACCGGCAACCGACGCTATTTTAAATTTTTCTTATAAAACCAGTAACATGTATTGCTTCAACCAATCAGGGATGAGTGACCACAGAGTTTAGATGAAAACCATGTATTATATTTAAAACTATACATGTAAAACAAGTTTATCTTAAAGTGAAATGGCATTTTACTGGCAGTTACCCACGGTTTCTCCGATATCTTTTAGGCTTTACACGTGTATGAGCATTTCTGGTTCAAGTGAATTGTAATTCTGACGCCATTTTTCAGTTTGTCTTATTGCCAGGGTCAACAAAATATATAAACAAATGTATATTTAAGGTCTTTTTAGTTTATTCCGTTCTTAGTATTTTTGTGCCAAATTTCACTATGCGCAGGTCTGAACAACCTACTTCTGTAAAAAGACAACTGAGATTGGTTTGGTAATAGTTTTTAAATTCCACAGTAAACGTTATATACTACATACATGCTAAATGGTACAATAACAAGTATATTTTTGCTGAAACATTTTAATAATATTAGGTTGCATTGTTTTACTCTGTGCTCAACAGCAGTTGCAGAAAAGGTTGAAACAAGAAGTACTTATGCTATATACTACACACATTCTAAATGGTACAATAACAAGTATATTTTTCCTGAAACATTTTAATAATATTACTTGCATTGTTTTACTCTGTGCTCAACAGCAGTTGCAGAAAAGGTTGAAACAAGAAGTACTTATGCTACATACTACATACATGCTAAATGGTACAATAACAAGTAAATTTTTCCTGAAACATTTTAATAATATTACTTGCATTGTTTTACTCTGTGCTCAACAGCAGTTGCAGAAAAGGTTGAAACAAGAAGTACTTATGCTATATACTACATACATGCTAAATGGTACAGTAACAAGTATACTTTTGCTGAAACATTTTAATAATATTACTTGCATTGTTTTACTCTGTACTCAACAGCAGTTGCAGAAAAGGTTGAAACAAGAAGTACTTATGCTATTAACGTTACTATATGATTTTAAGATAGTAAATGTAAATAAATTTAAGATAATAATTACATTCATTAAACATATGGTTGCACTGTCGTAAAACAATTAAGAGATATCCAACAGTAACGTTTAGAGATTTAAAGGAAATGACTAATTATTGTCTTTTAGTTTCAGTTAGCCATTAGATTCTTGCTATAATGAGTTATAGCAAAATAATATAGTAAAATAATTTTATAGAAAAGATACTAAATTTCTTTAATACTACAAACTGAGATCCGTGCTTAATACTACAATAATATTGAACTCATAGAAATTAAAAATATGGATTTTAATTAGGAGAATCAATATCTTTGTGGTCTAAGACGTCGGACTTTGTATTTTAGTTACAGATATTGCATGGTTAAAGTCTGTTTGTGACCATATCATTTTTGTAAGCACAATCAACCTTGTACTGTAACGACTCTCCTCCTTGTTCTGTTTGATAATATCCTCGCACAGGCCAGTGGCCGATTAGGGCTGGCAGAAAAAGGCTTAAAAAGGAAACCGAACTCTTCTAAAAACATCAAGTACAATTGGAATAAGATTAAGAGGAGATTCATGTATTGAATCCACCCTAACCTAGTGTAATAAATCAAGATGATGATAATACTATATTTATTACACATAATATAATTATTATTAAAAGTTTTGCGATCACTATTTATAAACATGCACATTACTCGTACACTAATAGATCTTTTTTACATACGAGAAGCGGTCAGTAAGAAGGTCACCTTGACTAACTCATACTAAAAATAGGCCATAGATGCACATCTGATGAAACAAAACTACTTAATTGTAGAGGAAGCTAGTTCCGTAATAATAGATTCACAGTCCTACCACTTAGCTACAGCGCGAATGGCGGGAGGTGACTGGTTTTGGCCAACGGCAAAGTGTTTACGGCTTTGTGCAGACGATTTGTTAACAGCTAATGCTAGGCTGGATGCAGCGGCAGAATATCTAACCTCGTTATCCTGTCTACTATTTCTAGCCGGGAATAATATCAGGACGCGAACACTATGAGCCACCCACCTAGACTGTCAAGAATTCTGTTACTAAAATCCTCAATATCAGTACAATATCTAACCCCGATATCCAGTCTACTATTTCTAGCCGGGAATAATATCAGGACGCGAACACTATGAGCCACCCACCTAGACGGTCAAGAATTCTGTTACTAAAATCCTCAATATCAGTACAATACCTAACCCCGATATCCAGTCTACTATTTCTAGCCGGGAATAATATCAGAACGCGAACACTACGAGCCACCCACGTTGACGGTAAAAAATTCTTTTACTAAAATCCTCAATACTAGTACAATATCTAACCAAAAGAATACAGTTGGAAGTTACTAAAATCTTCAATATCAGTAATTATTTTACACATATACGGGACACTTATAAATTTTCAAATTTACGTCAAACTTTATGCGCTTATTATTTATGCTTTCATGCCAAAAACAATCCCGTGAGGAATTGGCATACTAATCGGCATTAGTTTTTTCCCCTTTTAGTTTGTTCCTGAAACTGAGAGAACCGACTTATCTCTCTCTTTCCTGATTCCCCCTCCCCCATTCTACTCCCAAACCCCTAGACTAAGGTTTTATGTGACCCGTGCCGAGAGTATCTTAGCACTGGGGATATTTATTGTCTTTAACGGAGTCTTCTGGATATCAGGGGACACACAGTCGTACTTCATATCATCTAGCTATTTGGGTCACAGAGAAGTTTAACTACAAATACCAGTACTTGTGGGAACAAAATAGAAGAAGAATAAAAAGCAAACTACTCCAAAACTCAAGAGGTATGTATAACTCAAACTGAAGAACTGCAAATTGAAAATCCAAAAGTATCTGAGATTTCCCTAGTGGAAGAAGATAGTCTACTCTTTTCAGAAGGCTCGAACGCACAGAGGCCAAACTATCAATCAATGTAGCCAAAACCTTGAGGAAGTGCTGGGTAAACGTGCAAAAACGCATATTTCAATGGCAAAAACGTTATAATGTCCAGCTGTAACTTTGAGAGTGAAGCGGTAGTTGTTGGTTATGTCAACGCAGAAACATATTCAGGAGCTGAGCTCTTTTGAAGGGGGTCAGTTGAAAATGGGCCAGGTAAAATACTGGTAAGGATCTTCATGGTGCCGACTTTTATTCCAAAACAGATTGAGGTCGACAGTAAGCAAGAGTTGTGTAAAGCCCTCACGAACAAAAACTACTTTGAAGCGGACCAGTGGGCTGTCTTTGGGGGGGAAACAAGCACCTAAGGCAAATTCCTGGTTCTAAACATTGAAGAAGAATCCCTGAAAACTGAAGGCTCTGGCAACGCGGCTTTTCTTGGGTAGTGACAGGATTACCTGCAAAGGATCAAAAGAGGATGACAGCGTTTCTCCAGAAAAAACATTACTACAGCAGAGCAGCTTTGGCAACGCTCTGCTGGAAGATCCTAGCTAATTGCATAGGCGTGGTCTTAATTCAAGAACTATGGACCGTCGGCGACCTAGTGATAGGAATGTGTACCGATAAAAGTAAGTTTATTTATTATGCTGGCAGTAACAACCCTAGGGCATGTATATTTCAGCAACAAAATATTATCACTATAAATGACGCAAATATGTTCCAGAGACACGGCCGTGGCAGAGGTGCACTTGCAGACAGCTCATGGCGATAACAGAATCCTGGTTCATGCAGTGTATCTCCCATACCATTCTCCAGAACCACCGCTAACTGCAGAGATGAGACGGGTTGTTAGGTCGTAACCCTTAGTAAAAAGCACCTGATAAAAAGTAAAAGTTGTGATGCAAATGTCCACCATAATGCTTGGTGAATCAGCAATATCAACAATCGAGGTGATTAAATCTTAGAAATTATAGTAGAGTTTTATTTATTTATTTTAATCCAACGAACCTCTGTACAAAGAAGAGGTACAGGGGTGAGAGAAGTCTTAGATGTAACCTTGGCTAGCAACTATATTGCTTCAGACGTTCTAAACTGGGGAGTGTTAGATGAGGCATCTGCTTCAGAAAACAGGTATATCTCTTGAAGCATAAGGTTGAACAAAATAAATAATACCTACAAAAATCCATAGAAAACATATTTGGTAGTTTTTAATGCAGAGCTAAAAAGCAATCTGGAAACGGCTAATAAGTATCAAAGGCAAGAGGTCGATGATATTGCCAACTCATTGCAATATGCCATAAAAAATCGTGCAATAAAGAACTGACCAAAAATCAAGTAAGAAAGAATGTTGGTGGAACTAATGACTGGAAGCTTTGAGGAAACTCCTCTACACAATATTCAAACACGTGCAAACGAGCAGGTAACCTGGTAATGTACACTGTTTCACTAATAGAACATAATAAACTGATGAGATGAGCTAAGACAAACTCATTGTCAAGTATCTGTCTGTGACAACTTAAAAAAGTTCTAGTTCTAAACAGCATAAATGTACTAGGTACAATACTTAGTGAAGATGAAACTCACATGAAGTATCCCGAGGATAACCTTTAGTGTTTACTAAACACACACTCCCAAGGATCTTTTCAGACCTTTCAAACATATCTCCCTGAAAGCTAGTGAGAATATATACAGAGCTCGTCTAAGGAAGACTTCCAGTATTCTGTCACTGTGCAAATAGTGCCGCCAACTATTAAAGGATCATATGAGCCCTGAAGTATTTTAAACCGTTTAAATCAACAGGTACCTATGGCATTTTCCCTGCTCTCCTGCAGGAAATTGCGGACTTTGTGTTATCTCTGCTACTGCGACTGTTCAGAACGACATTTGCGAAAGGAATCATACCTTTATCTTCGTGGAAGTCTAGAGTTATTTTTATCCCGAAGCGAGGTAAGTCCTCCTATGACGTTTCAAAAGCTTATAGACCTATAAGCTTAACATACTATTCCCTTAATACAATAGAGAAGATTTTAGATAGGCATCTAAGTGACGAAGTTCTCATCAGTCATCTCTTACATTCAAATCAACATGCCTATCAGAAAGATACATCTTTTGAATCAGCCCTACACTGTTTGGTTGGCAAGATTAAGCAAGATATTGCCCAAAATAAATAGCCTTAGGAGTATTCCTGGATATAGAAGAAGTACCCACTCAATAGTGTCTAAGCTTACATCCAGGAGTACTGAGAAAACTGTTGTTAAATGGATACAACATTTTTTCAGTAGCAGAAGAGTACATGGATCCCAGTGTGGAGTTATAAGTGAGGTAAAAGCAAAGCGAGGATGTCAATAAAGTGGTGTATTGTCTCCAAACCTCTGGAACATAGTTATGGCTGATCTTCTCAATTAACAGGGTATATATATATGACCAGGTAAGCATGTGGTCACGTGCTTTGAAATATGCAGTGGATCATTTAATTCTTCGAAGACTTCGAAGGTATGATACCATTCGAGGAAACTAAAAATAAAACTACCAGTTCTCTGCGGGGGGCCAGACTCAGGTATGCAGGGAGTTCAAGTATCTAGTGGTCAAATTGTATGATAAATTGGAATAGTCTGAAATATATAATTAACAGATCTCAGACTGATGTATGGTCTATTAGTATGGTGGCCGACAGTTCAACAGGTGACTGCCGCTAGAAGCCTGTCAAAGGTTCAACGGTTTGCGTGCTTGAGGACAATTGGCGCCATGAGAGGCACACCAACTGCTTCTATAGAAGTAGTACTAACCCTCTTGGTTTAATTGCTGTAGGAGGGGATAGGATGGCTGCCTACAGACTGCAGTGCAATGGGAACTTGCTATCACTAGCAAGCCTCCCAAAATCTCTAACATTCTAAAACTGAACATTCTAGAGATGGTTTGACAGAATTTCAAAGTTTGCAGGTCGGGAAAAATCCATTTCAGGTCAACATTGTTGAAAAGATAAGTGGTAAAATTACATGACGATAGCTTGCTTACGTGAAGAAGGCTCTGGCCTGGTGTACGAACGGGCTGAAGATAATAGTGTACTGGGGCAGGTGTTTTGAGAGCCAAACCTAGAGAAAGTTCTAGCTTTAGCTTAGGCAAACTATTTTTCAGGCTGGAATCGGAGAGAAGTAATTACAAAGAGGATATAAGGGCAAAACCATTTACATTTATTCGGATAGTATGGCCGCTCTGCATGGTCTTGGCCAGTTTTGCTTCAATCTCAAAGACAGTTTGAGAATGCCATATGACCATGGAATTACTGAGAAGACCAATAAAGTTATTCTAACCTGGATGCTTGGGTACAGAGGAATCACAGTTAATGAGGGGGCAGATAGTTATGCTAGCGTAGGAGGAAATTGTCAACTTATTGATCCTGAACTAACAATAAATGGGTGTTTTATAAACACCTAAAGATTGGATTAAACTGAGGGGAAAGTCCAAGCAAAGCGATTGCTCAATGGACCATCAAGGAACATTGCTGCAGATACCCTTCTAATGAGTAGAATGGTGATCCGTATGATGAGTCGTTTTATTACAGGATATTGGATATTCCAAAGCCACCTGAACAGTATTCTATTCTGGCGATAATTTTCATGAAATCCTTGGTAGGATATGTGGCGAGGCTTATGAAACAGCTGAGCATGTCATATTCGAATGTTCGTTATTACAGAGCAAACCCTCAAGATTGCTTGGTTTACTTATACTTACAGAAGAAGGATTGGAAGAGGTTAAGCATTTTACAGAAGATCTCATGGTTTTATAAGGGCTTGTCATTTGACACAGCTTAAACCTGTCCCTCTCTTATTAAAAAATGCAAAAAAATAACACATCGACGAAATTAGTTGGAAACTGCAATATTCAAATTCTTAATAATTAAAGCATACGTCTCATACGTTGATACCTAAAAACAAACATTAAAAATTTACTATTGTTCTAATTCTTTGGATTACACGTTGTTTTAATTTATTTAAATAACTGAAGTGTATTTAATAATTTAAAACATGTACACTAAATAACTCTAATATATTTCACAACTTTTTTACATTTCTGTACATATAATGGTGAATTCTTTGGGATGCTTTAAAAATAAAGTGAAAACGTTTATATTCTTTTTAAGGTTAGTTAGGTCCTGAGACTATTTCTTTCAATTAATATGTGTCTAAATAATAATAAATACATTATTCGATAAAGTAGAAATAGCCCTATAATTTTATTTACGTTTGTGGAAGAATATAATATTGTTTAAACCATAATTACAAAGGTATGAGTTTAATTCTAAGTAATTATTATGCAGTATTCCATTGCTGTTTCACACTTAATGTATGACAAAAATGTAGGAACACAACAAGGATATCTGACAAAGGCACCTGAAGAATAGAATATATTAAAATCCGCGAAACGTCATGTACTATGTTTGTAAAATACTATGGCGTACATCATAACTTTTGTTAATGGTTTATATTCATACACATTCACACCTTATGCCACGGAACAAAGTTAAATCATATACATATACACACACACACACACATATATATATATATATATATATATATATATATATATATATATATATATATATATATATATATAAAATCTGTTCAAAAAAACCAAAGTTCAAAATTCAAATTAACAAAAAATGCCCACAGGAACAACATCTCAAATATATCGCACATCCATCATCCAGGTAATAACCATCCCCAAAATGTTAAGGGTTCGGAGAAAAAAAAGTTGCCATTTCCAGCGGTGTATATCGAGGGTGACAGCCATGTCCGTCATCTGATCTGCCTTGTTCGACAGCGCGTGAGTCCATCGACCAGGGTGGGCGGCACCTGCAGGCCGGGGGCCAAGCTTCTGACGGTGACTGATAATGGTCTACCTCCGCCTGGGAGCTGCTATGTCCTGTTCGCTGGAACAAACGATGTCGCCGCCGATGAGTCCTATACCATATTCGAGCACCTAGAGCGACAGTTAACTGCTCGCCTCAGCCCGTCGGCCGTCATCGTGTCAACTGTTCCGCATCGACATGATCTCTCTATGGACCACGCCGTGAACCAGCGTATTGCCCTCGTTAACTTCTACATCGAGGAGCTGTCTGTTCGATATAAAGGAATAGAGGTGCTAAATTTCAACAAGATCGGATGTTTACCCAACACGGTATGCACTTGCGACTGCCTGGCAATCGGCTGTTGGCTGAGCTTCTGTTGGGGTGTCTTGATCGTTTCGGTCAGTCACCAACCATCCGACCCCCAACCTCGCCTGCTCATGCTGCCTCTTCTTGTGCGGCCTCTTCCACTCCGTTGTCTTCACTGCCTGTGCAAGATCGCCAACAACTGAGCTCGGAGGCACTATCTCCAACGGCAGTGCAGCCTGTGGAGCCGGTCATCGTTGGGTCCACTACATCGAGACCAGTTCCTCTACTTATGACGCCAGGACCTGCTTCCTCGAGATTCGCGCTGGTGCCATCTCCAGAGGGCGCGATGACACGTTCTGGCAATAAGACATTCGCCGAGGCCGTCAACAGCTGTCCGCCAGCCACCTCATCGCCGGTGCCTTTGGTCAAATTTGATTCTGTTTTTTTAGGGGCCCCACGCCTGGCCGACGAACAAAATTGACTGACGTTACCCAACAAATACAAACGAGTTCAAAATTTCTCAATCAGATTCAAATCCGACTGCTTCACCAAAATGCCCAATCTGCCACTAACAAGCTTGACGAAATTCAACTGATGTGTGCAGAAATGAAAACGGATGTACTTGTATTAACCGAGAACGGTTTTAATGACAAGAACATCGACCTATGCAAAATTCCAAATTTCACATTGGCTAATTCATATTGCCGACAACTTTCCAAAGGAGGAGGAGTCGCCATTTTTGTTAGAAAAAATTATACCTTTTCTCCATTTTCACCCATAAAAACTAGCGAAAAAGATTTTGAATCAGTTGGGATAAAATTCAATTCAAACAGATCAAAATTAACCGTAATCGGAATCTATAGGTCTCCCAATGGCAATGAGGAAAATTTTTCTACACATTTTGAAGCCCTACTGATGGATTTGACTAGCCATCAACAGGATTATGTCCTAATGGGTGACTTCAACATTAATGCAATGGACACTAATCATCCTTCCACCAAACGATTTGTCGACTTGTTAAGGTCATTTGACCTAGAATTGTTAGTCAAAACGCCAACGCGTGTGACACATTCAACACAGTCGACAATTGATAACATCATCTCCAATCTATCAAGTGTCGCAGTGTCCGTGGTCAATACAGCTATCTCGGACCACTATGGCCAAGAGGCCATAATTAGTGGAGTAAAAATCGAGAGGGAGCTAAAAATCACGAAAACAATAAGAGACTTAAGGCCAGGAAACATCGCTCTTCTCAACACTTCCCTTTCTAAAGAAAATTGGAAACACCAAGATTCAATGCATTCAGTAGATGAGCATTTTAAAAGGTTTAGTGATGCACTCAACTTTCATCTTGACATTTACTGTCCACTCAAAACCATAAAAGTTTGTCCCAAAAGGGTAAACAACAAATGGATAACTAAAGGAATTTTGGTTTCTAGAGAAAAACTAAAGATTTTCTCAGAAATCCAAAAAACGTCCCTAAATGAAGAATTCAAGCGGTTTTTTCGAAATTACAAACGAATTTATAGAAAAGTTATCCAAGCTGCAAAAGCATATGATGTTTCCAAATCAATTATATCTTCCAAAAATATTTCTAAAACTGCATGGGACATCATCAACAATAAAAACAAATCAAGTAACAAACAAATCAAATTAAAAAGTGGTGATAGACTTGTG
Organism: Homalodisca vitripennis; assembly: GCF_021130785.1. Lineage (NCBI taxonomy): Eukaryota > Metazoa > Arthropoda > Insecta > Hemiptera > Cicadellidae > Homalodisca > Homalodisca vitripennis. The sequence goes on along the minus strand of NC_060208.1, from coordinate 237,622,842 downwards.
GAGGAAGCGGTGGAGGTTGCAAATAGGTTTATCAGATTCTTTGGATCTGTGGCTTGTGAGCAAGGCCCTTGCCCATCACCCCCACAAGGAATCACAAGACGTAGGCAGTGTCCGGTAGCCTCCCTGGCACTGGCACCTGTCGTTGAGGAAGAGCTTGAAAAAATAATTCAGCAGCTCCCAGCCAAAAAAAAATGATTTAAATTCAATGTCAACGTGGCTCATAAAAAAATGTTCAAAGCATATTGTGAGACCATTAACCCAATTAGTAAATTTCTCTTTTGAACAAGGAGTTTTTCCCTCACTCCTCAAAACCGCTAAAGTAACCCCTATTTTCAAGAAAGACGATCCCCAATCCCCACAAAATTACCGGCCTGTCTCAATTTTGCCAGTTATGAGCAAAATATTCGAAAAGCTTTTCTTGACACGAATGCTTCAATTTTTGAATAAACACAACCAGCTATCGGAAGACCAGTTTTGCTTCAGGTAGGGCAAGTCGACAATAGACGCAGTTTTAAATCTTGTCGACATGGTTGTAGAGGGACTAGAACGTCGGGATCACACATTCAGTGTGTTCCTGGACTTATCGAAAGCATTCGACTGTGTTGACCATGTTACAATGCTTGACAAACTTGAATCTCATGGCATCCGAGGCGTGCCTCTCCAGTGGCTCAGATCATTTCTAAGCCATAGAACTCAAATTGTCCAGATCTCAAATAAATTATCTGAACCAATTCACCTGAGTTATGCTGTCCCACAGGGCTCAATTCTCAGTCCAATTCTCTTCCTGATCTATGTCAATGATGTAGGTTCATCACTTCTGCACGGAAGACTAGTGCAGTATGCTGATGACACGACTCTCTGTTTCACTAGCAAATCAAAATTGACTTTGGAACAGCATAGTTTTGTTGAAATTAACAACTGTGTCCAAGATTTTAACAGCCTCAATCTTAAAACAAATTCTGCAAAATCCAATTTTATAAATTTTGCTTTACGACCAGTAGATAGTCATGATGAGCCAGCTGTTATGTTGGCTGACACTATGCTGGAAGAAGTATATTGTTCGAAATTCCTGGGAATATACCTAGATCGAGGGTTGACCTAGATTGAGGGGTATTATGGCTTGATTTACCCTCACCTCACTTACGGGCTGGTGTTGTGGGGAGCTTGTGCAAACAATCAATTCCTGAGAGTGTTCAAGCTGCAAAAACAAGCGATCCGCATTATCGCTAAGTTGAAATTTAGAGAGACGTGCAAGGAAGCCTTCAAAAATTTGCAACTGTTGACGCTGCCCAGTCTCTACATCTTGGAAACAACTCTGTTTTGTATGTCTAAATGTGCCATGACGAATACACATGTGCCGAACTGGTAGACACAGAACGGTGGTTTATGAACGCTTGCCTTCACAGGCAGGTGTTCAATTCGTCAATAAGTTACCAGATTTAATTAAAAACACTTCAACACTCAAAGTGTTAAAAACTCGTTTGAAACGCTTTTTAGTGTCAAAAACATGTTTATAATGTTGACGAGTTTTTTGCTTATGATTGGGAGACCACCAATTAAAAAGACTGACAAAATTCATCGCTGGAAGTGGGAATAATTGGTGAATAAATGGATGTAGGTACGTTTTCAAAATTGTATGTTTGAATGAGATTTCTTGTGGTGTGTTTGACAAAAATTTTAGCCAGTAAAAAGTAAAAATATGACATTTGCCATGCGTTGTATAATGTTCCGGCAATAAAAAACTGATTTGATTTGATATATATATATATATATATATATATATATATATATATATATATATATATATATATATATCTGCAATTTTAACGTTATTATAGTAAAATGCAAACTCGCACCTCTTTTACACCAGACTTTCTTTTATCGCCCAAACAAATATTTTAGCAATATGTTTGGGAAAGAGTGGGTAAAGTCACAACGTGTTACAAATGTCATTAACATACAATTGATTTTAATAATATGTTTAATAAATTAATTAATAATTTATATCAAGTTTGAGAAAAGACTAAACCAAACAACCTCAGGAGATTCATTCGTTATTTGAAAGAGAAGATAATATTAGCTGGATTATTACAGAGAAAAAAAATTTTAATGTCTTTTAAAAGAGGAGAAGATTATATAAAATATGAGACAAAGCAAACAGCCCGTACTGTAACTCGAGTTGTTTTCAACGGCACTCGAAGACTCGGTAACAACCGTAATTGAAATAACCAGTGGGATTTATTCAAATGCCCTCTGTCAAATAAAGGTACAACTTTGAATTGCTTACGCTTCAATAAACGTAGCTCTCATGTTAAACAAACAGCGGGTCTTTTCTAAAGAACCTTATAATTATTTATTTTACAATTATTTGAGTTATTAGTATTATAATAATATTAGTATTATAGAATAGTTATTAGATTTGAGTTTCAACAATAATTGTTATTATACAAATATGGTAACACAATACATCAATTGTACCGTTCTTTTCATTAGGGTACATTTATTATATATATATATATATATAATCGGTTTCACAGCGTATGTGGTCGCCTTCCGATTCCCAACTTCCACTCTTTCCTATCATTCCAATCACCAGGTCCCAAGTTCCGTTCCGACATTGCCTTCGATATCCCCTGCTTCCATGTTTCTCTAGGGCGCCCCCTCTTTCGTCGTTCTGTTGGTAGCCATTCCATAAGAATTTTTGGCAGACGTTCTGGTACAGAATCTTTGGTACATTTATTACTGGGCACATGTAAAATTTTTAAACTAGTTTGTTTACAACTTTATTTATTGCGCGATTTTCTCGCTGCAATGGACCAAACATTCATTAGGGTACATTTATTACTGGGCACATGTAAAATTTTTAAACTAGTTTGTTTACAACTTTATTTATTGCGCGATTTTCTCGCTGCAATGGACCAAACATTCATTGGGGTACATTTATTACTGGGCACATGTAAAATTTTTAAACTAGTTTGTTTACAACTTTATTTATTGCGCGATTTTCTCGCTGCAATGGACCAAACATTCATTGGGGTACATTTATTACTGGGCACATGTAAAATTTTTAAACTCGTTTGTTTACAACTTTATTTATTGCGCGATTTTCTCGCTGCAATGGACCAAACATTCATTAGGGTACATTTATTACTGGGCACATGTAAAATTTTTAAACTCGTTTGTTTACAACTTTATTTATTGCGCGATTTTCTCGCTGCAATGGACCAAACATTCATTAGGGTACATTTATTACTGGGCACATGTAAAATTTTTAAACTCGTTTGTTTACAACTTTATTTATTGCGCGATTTTCTCGCTGCAATGGACCAAACATTCATTAGGGTACATTTATTACTGGGCACATGTAAAATTGTTAAACTAGTTTGTTTACAACTTTATTTATTGCGCGATTTTCTCGCTGCAATGGACCAAACATTCATTAGGGTAAATTTATTACTGGGCACATGTAAAATTTTTAAACTCGTTTGTTTACAACTTTATTTATTGAGCGATTTTCTCGCTGCAATGGACCAAACATTCATTAGGGTACATTTATTACTGGGCACATGTAAAATTTTTAAACTCGTTTGTTTACAACTTTATTTATTGCGCGATTTTCTCGCTGCAATGGACCAAACATTCATTAGGGTACATTTATTACTGGGCACATGTAAAATTGTTAAACTAGTTTGTTTACAACTTTATTTATTGCGCGATTGTCTCACTGCAATGGACCAAACATTCATTAGGGTACATTTATTACTGGGCACATGTAAAATTTTTAAACTCGTTTGTTTACAACTTTATTTATTGCGCGATTTTCTCGCTGCAATGGACCAAACATTCATTAGGGTACATTTATTACTGGGCACATGTAAAATTGTTAAACTAGTTTGTTTACAACTTTATTTATTGCGCGATTTTCTCACTGCAATGGACCAAACATTCATTAGGGTACATTTATTACTGGGCACATGTAAAATTTTTAAACTCGTTTGTTTACAACTTTATTTATTGCGCGATTTTCTCGCTGCAATGGACCAAACATTCATTAGGGTACATTTATTACTGGGCACATGTAAAATTGTTAAACTAGTTTGTTTACAACTTTATTTATTGCGCGATTTTCTCGCTGCAATGGACCAAACCATAGGAACAATGTAAAATATTTGCAACGCTCAGTCAAATCTCACGGGGATACATGCACGATCGTCGTACTCAAATTTGTTTTATAAGCATTGCTGTATAGAAATTAAGCTTCATGCAAAATTTTAAGTGTGCTTGAGATATCGTAGGACAGACAGGCAGATAGAATTGACAATTTTTCAGCCCCTCGAGTGATAGACTTTCGAGTGAAGTCAGCTCTGAACCAGCCTCTCTAGTCAAAGCAGTGGAAGGGGGTGGCAAGAACATTTGACTCAAATGAACTCTAACAGTCATCTCCCGCAGTAGGCTAGACCTATCGTATTACCCTTTCGCCCCAGAATCTCGGCATTTGCTGTTAGTAATATGCCGCTCCTGTACATCCATAAAGTATCCCAGACACATCGTAATACATGTCACTTGTTCTGATACATCGGAGTTTAACTGGAGGGTATAAATTAACCTCCTTCGGAACTAATCTTCAGTTAGTTTTACTGTCAAATATTATAAAATATATCTTACAAAAGTAATATTTATCAATAATTCACATAATTTTATCACAAAGCTATTAACACTATGTGCTTCTTTATTAAATAGCATTTAATATTATTTCATTACTTGATTTCTGATAATTTTATTGATAATAACATGAAAATTCGATTACTTTTCTTGGCTATAAACAAATAATTTTACAATTAAATGTTAGTATAGTTTTAAGTTTTAGAATGATAGGCAGTGATTAAAGTATAAAGTCTCACCTTATCGTCTAGTTACATGTATGTTCAGTTAATGCCTCAGTACCAGTAAAATGCATGCTATTTCCGACATTTAAAAGACGGTGGTCTTTACATGCGAGCATGTGTGTGGATAAAGCTTTTGTTGAAAAAAACAGGTAATGGGCCTGATAAGGTTTTTATACTATTTATATATTAAGCTCACAGTCTTTCTAGATTAATGTCATGACCTTATAACAAGATTCTTAAGAACTAAATTTTGTACTTTTTAATGCTCTTATAATTATGTACTGCATTAAATTATTAGCCGATAAAAACAAAATTTGAGACAAAATATACGAATGTTCTTCTTTCTTCTTAGGAAACCTTTATGCAATATTACAAAATTTTACACCCTACATTCTCTCAGTTAAATATATTTTGTCCTATAGAAATCTATAAGCATTTATTTTCTTTAAGGAACTATTTTTAATATACAGGGTGATTCACTAAGATATGCAGAAACTGTACGAGCTCATTATAAATGTAAAATAATGAACAAAGTTTATATGAATATAGCTCCATGAATGCTTCATTAGCGAGTTAGGGTTAGCGAAAGATTTCGCCCAGATTTCAGATCACCATATAAAACAATGTCTTCCCGAAATTCTGTTAAGGTAGTTTAAGGAACGAATTAAATACTTTTTTATGGTTTTTGACCTGATAAATTGAATACATAAAGTCCCAGAACTGGAAATAAAGTAGTTTTTTTTACATCAGCGACAATTGCAAAACATGAATTTAATAACTGATTTTTCACCTTTAGGCAACAATATCTCTGTTATTTTTCCCAGAAACCAAGTGAGCTGAAATCCAGGCGAGGTCTTTCGCTTGCCATAACTCGTTAATTTCGCTAATAAAGCATTTCCAGACCCATGTTTATATAAACTTTTTTCATTATTTTTACATGTAGAAAAAGGTTTCTGTATTTCTTCGTGACTTACACTGTAATTATGATTATGCTTGGAACTTGAAAATCAGATTATGAGAAAATATGCTGCCCTACGTCCAGTAATGCAATAGTTTATATCTACTCTATACCAACCTTTAAGCCACTTTATTGTAATGTACTATTTATTTATAGGCCGGTTAGCTCTTTTCATATTTAAATACGGATAAACTATATTACTTTGCTGTAAAAGAAGTTCCTGTAAATTTTGAATTACATTTATGTATTTGCTTTTTCTTTGTAACTTTTCACCAAATTTATGATACTTGGTATGGTATTTTATTTGTTTATCATTACAATACGTTATTAACTGACGTTTGATTACAAATTATTAAATATTAAAAATTAATAATTTTAAATTTGAGCCCAACAAATTGTGCATTTATAAAATTTACTTACAGTAAGATCTCTTAAAACAGCTAAATGTAAATTAACATATTTAATCTTCATTTTTATTATTTAGTTTTTTATCAGGTAGTATTTAATATGTTAATATTCGTTACTTATTATATTCCATAACTAATATTCCAGGTTTTAGTGTCTGAGCGCTACATTAGTTCAGTAGAGGAAGAAACCACCATGTGTGACAAGAATAACGCCCTGATAGTCATTTGTTGTTGTAAGGATGGAGTTAACATCAGTGTACATTACGTGACAAGAAACTGTAACACCTCTATTTATTATACCTTTGCAGATGAATTTACCTGAAAAGTTAACTTTTAAACCAATAGCCTATAACTATAGAAAAAACTATGTTCATCTCTCTTAAAAGTTCCTTAATAGTTGTTTAGTATGTTTACGTAAATTTTGATTATATTTAACTGATTTTTATATTTCTTTAATGACCAACCATTTTTATACTATCCATTTTTACCATATCATAGCTACTACACCATACCCAGTAAAAAAAATTTAAATACATTTAATATAATGTGGTGAAAAATGGCCGACAAATATAGATTTATAATAGTGTAGTTTATTGAGCTAACCAAAACAATAAATCTATAAATAAGCTACTAACAGGAAGTTTTATAAGGCAGTGTGAACCCACCATGCATATGTTAAATATAAATAAACTATAAGTAAGTAGAAGAAAAACATGCGAAATGTGGGCAAAGTGTGTCATAGAAAAAAAAATGAATAGTATTTAAGCATTGACAATTCTCGTGCGATTACAGGTAAAGTAATAAACGTACACCAATACGGCACATATAAATCTGCTTTCTGAAGTAACTACCATTTTATGTCATATTAGGGGATGGCCCGCAAGGAGTCAAAAGGAAATATTAAATTTCCTTTGGAATAGAGCATAGTTCAAAAAGTACATAAATTTAAAGGCAAATTTTAAAATTACTAATCCGAAAACTCAACCTGAAAAGGTTCAATATATAAAAAGTTACGCTGGTTCGAAGTTAGAAACATTTACAATGTATATCCTGTTCTACATGGTTTAACATTTTTGTCTTGGCTCAAGTTGTGAAAGTTAAATTTGGTAAATATATAATGAACTTAAGAAGTAGTTTTAAAAGTAGTTATCGACTCTTCACTTCAAATTTTATTCGTTTAAATAAATAAAATCTTGGAGTAGTCTTACGTTAAACAACTCTTTGTAGAACTCCATTGGATGCGAAGAGTCAATAACTACATTCAATATCAATATATATTTATTTATTGAAATTATGCTAATCAATTGCATTTTCCATACTCCTGCTTAGATTGTGATTTATTTAGATGTTTAAAAACTATATATACTTTGAAATTCAAATATACGTAAAGAGTGATAGTGTGATAGTGATAAAATATAGATTACATACTTTATTTATATATTACATGTGTATTCAAATGACTAACTTCGTTTTATTTCTCATACATTTCTACTTTGTTTACAGTGGTATTCCGTTTAAGGATGTAACGGATAATGTGAACTTCATTCAAATCAGTTTACCAGTTTTTCTGCATCTTGTTGCTTAACCTGAATTTGGTACTAACCTGATAACAATTATAAATTACTATTCAAAGTTATTCGTTATTATTTATAGGAGTTTTATTACGTTTATACATTTTTAAGAATAAAATACGTCTACTAATATGTTTGTTTATATGCTTATTGCAAGATATGGTGAAACGGATTTAAAGTCATTCTGTTATATATCCATATCTCGTAAGAAGAATTAAAATCTAGGAGAGTTCAACTTCCAGTTCAACCTACAGTGGTTACAGCATAAACCTATGTGACACTTAACTCTGGGAAACCTTATGAATATCCAAGATGGCCACATCACTAAAAGCAAATGTCGAGATTCTGGAGTGCAAGGGTAGGTTCATAGGTATAGTTTACTGCGGGAGATGACTGTTGGAGTTGGTGTGGCTCCCTAAGTATCAAATGTTCTTGCTAGCCTAGTCGCAAGGGTGTGCCATTAATGTCTGCTTTGGCTAGAGAGCCTGGTTCAGAGATGGCTTCCCCTTTTTATAAGGTATGACAGGTTAATACCCTAAATTATTTCTCCTGGATGTTGATATGAGGGGAAAGGGATTAGAGCTTCCCAAACTTAACCATCCAGAATATCCTGCCACTCTGGAAGCAGGTCCTTTTAGTACTATGCGCAATATTTTTAAGCTTCTTTTCCTAACGGAGAAAAAAGTCAAAGGGTGTTAAATAAAAACATGAAGTTATATTCTGAGAACTCCCGTACATTCGCCAACCAGCCTAAGTCCAGATCTCCTAGAATGGATGAACTACTGTCATAAATAGAAGTAACTACCAGTAACTTGTCGATTGCCTCGTAAAATAAACCCTTCAATTACTTCACTAACTTTTACGGTTTGACAAATTGGGCCAAAGGAGTCTTTAACGAACTGACAACAACGTAATAAACGGAATAAGCGCTGCTATTGAAGAACATGTCCAACTCTCTCACTACAGTTAAGGGTTAAGAGTTGTTCAGATAACAGTCAAAAAGGATAACTCCAGTCATTGTTATTTTAAACTCGTTACATTCTTATTAAACTATGCTCATTCATATCAGCTTCCAAAATATTAAATACATATTTTGTCATACAGAGTATAAATTAAAATATTAACTATACATAATAGAGTAGCCCAATTTATTAAACGTTTGTTATGTAATAACCCTATCTAGCAGACGTCTTATTCCCAGAAAATAGGTGTAATTTGTAACTTATGATTAAATTAGCTTAAAATATAGGTATATAGTTTAATTTATATTCTTCGTTAGATATTCTTATCTCTAAACATTCTTCACCTGACCTGCACTAGATCCAGAAAGCATCTTTCAAGAAAGTTATTTTACAGACGTAATTAAAGGTTCTATATGTGAAAGTGCTTTTATTCCCTACATTTCTGTTTTGTCAATTTTTTTTTACTTAGGATCTAGAAGTGGATTTCAATGTCAAGTTTGCTGAAGAACCGAATAAGGTAGACGTTTATCTGTAATTTGAAATTAATTAATTGACTGAAATATTACTTTATTACAGGTGAAATTACAACTAAAACGTCCTCTTTACCATTTCATCTGTAAACTTCTGGAGTTTCCCCTCTTATTTTAAGCGAATACCAATGGCTCTTTTAAATTCCAGGAGCTAGTTATATTTTTCAGTTCCAAAACATTAAGATCCATGTGAAATTGCTTTGGATAAGTCATCAATCACCCTAAATCAGCAAATTTAAAAACAAAACATTTAAGCTATTTCCTTATTATGAAAATTACGCAATTGTAAATTTACCTTGAGCCTCCAACGCACTCAATACAACACAGGTGCAGGTAATTCAATGGAAGAGTTTTCGAAGGGATGTCAACAGTAAAAGTTTAGAATTGTCAGTAGGAGCAATGAGTATTTTGCAGGAACATGGACCCTGTGCCGGACACTAATTCAGAGTGATGTTTATTCATGAATAAGCCCGGGCTGGCTAGTTGGTATGTACTGTTGTGTCTCACGCTCATGTGCAGTTTAACCAATGTGAACGTGGTAGCGTATGTGACACTCATCGGTCACATTTACTGCTCTATTGCTACTTGGTAGTATGTGCAAACAATGATTCATAATATTTGATTTCATTTAATCCAACGTAAACATAATTAATTCGTCAATTTTAATATAGCTAGCTCTGTAGTGAAACTTGTAAGCGGTATGGCTCCTGAAATGCCCTTCTTTGCTGGATTATTACAATACCATAATAGTTTTGTAAAACAGAGAATCTTATTTACATCCTACTCTTGACATATACTCAGTAGTTTCTGTCAAATGTGACGGAAATTCTCAAATTTCTCTCTCTCTCTCTCTCTCTCTCTCTCTCTCTCTCTCTCTCTCATAGTTTCGAATTTTAATAAGTCATCTTCTGTTGTCAATGTCAATAAATATTAAAAATAACTCATTCCGAAAACGTCCAAACTTTACAAACAAGATTATTTAGGAATATAATCTAACCACATTAACAAGTTTGGTGGTTGGATCAACTAAATAATATAGACAAGGAAAGGTCTGGTAACAGTCCGGATTTCTCTGATAAGGACTTGATGTGCAGATCACTGCGGTAATATTTCAAGTTCTAACCATTAACTAAAATTACATTTTAATTAAAAATTATTTAGGATGATGTAAACTCCTCCTTAACCATCTGGAGTCGTCATAGTTAAAACAATTACAAACTCAGCACAAAACACTATAATAATAGTGTGAATAAATAAATAATAACGAAAAACACAACATTTGATAGGCCTGTTGCACACGAATATTAAACAAGACGACAAGAAAACTGATTGTAGATGATTCCAGTTCCTTGTACATCGACGCGGTCGGTCGGCGACTGAAGTGTAGTGACTAGATTTTTAACTGTCTGACGAAAGTACGTGGTTATTGTTGTAATTAGTCAATCCTTAGTTTAGGGCTATATTATGATTTGTAATATTATATATACATATACGAGTTGGTTTTCAATTTTATTCATCAAAGTTCAATGTATCCTTTGTTTGAAGGGACCCTACGTAACAACTATTTCATCATAGTAATGATTAGCCGTATAATCATTAAAATATATTAATGATTGTCTACATAACTATTACAACATAGTAATGATTAGCCGTATAACTATTACAACATATTAATGTTTGAAGGTTATTTTTGACGATGGAAGGATTGTGAAGGAAACAGGATTTTTCCGGACATTTGCCATCGTTCAGTGAAACAAGAAAACAGTAACACTACGTTTCGAGATCTGCAATCTGATCTCTTCTTCAGGTAAAGAACTAACCTAATACATAATTACAAACTAGGTTAAAATAAACAAATCTTACTAAAGCGTTGTGGCACGCCTAAGTCAGGAATCACAACCTACATGTTGTTTGTCAACTTCACTAACTCTAAAGACATGCACTTAACACAAAACTATACCAAACACTAATTATTAAAACTAAACTACGGAATACAGGTCACAATACGTCTTCACTCGTCTACTAACCACCTACGACTGACCAGAGGGACTAGCCAATGGTAATCGTGACGGCTGGCTAAAACAAGATGGCGGAAATACAAGGGAAGGGGGACAGGAATGGGCCCTTTCGTTATTATTGGTTGATGCGAGATGAACTTCTTAAAACCATATTGTGACTCCGCATTGGTTTATTACAAATATCCAATCCGTTTGATACTTTTGGTTTTCTCTTTAGTTCATTTTTTAGAATTGGCAACCAAAGCAGCCTAATCTCTACTGATGGTTGACTGATTGGTTGGTCTGCCAATTTAATGTATGTTGCCTCAATTAATTTCCTTTTGAAGAAATGTGGTTCCCGATGTATTATGTGGGCTTCATCCCAATTCATATGATGGTCTTCGGACCAACAATGGTCAATTTTTGACTTTTCTGTGAAACCTTTTTTTGTGTGCAAGATGCCTGATTGTTGATTTGGTGTGATAGAAGCTCTGGCTAGAATATAATTTTTACCTCGTTCTTATTGCTTCCCGTTTTCAAGCAGCTCGTATTCCACACTGCCCATCAGTGAGTTTATATGTATAATTGTTTTTCACCACCTTGATGTATAATTGAATTACAGACGCTCTTGTTCTTGATCATTGGGTCTGTTTGACAAGATTAAACAATAACCTGCCGTCTGTGTTGTCAATAACCTACACCACCCACCTGTGTCTGCACTGCAAAGCATCTACAGACAGACCCGCGCATCATTTTTTCCACGGCCATCTGGATCGCTCGTCAGCATAAAAACCATACTGTACCGCCGGATATCTGTGTCTGATCCTGCGTTCATCATGGCAGATTCTATTACTTGTAGAATGTGCATGAGGAAGGTATTTGATACCGAGGATGGACTTCAATGTGATTCGGAATGCCAAGGATAGTTCCATATAAAATGCGTCGGCGTAACCAAATCAGAGTATTCTACATATTATGCCAATAATGTTAATAAAAAATGGCACTGCCAGAGAGTCGACTGACAATCTACAAACGCTAATCCATCACATCAACTTATGAATAAAATGGATGAATTACTCAATAAGTTCTCCCAACTCGCAACAAAAGAAGAAGTTAAGGGGATTTCTGATGCCTTGCAAGAGATAAAATCCGATATACACATACTAGTAGATATGAATATGGGGTTCCTAGCGCACTTTCGGAGCCAACAGTAAATCATGGGGAAAATACTGTTTAAAGGACAATAAACGAATCTGTAAAACCAAACAGTAACTCACGAATGAAAAATTACCGAATCTATAGCTGTTTGCTTCTACTTTCTTGAGCAGTTTTAATGTAAAATTTCCTTAGAATCAATTTAAAATCTTCGAATTCTTAATCTTTATTCTACAAAGTTAATTGTAACACATTCTTTATCTTTTATTGTCTTTTTCCCAGTAACAATCAAGTGTAATTTATCATTTTTATTCAATTCTTTAATCTTTTTTTCATCCAAAACAGTCAAAAATCTGTTCGGTAAGTGTACTTTGAAATCTTCCAATTCTGCTATGATTGTAAACCCGAATTTATCTTTCATTTTCTCCAGATTCAAAATTTTGTATTTCTTATTTTCTTCTAATTCATTCAACTTCTTATATTCTTTAAATCTTAGCTCACCAACTTCATTTAATTCCTTTAGTAGGTCCATTTACATAGGAAAAAAGTTATAAACGGAAAAAATGAAATTTGCTAACAATCACTCGAGAAGTCGGGGAGAATGTGAGTAAAACCACATTCTTTTCACGAGGTTCATTATTTATCTTTTCCAAGTGTACTATAAAATCATCGAGGATTTCTGGCTTAAAATCGTAGACAAATTCAACATCCAGATAATGAAAAAATACAGGTAAAATCTTCTCATAATAAACGTGTGTATCGATACCTACAAACCTAATGTATTCTTTGAAAAGGAAAATAATTTTTTCAATGGTTCTAAGAGATAAGTAAAAATTTTTATTCTGTTTTCTAAATTCTGTAACAAATTTTGTTTGTTTTTTACCTCCATATTGCAATTTTGTAAGCAAGTTATTCAAATGTGTTAGTTTATTTCGAAATTTCTTAGGTTTAGGTCTTTCGTACAAAATTAAATTACAATCTCTACAAACTAAATATCTTTTATCAATAATTTCTCCTCTATTATAACACTTGTAACAGTTGGCATTATACTCTTCCATTTAAACAAAAAAAGATTTTTTTATAAATGGAGATTATGGAACTAAGTCTACCGAGATATAAATTTTTCAGCGCAAATGTTTATGTTTACATTTCTACAACAGAGATAAATAGAAATAATTTCATTCTATTGTACAACTATTTAGGATATTTTGTCTATGATTACAAAGATTATTCCGGAAGAAATCGAGATTTTTCATCAATGAAAGAGTATATTTTTGAAGTTTTAGAAGGAATGAAAGAGAATAATATGAATTTAGCAAATTATTTTTCTTAAATAAAAAATCTACTCTACTAAATAGTCATCAAACAACATGAACTCTCCAAAATCACTTCAGTTTCTAGCATTTAAAGAACTTACCACAGGAAATAGTTATAAAGACTTCTTTGAATTACCTAAATATGTTAAACAAATGTTGATATTTTCCTTAAGTGAAAACGAATCCTTAAATGAAAACGATTTCAGAGAACTTTTAAGTACTAAAAAGTGTTCAATGCAATTTATTACAGAAAACTTAGATAGTATAAATATGTTAAATGTAATAGGAGATTTTAAATTAAATAATAGAAAAATAAGAAAAATATTCCGATTTTTACAAAATAAACTAAAACACCAACAATCTGATATTTTTCATCGCTTTTATGCTAAATTTCATTGTTTATTTGTTGAAATGTTGAGAAGACAATATCCATACTGGCCAAGAAATATGCATACAGCTAGTTTTTTAACAAGTCTTTGTAAACAACAAGATTTATCAAAGGAATTTATAAGAGATCACGCTTTTGTTGTAGATTGGGATAAATTATATAGAAAAAACATTTACGAAACAGATATATTGTGTGTGTGTGATTCTGACGAAGAAAAGAGAAACGTTTGCCATTCAGCAATTCATTACGATATAATGAAAGACATACAAAATGAGTGTTGTTAGTGTGCGTGTTTTTGCGATATCTACTTAACTTCTAAGAAATTGGGAATGGGAGAAGAAGAAAGGTATCATATATTTTATTTCAATCAACTCTAGATTTGTGACGTCGGCGTTCCACGATGACCTTGGTTTGCTCACGCCGTGAACAATGACCTTGCTTTGCTCACACCAAATGACCTTGCTTTGCTCACGCTGTGTGCGACAATGAAATCACTGTAAAAACACTTAATTCTGTATTACAAATGAACACTATTTTCACACAATGTTTTTATCACAGTTTAGAATGTCTACACAAATTCACAATCTTCTTGCAATTTTTCCTTTCTTCGAGTCCAAAACATAAAAGTAACTTATAAAATATAATAACACTATGAATGGCAACGCCCAGTGGAACACTTCACTTCACTTTTAACAAGAAACACAGATCTTCACAGCAATCTTCTTACATTATAAAGTCCATATCTTCTTTCTCCAACTCACAAATACATTAGAATCTTCTAAATAATGATATATATTGTTAAATTTCGTTAAAATAGAGAAGGATCATTCATGGCTAGCTATACGTGGCCAACGCCCATGATGAAAATTTTTTCCGTGCGATAAACGATTATGAATATCGAAGTTTTATCGATAATAAAAATCCATGGTTGCAATCGATATTAGAACTGTTATAGTTTCCAATGTATATTAAATAAGTGAATATCAATATTTATTTCAAACCTTGTTGTTCAAAAACTACTTAACCGATTTTAATGAAATTTGGTACACATATAGTAAATACTTAACTCTTTCGACTTAACTTATCCATGAGGGTGAAATCATCCCCTATTTCTTAATATTCATAAAAAAATAAAAAAAATATCAGAAAAATCTGAAACTTCAAAAACAAGCGAGTTCAACTTAAAATTTCATGAAAATAACAAAATTTTCAAAATCTACCCCAATCATCCCTTATCTTTAAACTCTTATATCTCGAGAACTGTTGGAGCTTTTTTGATGAAATTTGGTGTATAGGATCAGTAAATATTAAAGTATTTTTTTAAATCATCACTTCCGGTCCATGACCTTGAAATAGCTTTTTCCTAATATCATCCCTATTTTTCAAAATTTTTTAATGCAATTTAAAATGTATACTTTTATCAATGTCTTTAACAATTCTGTAATGTTTTAAAATTATCCGATGAATAATAGTGAAAATAACGCGATTTTTACTGAATTTCTCTAATATCGTTCTTAATCACATCATAGGCTAAATATTTCTCAGAAACCACAACCACATAACAAATCGCGTTTGTAACAGCTTTTTGAATATCCATATTGATAATTATATCGTTCTTTGAACCAGAAATATTTGTCAAACTCTTTGTTGTATCAATGACATAAATAGGTCTATTTGCTAAAAATTCTTTAGGATTGTAATACATTTCCTTATTATTACAGTAAACTTTCTTAAAATCTTGATACTTCTGATACATGATTCTGAAAAGACCTCCTGAAATGTTTAAATTTTGTAATTCATCTGGATAATAAGAACCGTTCAATTTTACTCTGATATTTTTTACATCCAAACTATCAAACTTTGAAGGATTTTTTTCTTGATTATTCTGTCTATCTGTTTGAAAACCTATGATAACGAACTTGGGATTGAAGATATTTCTATAAATATTTGTAATATCGAACAAATAAGTTGTTCCGGAAATACCTTTTTGTTCAATACATTGCCAATCTAGAAAATTAAACATAATAACTTTTTGTAATTTCATCAATCAACCTAATTTTACTCGTGGTTTTATAATCAATCATTGGAACTCTAATAAAAAAATCTGTAATTGTTATTTTTCCATCAACAGGCATAACATTTCCAGTTGCAGTCTAGAGAATCACATCATCGTCTTCTGCTCTTATAAAACTTAGATAAAATCCTCCTTTATAGATCGGAATAGTAACATTTTCAAAAAATCCTAATCCAAAATGAGATAAATTTCCAGCTGCTTCAAAAACACCAAATTTAAAATCTGATTCAAAGCCATTAGAAGTTTGAGAAATAACATCACTTTTTGAATACGAAATAGTTCCTTAAATTGTGCTTAATTGGCCACAGTTTTCGACTTCTTCTATCAATTTATTGTGTTTTCTTACTTCAATCTTAGAAAATAAAAACGGTATAAAATTATCGATTAATCTAACATTATCAGTTCCAAGATATGCTTGACCATCTTGTTTTGTTAAAGTTCCAGAAATATAAAACTGGAAGTTAGACGAGCAAAAGTTATCTCCAAAATCAATATTAAACTCAGTTCTTTTATTCGGTTCATTCAAATGTTGTTTACTAATTGGATAGAAATTTTTAAACTCCGCCCTTTCAATATCACTAGCATATTTTCTGTAGTCCGCCATTTAATAAGAGAAAATTTAGAAATTTTAAACATCATGTATAAGAAAGATATCATTTTTTCATCGATCTAATGTACGTTTTTATAAGAAAAGATATAAATTTTAGTAAAATAATTAAAAAGATTAGAGTCATTTTTAATGATCTACTTCGTCATATTCGGGATTCTCTTCCTTAAATTTTGCGATCTCGGTCACATATTTCAATAAAATTTGCACAGGATTGTAACCGCTATCTATAATATTGTTCCAATCAACTGTATCTTTATTTTCATCCAAAAATTTTATACTCAAGTGTTGATAGAGACAAAGAACAGACTTATGATCTTTTAATTGATAATGTATATTTTCTTGAATGAACTCTGGGGACAGATTTTGATATTTAGCAATTTTATACCAATTCAATTTGTTTACGTATAATCTCATCATATCTTCGGATAATTCATATTTTTGAGAAATATCATCCCAATGTTCTTTTTTCAAATCTCTTTCGTGTTGCAATATAAAAAGATCGAAAGCACTGTAATGTCCCGCCATCTCTATTTATTAGGAAAAAATTTCAAAGTCAAGTTTTTATAAATTGGCTCTTTTTAGTGTTACATTCAGCACATTTTCCAGAAACTCTTTTAACTCCATTGATATTTGCATAGTATTTTATATCATTTGTTTCAGTTTTTTCCTTACACCTCATACAATATATGAGCGCCATTTATATAAGGAAATTTTATCATGCATAATACCCTGCGAGAATACCTATTTCAGTAAGATCTTCCTCGAACTTATTAATTTTTTCTTCTAATTTTTGAAATTTGACAGCATAAGAATCATTGTATTCAACAAATTTATGACCAAATTCTCAAAAGTTTTCGTAGCATCTAAACTAAACTTATCAAAAGACTCTTTAAATCTAGTAAGTTTTTCATTAATTTCACCAACATCGTCTACTGATCTTTTACTTCTTTCATCAAGTTTTTCATAGACTTCTGTTGTAAAATCTTTAACATGCTGTTTATGATTCTCATAATTTTGTTTTAGTTCATTAAACATTTTAATAGGATCTTCTAATTGAATCATTACAACAACATCAAATGGATTAATTCCTTTACTAACACTGCTAATTCTTTTTCCTTTAAAATCTAAGGCATTTTTAACATTCGGATCATGTAAATCAACAATATCGATGTTTTCTGATAATTTTAGAGGTTTTAAAATTTGTTCTTTAACAACAACATCATGTTTGTCAATACCAGGTCGAACACCGACAATTCTTTTTTTATTAGCCAAACTAACAAAATTCTTTTCAACTTTGATCGCTTCAGTAATTTTATCAGCTTTTTCGATATGAGACATTAAATTGGTAAATATTTTTTTGCACCATCTTCAAATTCTTTTTTCAATGTTTTTATTTATCAGCAACTTCATTTGAACTCATGAAATTTGCAAGTTTGTTATCATATTCTGCTTTAAAATCTTCAATCTCGACAGCAGACATATCTGAATCTGGAAGGTTTTGTAATAAATTTTCTAACTTGTTATCAAACTCATTTCTCAAACTATCAAAATTCAAACTATTATCTACATTTTGAATACTTTCTGTTTTAATTTGTGTTCCAAATACGTCAAAAATATTTTGTGAATCCATATTTATTAAGTAATAATTTGTTAACAACTTCTTTAAAATCTTTACCATCACTCAGTTCATTCAACACAAAAACACATAAATGACCACAAATTGGGGGATCTTTATAGTCTTGAATCTGAGAATCATTGTAGTAGACGCTTGATTTTTTCAAATATTTAATCAATTCTATAAGTGGTTTGTCCTCAATTCTTCCATACGAATCAAAATAACATGCATTCTTATCATTTTTATAATAACAAATCCAATGCGTTCCACTTCCCATAATCGAGTCTATATTCACAATTCCACATTCAAATTTCTTAACTTTTTCAGGTAATGTATCTCTCATGAAGATTCCTCTAAAATGTTTAATATTTTTGCAGATTTCTTCCAATTCTCCGAATGTTAAAGGTTTAAATTTTTTTTTCAATGTTGGATTTAACGTAATTCAAAGTTTTTTCATCTAATCCAGATCCTGTAACATCTTCCAACTCTTTATCTAACCAATTTAAAATGTTTCGAACAATAGGAATCACATCTTTTTTAACGATTGGAGCAGCTTTACGAACATAAGGAACAACATTTTTAACAACTGTAATATTTTCTCCAAAATCTAATAAATCTTTCAAAAGTCCACCATTTTTAAGTTCTTTCAAGTGATTATAAGAAAATTCTATTCTGGTTCCTTTATTGTTTTTCTTATGTTTTTCGAGTTTATTGTATTGTCTATTTGTTAAAAATATCTTATCTTCGCCATTTTTTAGTTGATCTATTTTAAATTGAATACTAACGGGTATTTTCTTCTTAAAAGCGGATTTTATTTTTTCTTTCTGATTTTTGCTGAAATTTACATTCACCTCCATTTATATAGTTAAAATTTCAAGTTCTCTTCGATTCCCATTTCTAGTTTTCTCTTCAAAAACATTGCTCCAGCTGTTGGAAGCGCAACAAATCTTTCACCTAAACTAGCATCTTTTGATAAAAATCTATCCATTGCTTTATCTTGCAAAATTTTATCTGCTATATGTCTGGAATTTGTGTCTCTATGTTTTGCATAAAAAATATCGTGTTCCATAGCAGCTTGATCTAATTTATTTATACCAGGATCTCCTCTTATTAGTCTTTTTTCGAGTTTTGTGCCAGGCCCCAGATACTGATAAGTTGGTACGTGTAATTCAAAAGGTAAATTGTTGATAAAATCATTCAAAAGTCCACTACCTTCAATCATAGATGAACTTATTGCCTGCAAAACTCGTTTTAAATATTTAATTCCATCAGGTTTTTCAATCATTTCATCAAGTTTGTTCGAAATAAAATCTTTAATCGCTTTCTTTTCGTTCAAAAAATTGTTATTTCCAGCCTTTTCTTGAGCATAAATATAATTTATAATTCCATCGAGTTTTGTCAAATCGTCGATATATCTGTACTCATTCTTATTATCATTGTATTTTCTTACACCTGATCCTTCGATTCGTTTTTCCCAAATTGGTTTAATTAATTTAATATATTTTTTACCTCTACTTGACTTAGGCTTCTTAGTAGATGGATCATTATTTTTGTAAATTGAGTCAGATTCCCATAAAATTTCTGTATACTTTTTCAAATCTTCTTCAGAATATAAATTATCTTTTGGAGCGTCATAGTCTGTTAATAATCTTCATAAACCTTGAGTTCCTTCATATGTTTTTTCATTAATAATGATATCATTATGCTCAAAATTAACGGGTAAATTTCCAATCATAAAACTTTTCTTTTTTTATTCCAATACAAACCAAATTTATCATCCTTTGCTCTAGGAAGGAATTTTTTACCAATTTCACCAATTATTATATCCGTTGTTCCAGGACTTATTGGTTCAACTATGGTAGAGTCTTCAATGATTCGATGTCTAAATGGTGTAGAAGATGGTAATTTTGGCAATTCAAATTCTTCTACTTCAGATTCTGGAATCGAAATATCAGCAAATTGTCGTACAACTGGAACCAAATTCATCAAATTTTGATTATCGCTTAAAACGTTTTCAATTTTACCTTCAACATTTTTAATTGCAGAAGTTACAGGTTGATTAATTTTTTGAATAAATTCTTGTTCTTTTTCATCAATTCGAATCTGTTCTTTAAATTCTTTGATTAATTTCTTTTCGATTTGATCAAGTTTTTTCGCTCCTTCAGAAGTTACGTTCACCATTTAATTAGAAAAATTTTGAAACGTGGAACGTAAAAACGTGAACGTGGAACGTAAAAACGTGAACGTGGAACGTAAAACGTAAACGTGGAACGTAAAAACGTGAACAGATTTACCGTTTTTCAGTTGTTTTCATAATGTAAATAAAAAGTAAAGATAATGTAAAAATAATTGTAACAAATATTTTATCAAGTAGATTTGTCAGACCACGGAGCAGCATTTATATTAGAAAATTTATTCAAATATTTACCATTTTTAGGCTTCAAAGTTAGATTAATAGTTAAAAATCCATAGACTTCTTTCCAAATTTTATCACATAATTCATTAAAGTGGTTAAAACTCATATCAGATCCCACATAATTGTTGTAAATCTTTCTCGAATAGTGATCGTCTTGCTCAAAAACACACAACATATTCAAATTATTTCTAATAACTTGTTTATCAACCTTTGAAAAGCATTGGGAAAGATAGATACAAGATATGTTTTTGTGACGAGACATTACGAAATATTCCTTAATAACGTCTTGATTTTCTAAAATACAATCATCAAAAACGATTAACGAATTGGGTTTACATTCGCTTAACGGAACTATGTCCTCAGAAGCATTATAATAATGTGATATTTCTTTGCTTAAGTTCTTCTCAATATTTTTGAATCTTTGTTGTAATTTTTTGTATACGTCTTGTTCTAAAGATTTACTAAAAACATACAAATTGGAATAAGGAATCAACCTATTGTAGATAAAATTAAATAATAAAGTTTTTTCCACATCCATTTGAACCAACAATTAACAATCTGATTGGTTGATCTTTCTTATTTTCTTCAAACGTTTGAAGTTTTATCTGATCTTTTTGCTTTAAAAATTTCTCCATTTAAATAGCGAAAATGAAGCTGTTCAAGTTGACTTCAGAAAGCTCTAAATTAGTTTTAAACTTAGAACATCCTATTCATTTAGAGGAAGAATCAAATTATTTCATCGGTTTAAGCGGTTTTTATTCTGACAATTTTGTAATAAATATTAGTGAAAGTTCTCCTTATTGTATAGGATTTAGTGAGAAGAACATAACAAAATATTATGGTTTAAACAAAGGATATTATACTTTCGATCAAATAAAAAATTCCCTTTAAAATTATCTGAAAACATTCAAACAATCAGATAAATCTTTAAACTTTGACGAAAACAAGTTTGAAATGCAAAAAAATTATCTCTCTAATAAAATTCAAATAAAATCACCAGTAAGAATAATGTTTTCAGCAATTATAGTAGATTTATTAGGGTTTGTTCAAGAAACTATTGAGCCAAATCAGGTATATTTAGGAAATAAAACGCCAAAATTTAGACAGTTTGATGTAATTGAAGTGCACTGCAATCTCGTTGAACCTAGTTTTGAAAATCATAACGAACATTTACACAAAGAATCTGAAATTTTGTACACTTTTTTCCCAAATGTTGCTTATGGATAAAAAATCAGTGAAAAACCGAATGAAATCGATTATATTCCAATTAGAAAAAATAATAACAGAATTCAAAAAATCGCTCTAACTATACAAGACTCTGAGGGAAATTTATTAAATAATGAGAGTAAAACAACAATATATTTAAGATTGAAAAAGGATTAAAATGGACCCCAAAATATAAAAAAAGCTTCGAAAACATACATTCTGAAGGTAGGGGTGATTCGCCCCGCCTTCAAACTTTCAAAAAAACACTGTTTTCATTAATGAATCTGGGCTTTATTCTCAAATAAAAAATTACTAGTAAAATGGAGACAGTTGTAGATCTAATAAATAATCAACTCAAATTCAATAATACAGAAATTTTTACGATTGTTGACGAAAATAACGAAATTTGGTTCAAAGCAAAAGATGTTGCAGAAATTTTAGAATATGAAAACACGAGGCAAGCTATCATAAATAATGTCGATAATGACGATAAAACAACTTTTGAATGTATAAATTACAGGAGTATATCCCATAGACCCTGAGAAAATATTCAAAAACATACTATTTTCGTTAATGAATCTGGGCTTTATTCTCAAAATAAAAATTACTAGTTAAATTTCTTTTCTATCTAAATGGAGACAGTTGTAGATCTAATAAATAATCAACTTAGATTTGAAAACAAACATATCTTTACAATTGTGGATGATAATAATGAATTTTGGTTTAAAGCAAAAGATATTGCAGAAATATTGGAATTTAAAAATACGATGAAAGCGATTAGAGATCACGTTAAAGAAAAATATAAAAAAAGCTTCGATAACATAGATTCAGAAGGGGGGAACCGAATCGTTCTTACCTTCAAACTTTCAAAAAAACACTATTTTTATTAATGAACCGGGCATATATTCTTTAATACTGAAATCAAAAACGAAGATAGCAGAAATGTTTCAAGATTGGGGTTTTAGAAGAAGTTTTACCAAGTATTCGTAAATTTGGTGTGTACAAACTTGAAAACGAAAATAAGCAGTTAAAAGATTAAATAAAACAGTTACAAATTTCAGGTCAAATGAAATCCTTGAAAATAGAGAATCAAGAATTGCGAATGGAATTAATGAAGAGAGATATGATATGTAAAAATTTTGATAAGAAAAAACACCATGCTTTTGTATTAATTAAAAAGAATCACATGTGGGAATATCCTTATTACGTTATCAGAGCTCAAAAGAGAGAAATACCGAAAAGATTGAAAGAACTTGAAATTGATTACCCAGAAATGGAAATTTTATTAAGACATTTTATTTTTTTATTTATTTTATTTTACATTTCAACGGACATCTCCATTTTTACAGTTTTGAACATAATATTAAACAATGAAAGTAAACAACCACAGTTACAAATAGAGCAATAACGATTAATAAACTATTTAAGTGACGAAACGGATATAAACTATGAATGACAATAACGTAATTAATTATTAGTGTACCGTGATTTGAACTATGGAAAACAACGAACAATAACAGCAATAAATTAGCACGAAACAATGAGAATAAACAAGATTAGACAAGAATTAATAAGACACAATATATAAATAACAGCAATGAGAGACGTACAGATAAAGTGTAAGAACGAATGTCTTCCCTCATTGTGCAACTCCTAGGCAGATAACTCATGCAGATCGGCGATCTTCCTCTTGAGCACTGGTATACTGTCCACAAAAAAGTCAACGATGTCGGCGACGCTATTACCAGAACTCTGAAGTCGGTACATCGTATCGTTTGCTGCGTAGTTGGTGCGATGTTGCTGCCTAGCGAACAGGTCTCTGGAGCGAGTAGCTGAAGGGGTCCTGAAGAGGATCTGGCTCAGCATATCGGGACAGTCGATCTTGCCGTTAAGGATCTTTGACAGCAGTATAACGTCAGCGGAGAATCTGCGATCCGCAAGAGTCAGGAGTCCCAGATCACGAGACACTTCCCCGATGGGAACCTGACGATAGAGAAGACCACTCCTGACACCCACTATTCGAATAAATCTTCTTTGAATAGTCTCTAGTTCATCTATGAGAAACTTCTGGTGGGGGTTCCACACTGGAGAGCCATATTCAAGGATTTGGCGTACCAAAGCACAATACAAAGTTTTTAAAGCCGTGTCACTTAAGCCTTTTGAGAATCGGGAGACAAATCCAAGCATTTTGTTTGCTCTGCTGCAAATTTTTCGCACATGCAACTCAGGATTCAGTCAAGGTACTAATGTAATACCAAGATCTTTTACCTGCAGTACACGAGTTAAGGGCTCCCTGCGTATATTGTACTCATGGACAACGGGGGAGAGATTCCGATGGAAGGTCATCACTTGGCATTTCTTAGTGTTGAGTTTCATTTTGTTCTCTTCGCACCAGCGGTCGATCGCACAAAGATCTTCCTGGATTCGTAGGCAGTCCTCTTCAGAGGATACGATGGAAAACAGTTTCACATCATCAGCAAACAGAAGTGAGTCGCATTGTAGAGCCTCAGGAAGGTCATTTATGAAGAGTGAAAAGAGATAGGGTCCCAACAGCGATCCTTGGGGAACTCCAGAGTATGAAATGAATTCTGATGAAGTGGCCGAAGCAAACTTGATGAATGAACGCCGGTTTGAGAGGTAGCTTGTCAGCCACTTAATTTCCGTGCTTCCAAATCCTTGATCAAGCAATTTTCTCAAAAGTAGTGTGTGGTCTACCGTGGCGAAAGCCTTGGAGAAATCCAGATATATGGCATCTAACTGATTATTGACGGTGAAGGCTTCATGTATTTTGGACTGAAATAACGTTAAGTTCGACACAGTAGACCTCCCACTCATGAAACCATGCTGCTGTGGGCAGATTAAGCCAGCCAGTTTATGCTTTATACGGTCAAGAAAGAGGTCCTCAAAAACTTTGGCAATAGCAGGCAAAATCGAGATTGGTTTATAGTTAGCAACATCTTCAATGGCCCCATTTTTGTGGAGGGGAACAACGTAGGCTAATTTTAAAGATTCTGGGAAGACACCAGATGACAGTGACGCATTGAATAGATCACAAATTGGTCCCGCCAACAGACCACTGCAATGTTTCAAAACCATCGGGGGAATTTCATCAGGACCCCATCCTTTGGTCTCATCGAGCTTCCTCAGCTTGCTCAATACTTCTTGGTTTGAGATTCTTGAAAAAATGGAGTTTCCAAAGTGGTCACCACTAACAGGTATAAATATCTCCGTGGGCTTCGTATACACTGAGGATATACACATGCATAAAACATGGAGATCCAAATAGTATAAATCTCTAAAACCAAATGAAAGAATCTTTGCATATTTTATACAACGGAAATCATTTTACTACAAATATGGCAGAATCTCGACTGATTTATAGAATATCTAAATTACACGATGAAAATGTTTCTAAATTTTACTAAACATTCGAATTATGATATTTTGTTTGTAAATGTCTTTTAAGACTATAGAATTGTTGAATTTCTCTTCCGCATACGCAATGAACGGGTCTAGCATTTGTTTAGCACAATCTTTACAATATGCTTGTTTGTTGTCTTTACTATAATGGAGATTATAAAATTCTGAAATATTCTTAACTTTTTTACACCGTGTGCATTCTTTCTCTTCTAAAGTTAATTTTTCCATTTTATTAAATAATTCTTTTCTATATTTCTTATTACAATCCTTACAATAATAGTATAATCCATCTTTTCTAGTCTTAACTTGAGAAAACTTCGACAAATCTTTAAATTCTTGACACTTTATACATTTCTTTTGAGCCTCCATTTATATACAAAAAATTATAGCTTTGACTTTCTCAATTCATATTCATAAAACTTTCCGGTTATTTCTTCATTATTTAAATCTTTTATACTATAAGTTACAGGATCTGTGTTATTAATTTGATAAATCACAAAGATTTCTCTTGACCAATTGTTCTTATATTTGTTCGAAAATGTTGTTTTTTTACTAACAATTCTTACATGATCATTGACTTTAAATTTAGTTTTCGTGTGAATTTCTGGTGGAACATACTTGAAAACGGTCTCTAATAACTCCTTTTCTGCATCTTTATCTACGACTTTGGGCTTCATTTTGATTGTGCTGTGAACTGTATCGTTATAATTGTTTACGATTTTTTGAAGAATATCGATCCATATAAAGTTTTTATTAATCTCAATAATTACTTTCATTCTCTCATTTTGAGTTCTGTTATATCTCTCTACAATACTTGATTTCTCTTCGTTTTCAGTATGATAAATCTTAATGTTGTATTTTCTCAAAACATCATTAAATTCTTTATTTTTAAACTCTAAACCCTTATCTGTATGAATTAGGTTTGGAGGTTTGTGATTGATCCTTATGGCATCTTTTACTATATCTTCGAAAGCTTTTGAAACATCCTTGCCGTTTTTTCTTTTGATAGCTCTTGACCAAGCATATTTTGAGAAAGTATCAATAACATTTAACATATACTTAAATCCATCATTTTGATCTGAATAGTTAGACATTATAACTAAATCTGCTGCCCATAAATCGTCAATTCCTAAAGTTATAATTTTTCTCTTTTTAAACTTTTTTCGTACCGGTGCATGAATTTCTCTAGCTTCAATCTCGATTTCTTCCTTATTCTTAAATTCTTTCTTTACTTGTTTTTCATAAGGATTATTTATAAATTTACTCTTATTTGTCTTACATTTTGAACATTTTGCTGCAATTCTATACAATCCGTTTTGAGTTTGAACAATCTTAGAATCTATATTTTTCGTTTTCTTTTTACACTTGTGACAGTGAATTAAATCATCTTCCATTTATATATCAAAGTTTCCAACTTTGTTTAACTCTTCTTTATATCCATACGGTACTGTATCGATCTTATTTTCTAGGACAATTCTCTTATCATCTTTAGCGCTCAGTGCTAACTTGTTTATGGTAACTGTGTACAACCCATGTTTGAAGCTTTTGATTACTGTCATCTCTCTAAATTCTTCTTTATCTTCGAACAAACATTTCTTCAAGTTTTCGATATTTATTGTTTTATTTACAACGCTTCTCTTAATCCCTTTGCATCTTACTGGATTTTTGTCTAGATATTTGTACGAGTACATTTTCGATCTCAATCCACAAAATTCTTCTAAAACTTCGCTATTTAACTCATCTTTAAATTTCCCTATTACCTTCTTATTTTTAGTAGTGAAACATTCGTGATCTTTTGGATAATCACTTGTATCAAAGTCATCTATATTTTCTTTAATAATTTTAAAAGGATCTCGTTTCAATTCTAGGAAATAACTGTCTGTATCCATGTAACACAGATTCAAATCTGGGTCAAACTTCTTTAATTTATCGTAATAAAACTCATACAATAACAATTTTGATAGGTCAAGAACTGAAAATCCTATGTAGATCGGTTTGTTAATTTTAACCTTTTGTTTGAACATGTGACTCGCTATACAGTTGTCGTCAAAGATATTAAAGCATTTGAAATTTGTTTTCTTAACTTGTTTCATTGAAAATTCTTCATTTCCTAGTTTGATATCACATCTATTTCGCACATTTTCCATAGATTTTCAAAAAACTTAGTTGTTCATCAGCTTGTAAAAATCTTTCTCAAAGTCACTTGTAGCTTTGGTTCTCATGTTTGTGTTAAAATCAATGTACTTTTTCATAAAAGGCTTCTGATCAAATGCAATAACTCTATTCACATATTTCAACACCATCCCTTGTTCGAGGTAAAATTTCTAATTTCTTGAATGAACAACGTATTCAGTTTTATCCAGTAAAGTTGTGCAAAGTTTGTTTTTATAATGTTCGGGAGCAAGAGGTAAATCCTAGTGATGTTCATGTAAATTTGTTGGATATCCTAGATCAACTTCGAGAATATAGCCATAATCTTCGTCGCCAGTGAGTTCCAAAATTGTTTCTTGCCACTCTTCTTTTGTATATGTTTTAGGATTCATCCACTTGATATCACCATATGGTAAATTTTGCATAAGACCGTAACCATAAAGGTTGTTTGCATCGACGTACAACAGATAGTTTTCAGGTTTTGTCTTATCAAAAATTGACCATTGTTGGTCCGAAGACCATCATATGAATTGGGATGAAGCCCACATAATACATCGGGAACCACATTTCTTCAAAAGGAAATTAATTGAGGCAACATACAATTGGCAGACCAACCAATCAGTCAACCATCAGTCGAGATTAGGCCGCTTTGGTTGCCAATTCTAAAAAATGAACTAAAGAGAAAACCAAAAGTATAAAACGGATCGGATATTTGTAAAAACCAATGCGGAGTCACAATATGGTTTTAAGAAGTTCATCTCGCATCAACCAATAATAACGAAAGGGCCCATTCCTGTCCCCCTTCCCTTGTATTTCCGCCATCTTGTTTTAGCCAGCCGTCACGATTACCATTGGCTAGTCCCTCTGGTCAGTCGTAGGTGGTTAGTAGACGAGTGAAGACGTATTGTGACCTGTATTCCGTAGTTTAGTTTTAATAATTAGTGTTTGGTATAGTTTTGTGTTAAGTGCATGTCTTTAGAGTTAGTGAAGTTTACAAACAACATGTAGGTTGTGATTCCTGACTTAGGCGTGCCACATCGCTTTAGTAAGATTTGTTTATTTTAACCTAGTTTGTAATTATGTATTAGGTTAGTTCTTTACCTGAAGAAGAGATCAGATTGCAGATTCCATCCAATTACTACAGTAACATATACTCGCCAGATTTTTGGCCAGAGAATGTATTCGTCTCAAGATTTATAAACAAAGTAAAAAAGACTAGATCTACCGAATCTTTAAACCGGGAGAATGGTCTAGCCCAAAAAGTTTCTTAACAAGTAGGCCTAGATCAAACCTTAAAGTAGGTCAATGGAAATTATTTGACCCATATAAATATCAGTGTAGGCCCACAGCTTGCCCTGAAAAAAATCAGTACGACTGCTAGGTTTCTATGCCTACCATAAACCAAGAGTTAGCTAAAATTTTCTTCATAAATATACAAGGTTTAAGGGAAAAATGCGAAGAACTGGAACTCCTGTTATGTCAAAACAAATACTTTGTTGCATGCCTTGCAGAACATTGGCTAAATACAGATGAAATTGAGCTATGGGTACCTGAAGGCTTTTCTCTGGGCAGCAGTTTTTGTCGCAGTGTTCATATTCGCGGAGGGGTAAGCATATATGTTGCTAATAACCATATTTTTAAGGAAATTGACCTGAAGAATTTCTGCAATGAACTCCATTTTGAAGTTACTGGTGTAGAACTCACAGAATTCAATCTGATCGTGGTGTCCCTTTATAGATCACCAGATGGTAGTACAGAAATATTTCTGCAGTCATTGGAGAAACTTTTAATCTTTCTCTTTCGATTAAAGTCCAAGTTAATCTTGTGTGGAGATGTAAATGCTCATTATGACGTTAGTACTAATAAAGCTACAGTAGAAAGATTTCTGAATGTATTAAGGCAATTTGACATATATTGCACAAACAACAAGCCTACACGTGGAAATTCATGCTTGGATAACATAATTACCAATTTGAAACCACATGAATATATTACAGAAGTCATACGACCATCTTTATCTGATCATGATGCCTTAAATTTTGAGTTTTCGGTGAGTAAGCCTATTTCTTACACATGATAGGCCTAGTCAATTAAAAAACCGTTAGATTGATTACTCCCAAGTGAAACCGTACATCGCCGCTCGCACACCCACAGCAAACCATCAGGGAAGCGCGCGCCCATGGTGGCGAACGGGATGCCGGATCAAGACTAAACTAGGTAAAAAAAAAAAAAGAACACCGTGGTCAGTATACTCAGATTCATTTACTAAGACACACATAAGCCTATCCAGTCAATATAAATAAATATGTATATATACTATAAATAAAAAAAAATAAAAAAAATAAAAGGTGCCTGCAGTAGTAGATACCTCAAACAATCCTTGTCAGGTGCACCTGCATACAAAAATTAGAAACGCCATAATTTGAAACAAGAAATGCCAATTTCACCCGGTATCCTTCGGCTAAGGGCGGGCTCCTAATGAAATCCAAGAAATAACTAAATAATATCTAAAACTAACTTAAAATTAAATAACAAAATATAAACTATATAAATGGCAACAATAACAATATCACAGGGTATCACAGATGTTGACTGGTAGAAATGTCCATCATGGTGGCCGTCCTTCAGTAGAGCGCAAAAGCGAAGGTTCTCTGCGACCACGCATGATGGAGAGATGACAGGAGGAAACAATTCATCCCTTGGACCTCATCAGTGAGGGGCCGTAAACTTAGCCGCACATGTCAGAAGGAAATCAGCTCAGCAAATAAACAAAACACTTAATTAAACTAATATATTAAACTGGAGCTACTCCTAACTTGTACACCACGGCTCGGAGTCTTTGCCACTCTGCCGGAAAGGCCAAACGCCTTCAAATGGTCAGTGGCCTCTGCAGCCAATAAACCACACACACACTATATAAAACACACATGAGCCGGGGAGATATAGGTATTGAACCGGCTCAGACTCCCCCCCCAAAAGGAGGAACTCCCCTCTGTTAATTTCTTCAGAATGAAGAACCAAACGAAATGCCTCTCCCCCCCAAAGGTTGAAGAAAATCAACCGGAAACCCTGAAGTCTGCAGAAGGAAAAACCAAGAAAATCCAGTTGGAGGCAAGAAATCACTCCAAGAGTTGCGTGGGTACAAAGAAGAAAACAGGAACCTTGATCAGGAAGAAAGAGCAGAGGTGATCAGGCCTCTGGACCTAAAAACCCTCCCGCACAGACTAAAGAGAAATCACGGATGACTCCGGCAAGGCTTCAGATGGGATATGTGCGCCTTCCTGAAAATCTTCCCGGACTGAGGATCTCCCAGTCGGGCAGTCACCGGAGTCAGAAACTTCAAGATGCGGTGGGGACCAGTCCACCTGTAGCAAAGTTTAGCAGCTCTTTTATCCACAGCCGAACTGACTGGGTGAGCCTTGCAGTAAACTAGATCCCCCACCTGGAAGGGATTGGCAATACGACCTCGGTTGTACTTCCTCCTTACTAACTCCCTAGCCCGAATGAGATTCCGCCTGGCTGCCTCCCAAGTGGCTTTCACATTGGGAGTACCAGGAGGAGGCAGAAGATCGCTAATTTTCCAAAGGTTCGCCAAAGGGTTGTTTGGCGGAAAGCCAAATAATAACTCGAAAGGTACCGCCTTGTGACTTTCATGCTGGGCCGTATTAAAGGCAAATTGGATCCAAGGTAGTTGTTGATCCCAGGTGGTCTGATTTTCCGCATGAAAGGCAATGAGAGCAGATCGAAGATTGCGATTAAACCGTTCGGCGTGAGAAGGCTGAGGATAGAAAGGGGAAGTAGTCACATGGCGGATTCCGTGCCCAAAGCACATTCTTTTAAAGATATTGGAGACAAACTGTGAACCATTATCGGAAACTAAGGTGGCGGGGGATTCCAAAGTGTTTGAAAAAAAATGGTTACGAAGTGCTTGCACCGTGAGCTGCGCGGTAGCACTCCGCAATGGGAACAACCAAACAAACTTGGAGAAGGCCATCCACACAAACAAGTAGGAATTTATTTCCGGACTTGCTACGCGGGAGAGGCCCAACATAGTCCAATGAAAACCTTCTCCAAAGGTTTTTTTCCGCCACCTCAGATGACAAAAGACCCAACTTGGTATTTTGAGCGGGTTTGCTTAGCGAGCACAGTTCACAAGAACGTACTCGAGCTGCAATATCCCGGTCCATACCTTTCCAGATGAACTGATCCCTAATCTTCGCGATGGTCTTATGAATTCCTAGATGTCCGCCCACAGGAGAAAGAAATGAAAAATATGAAAGACCCATCGGTACAAGAAAGCTTGGCAGCACTAACTTAGGTTTTCTCCGCTGCTTGTCACGGCAGCATAGAGCACCTCGGTACAGAAAATAAGGAGGGTGGGCACCTCCGTTTTTAAGCTCATTGATGATAGCAGTCAGCTCGGGATCCTTAAGTTGGTGTGGAACAATGTTCCGAAAATGCCAGAGGAAAGTCTAGGAGCACGCCACAACATGGCGGCTCTGATAAATTCTGGTGGTCGTTGGGTAAGTGATACATGCGGGACAGAGTGTCCGCTATGATATTTTGGGTGCCTCGCACGTGCTGCACTGTGAACTTAAGGGCAGAAATCTGGACTACCCAGCGACCAATCTTCCCGAGCTGACGGGGGTGGGCAAGGAGCCAAGAAAGAGCCTGGTTTGTCGGTTTCCAACAAAAATTCTTTATGTTCTAGGTAACGCCTGAACTTGTTAATTCCAAACACGACAGCCAAACACTCCAGCTCATAAACAGAACAAACTCTTCTTCTCACAAGGGGTTAACGTGCGTGAAGCATAAGCTATGGGCTGCGGATACCATCTACTTCTTGCGATAAAACAGCAGCAACGGCTAAGGAGGAAGCATCAGTTTGCAAGACGAACTTACGACTGAAATCAGGCATAGCTAAGACTGGAGGCTGCATCACTGCCTCTTTCAGCTGCTCAAAAGCAGTCTGTTGCGCTTCACCCCACTCAAACTTGGCACCCTTTTTCCCTAAGAGAGTTCAGAGGGGCCGCCACTTCAGCAAACATTGGGGATGAAACGACGATAAAAATTTATCATTCCCACAAAACGGGCAATCCCCTTGGCATCCTTAGGAGGAGGAAACTCCCTGATTGCCTGGGTTCTCTCTGGATCAATACAAACACCTCGAGAAAGAGACAAGATGACCCAGAAACGATATTTCAGGCTGAGCAAAACTCACCTTTTCAGGATTGACGGTAAGGCCAGACTCTCGCAGCCTAGTTAGAACTTCCTCTAGATGAGTCAAGTGCTCCTCATAACTCTCACTGTACACAAGCAGGTCATCCAGATAGTTTGAACACGAACTTAAAATTTGACATCATGAAAGATAGAATCCAGGAGTCTGGTGAGTGTTTGGGCCCCCACAGCCAAGCCATTGGCACTCCGGGTGAAACTGGTACAAATTCCAAGGCACACAAAAGGCAGAGTGAGAGGTCGAGGACTCGTGTTTTAGAGGAATCTGATGATATGCCTGATTAAGATCAAAAATGGAGAAATACTTGGCCTTACCAAACCAGTCGAAAGCAGAATGCAAATCGGGGAGAGGCACGGAGTCAATTTCTATCTGAGCATTGAGCTTTCGATAATCCAGGACCAATCTGGACTTCCCATTAGGTTTCGGCACTAGAAACGCTGGACTGGAGAAAATTTGAGCAAGACGGCTCGATTACCCCACTCTTAAGTAAATCATCAATCATATTTCTCAGAATTTCCATCTTGGGGCGGAGCAAGCTTATATGGATGGGAACGTACAGGACGGGTTGTCTGTAAGACGAATCTCGTATTCCAAGAGATTGGCCCGTGCCCAGTTTGTCAGTTAGGACTTCAGGAAAACTGGAACAAATCTGCCTTATGTCCTCAGCCTCTTTCGGCGTAAGATGTCCTAGTTGGTCAGGAGGAGTCAAGCCTCTTATCTTCCATCTCTAAGGCAGCAGTCCCACGAGACTCGACATCTGAAAAGGGAACGAGCACCCGCCTGGCGAAAGCAAAGAAAACATGACTGGAGGCCAAATCCAAAATCATGCCAGTTTTTCCGATAAAATCTGCTCCCAAGATGAAAGGAAAAGTCAGGTCCTTAGCCACCAAAAAGCTCCAATCCCAAGAGAAAATAATTAATTTTGATGTGAATCTGGGCACTACAGATAATAGGTAAAGGTGTGCGTGAAGCAGTCCAGCAGATAAGTGAACTAGGCTCAACCTGCCGTATTAGCCAGAGGATTTTAGATCTTCAAAAAAACGACAAAGAAATCAGGGCTGCGTGCTGAACCCAGAATCAACCAGGGCCTTCTGCACCACATTCCCCACAAGTACATCCAGTTGTGGGCAGGTTTGAGCGGGCAGCCCTTACTCCCTGCGCAGCCAGAGCAGCAACCTCCCCTCTCGGCCAACGATGATAACTGTCCCCAAGTCTATTTCTTTCTGTTTTCTTTCTGTTCTGCATTAAACCAGCTACCCTTTTACCATCAAAATCAGGTACATATTTGCCCTCAAAAATTACCTTTACGGCACGAGTCGGGCTTACTCGTCCGCAAGCTTACTAGTTTTTTTTATTAAGTGGACAAAACGGTCTAATATGTCCCACTTGGCTTGCAGCCATAACAGGTAGGAGGCTGCCTACGGAAGGAGCAGCTGCTGGCTCAGACTGCACCGGAGCATGGACCGGCCCCCGGAGGCAAGTGAGGAAGATGCCTCGACATGGCCTCCCTTTGATCATCCGCATCCTGAACCCCTCTAGAGATGACGGAGAGCGGTCCAAATCCGCAAAAGATGCGGGACGGCTACAAAAAATCAAACGGGAGCGTTCTTCAGGTTTAATGCCCTCCAAAATAAGGCTCACCAACTCCCTTTCGCTCAAGCTCAAGCGCAACACCCGGGCTACATCCCGTATCTCCCCGACAAAATGGCTCAACGTCTCGTCTGGTGCCTGAGGACGGTAAACGCGTTCCACCCGCAAGCGCTCCCTAACCCCGAGCAGGTACAAAGAACTCCAAGATCTCGGCGTGGAACTGGTCAAAGGTGGCACCTCTCTTAAGGCAGTCTAGAAGGCGATCAAAAAAGCGGCCTTAAGGAAAACTGCGCTAAAATCTGCATAAGCATGGCATCTGTCATACAGGAAATTCTTTTAGCTTAAAAACTTCCAGAAGGAAATGGATAAGTAAATTAGTGTCAAGCCCATCAACTCTGGGAAGTGTTGTAAAACACTCCCCCAAAGGATGGGGCAGTTTGCCAAAGCTGGAAAAAGAAGGCACAACTATAGATGATGCCTCACCAGCCGCTTCAGGAGGGGCCACTACCCATCGGAGACATAGTAAACTCTGGGAGGCTCGAAAGAAAGAGCCGGTGGATGGTTAGCAAAAGTAATGGTAAGTGGGAACCTCCGTGGGAGTGACAGCGGTTAAAATAGTACCCCTTTCTCTTTCACCGAGCGCACCTCACTCAAACCATCTAAGGCTTGTTTTAATTTGTTACTGGCCGAAAAAGCCCAACTTTTAATATCAGAGTCTAAACTAGGAGCTGACATAAGTAAAACTATTCTGTCACGCCAATGTAAAAGCTGAGATGCCAATCTAGCCTTTGCTGACCCGGACATGGGAAGTGACTCAAAATTAATGTCGTCTTCTAACTCTTCCATTCGGGTTTTACAAAACTCAAATTCAGTATTAATTTGGAACTCTGCATTCCAGCTGCGGTTCCAACGCTATACAAGCCCGTAATTGAGCTCTTAATGCCCTCACATCTCCCTCGGGCTTCTGTCCTCTCGCCAGGACCTCAAAAACCAACTCGGGCTTGCGCAGTTGTTCAGGCACCAGGGGAAAACGCCATACCAAACAATTAAGACAAAATAAATACAACAAAGCGTACGCAACAATTACTTAGTAACCTAAGTGGACTCAACTCACAAAGGGCTTACACTGACGAGGTCCAAGTGAAGAACTTAATACCTGCCACCTAATAGAAGGATACCCTGCAAATATACACTAACCACAACCTACAAACACAGAAGCAATAAATATAACAAAACAACACATTGATAGGGAGAGAAGTAGAGTACAGTTAGATAAATTTAGCGGTTAAGCAATTTAGAGGTCCCTTGCTCCCTGCAAAGGGTAAGTCTGCAGGAAGCAAGACACTAAACCAATTCCACCCGGTATCCTGTGCTAGGGCGAGCTCCTAATAAAAAAAAGTTGTGTACTCTGACCTCCCCCTACCTAACACTAACCTACACCAACAAACAAAACCAGAACTGAGAGACAGCTGAGAGAAGCAGCTAACCACGCTCTGCTACCATTGAACCGTACATCGCCGCTCGCACACCCACAGCAAACCATCAGGGAAGCGCGCGCCCATGGTGGCGAACGGGATGCCGGATCAAGACTAAACTAGGTAAAAAAAAAAAAGAACACCGTGGTCAGTATACTCAGGTTCATTTACTAAGACACACATAAGCCTATCCAGTCAATATAAATAAATATGTATATATACTATAAATAAAAAAAAAATAAAAAAAAATAAAAGGTGCCCTGCAGTAGTAGATACCTCAAACAATCCTTGTCAGGTGCACCTGCATACAAAAATTAGAAACGCCATAATTTGAAACAAGAAATGCCAATTTCACCCGGTATCCTTCGGCTAAGGGCGGGCTCCTAATGAAATCCAAGAAATAACTAAATAATATCTAAAACTAACTTAAAATTAAATAACAAAATAATAAACTATATAAATGGCAACAATAACAATATCACAGGGTATCACAGATGTTGACTGGTAGAAATGTCCATCATGGTGGCCGTCCTTCAGTAGAGCGCAAAAGCGAAGGTTCTCTGCGACCACGCATGATGGAGAGATGACAGGAGGAAACAATTCATCCCTTGGACCTCATCAGTGAGGGGCCGTAAACTTAGCCGCACATGTCAGAAGGAAATCAGCTCAGCAAATAAACAAAACACTTAATTAAACTAATATATTAAACTGGAGCTACTCCTAACTTGTACACCACGGCTCGGAGTCTTTGCCACTCTGCCGGAAAGGCCAAACGCCTTCAAATGGTCAGTGGCCTCTGCAGCCAATAAACCACACACACACTATATAAAACACACATGAGCCGGGGAGATATAGGTATTGAACCGGCTCACAAGAACATAAGTTACTTTATGCAATTCCCCGAAGAGGAACAGTGGTGCCAGTCTTTTTCACCTGATTTAACAGCTAGTAACTGCTTTGAAAATTTTTTCGAACGATTTTTGACCTTATTTGAGACTAGTTTTCCACTCAAGAAGGCTACAAAATTAAAAGCTAGTACAGCTAATATGAGTTTTAAAAAACGTTCTGTTTCAACTGGTTGGTATTCACCGGAGCTAGCAGCAATGAAGAACCAAATACTACTTTGTAAAGACATGTGTAATAAATATAGCAACGATCAGCTCTTGCTATTATTTAAGAACCTGAAAAGACACTACAGACTTGCACTACAAGCGGCTAAAATACAGAAAAATGAAGAAATAATTGAACATTCTTACAACAAATGTAAAGCGGCCTGGAATATCATAAATAAAACAGCTAAACGCAGTCCGGTCAACAATCTTGGTAGCAGCATCCAACCTGATGACTTCAATAACTATTTCATCACTGCTGTAGAAGATATAAGTTCAAAAGTCAAAGCTTCGCCGGAGAGTGCAATGCAGTGTCTTAAAAGTGTAAATTTGGTGTCAGCCAATTCGTGTTGTGTCTTTTCACCAGTTAGCTCGAATGAGGTGTTTAACATAATAATTTCGTTAAAAAATTCTTCATCCAGAGATGTCGCAGGAACAAGTACACTCCTGTTCACAAAATGTTAAAAATGAAGTTTCTTTGATAAATAAGAACATAAACAATCTGTTTAACAATTATAAAATGCTAGAAAAAAGGGTCACAATTTTGGAGATTAGCTCTGCAGAGAGGATAGAATATGTTAATTGCGCTTCTCGGCCCTCTTTAGACTCCCTAACTTCAGCAAACAAGAGGGTACAAAGATTTCCACCCTGCACTGCTAAACGTCTGCAGAACGATGAAACCTATGAAGATTTCTTCAATAATAATATTCAAGAGTTTCTGAAAAACAAAGACAACCAGAAAGGACTACAAGAAAGTAGTGATTCATCATGTTCCCCTCGTGTAGCTGAATAATCAAGCAGGATAAACGTCACAACCTATTTAGACAAATCACCAATAGAACTTCTAGATTCAGTTAATAACACAGAAGCTCAATCGTCTTTTTTAGAAGAAACTTACAAAACTCGAGAAAAATGGAAAGTGAGAACAAGAGGACAAAGATCACGAATAATCAGAAAAACCCCAAGAACTTAACCATCTTTCATCGAAACGTTGACTGCATAGGCAATAAAATAGAACGTCTTAACCACTTTCTCCATTCTAATTCACCGGATATCGTCATTATCTCCGAACATGGCCAAAATGATGACTGCATGAATAATAAAGTCTCAGTAATTATAGTTTACTCTCGGCCTTCTGTAGGAAAAACTTCAGGAAAGGCGGTGTGGCCATTTTCAAGCATAATGATCTTGAAAATGAGACAGAAATACTCAATATAGAATCCTCTTGCATCCCTTTGATCATAGAAGCTTCTGCAATCATTGTAATGCTAAACAAAAAGACAAACTTATATATACTAGGCCTCTATCGTCCTCCAGCTGATGACAAGGAATCATTTTATCTTTCTCTGGAGAAACTTTCATCCATTATTGACTCTTGGGTAACCTTGAATAATATTATACTTATTATGGGTGACTTTAATGTCGACGGCCTTGTTGTTTCATCCAAAAGAAATCAACTAAAGAAACTTTTGACAACATTCAATGTCCACCGAATCGATCTTCCACCAACAAGGATTACTAAGGAATCTTTATCATCGATCGATATATGCTGTATAACGACCGATTTCATGAATGAAATTGATGTTCAAGTAATTGACAATGGCATTTCGGACCATGCCGGATGTAATGTCGAGATTCGACATTACGGTGGTGGTCGGATCATAGCCTAGAGGTAACCGGGCTGGTAAATTAAACACATGTTTGAAAGTTAACGCACTGGCCGAACCGACCGCATCTTTTCATGGTCTGGGGAGGACTGGGCAATACAAAGGTAGCAGGGGCTGAGGCGTGGGATTGGACACGAGCATCAGGTGAGGTGGTATGATGCCAGCCGACCAACCAGAGCCATTTATTAGAATCAGCTCACCCTCTACGTCATACAACTTGCAAAACATATTGCCACACGTGAAACCACATAAAACTAAATTATTGTACTGACATACAGGGTACCAACTGTCTTGTTACACCACATAATATTATTTATTTAATTAATATACTATAACTCTTCCCCCTAAAAGTTGAATGATAATACAACATGAATACAAGTAATAAAAGAAATATGATAAGTCATGAAACACAATTTACACACAAGTAGAAATGAATACGGATAATGAAATCAAGTACATAACGTAATAATAGCACACCTAATAAAATATCAAAACATGGATAATTATTGTATCCTCAATAAACCCCATTTCAACCAATTAATCAAGATAAGAATACATAGAAATCAGAATAGATATACACTCACATAAATATCATAAAAATCATTTTTGAATAATTATAAGTTTAGTTTGCTTACGGGTTTTCTCTGCCTAGCCGGATAGCGGCGTATGACAGGTGTGGTTTGTTGTGACCGATCAGCTGGTAGTACCTCAGCTGGAGACAAGGTCAGGCGGTGCGGGGGTGACAAGGTCAGACTCCGACTCGATGGAGGGGTGCCAGCTATTTCGGAACTACTACCTGGTCTGGGCGTATAGAATTTGTAACTTCTATACCTGCACACATTTGTGACGTGGCCACCTTTGGCACAACACCAACACATTTTATCACTTGACACATTCTCCTCCCTCCTAGGCTGGAAACGTTTCCTCTGATGTTGATGTTGATGTGGAGATGGTCTGAACTGCTGCATCTTCATCCCTGCCGCCATGTTGCTGGTATAAGCCATGGACGTCGTCTGCCGCTCCGCCGCCTCCAGGGACAGGGCCAGCTGTATCTCTTTGTCGAAGGTTAAGTCTACTTCTCCAATCAGGCGTTTCTTGATAGTATCACTCCGCAGACCGCTTACCAGGCGATCTCGCAAATAGTCCGGCAACTTGTCTTGAAATTCACAGTATGTTGATAGTTTTTTTAGTTGCACAACGTATTCACCAACTGTTTCATGTTCATGTTGGTTGCGTAAACTAAATTTGTACCGTTCCGCAATGAACGACGGTTTAGGACTGACATGATCTTGTAGAATTTGCACAATGTCCTTGAATGTCTTAGAACTAGGCTTGTTCGGCGTACACAAATCCTTTAACAAATTATACGTTTTAACACCTATGACTGTTAACAAAGTACTCACTTTCTTTTCAGCTTTAATGTCATTGCAATCTATGAAAAGTTCGAACCTTGCACTGTCATAGGGTCCCAACGAGCCTATTATTCCGGTCGCCATGTTGAACTCAGGATCTTCGTTAAATAAACTGTCTATGAAAAGAGGCGCGATTTCACTAACACAATCCGACATTAATGTTTGCACTGAAATTGATGCGAATCAATTGTTGTGTGTACCTTCCTACACCGCACTTGTGTACCTTACTACACTGAAGCGTCCGTGCACCTGTCTACACCGACATCTTTGCACTCCCGAATGATCAATGTCTTCTTGCTGCGCGTTTCTTTAAACTGCCTCGTCGCCAGTTTGTAATGTCGAGATTCGACATTACGGTGGTGGTCGGATCATAGCCTAGAGGTAACCGGGCTGGTAAATTAAACACATGTTTGAAAGTTAACGCACTGGCCGAACCGACCGCATCTTTTCATGGTCTGGGGAGGACTGGGCAATACAAAGGTAGCAGGGGCTGAGGCGTGGGATTGGACACGAGCATCAGGTGAGGTGGTATGATGCCAGCCGACCAACCAGAGCCATTTATTAGAATCAGCTCACCCTCTACGTCATACAACTTGCAAAACATATTGCCACACGTGAAACCACATAAAACTAAATTATTGTACTGACATACAGGGTACCAACTGTCTTGTTACACCACATAATATTATTTATTTAATTAATATACTATACCGGACAATCATGCAGCCTAAACCTAGAGATATCTCAAAAAATGCCCTGCACATACTCTCGTAGAAGCATTAAGCCTCAAAACCTGGACAACTTGAAGCTCCATTTATCAAATCAAGATTGGACAACAGTCTTGGAATGCAGGTGTGTAGAAGATGCTTACAATAATTTCATCACGATTGTAACTTCAGCTCTCGATGCCACCTGCCCCCAAAAAGCCTTTCGTGACAAGAGGAGAAATCCTTTAAAGCACGTTTACGATGACGAAGTAAAAATAATGAAAGAAGATTACATTAGAGCTCGGGACAGATTTATTTTAAGTGGAAAAGAAGAAGACAAATTAATGTCAAATAACCTAAAGAAAGACTATGACCTTAAGCTTAGGTCACTGAGACGTGAAGCTACTGCCAGCTACATTTCCAAGTCCTTGATAAAATCCAAGGCGATCTGGAATGTGATCAATAGCGAAAGGAAGTCCAAACAACAAGAACCTGAGGACGTAGCATACCTGATGGTAAGTGACATATTCAGAGTTGAAGAGCCTATGGAGCTTGCTAATTGTTTCAATGTCCACTTCTCATCTGTAGCTGAGGAGACCCTTAAGATCATTCAAGACCGGAAACCC
Organism: Homalodisca vitripennis; assembly: GCF_021130785.1. Classification (NCBI taxonomy): domain Eukaryota; kingdom Metazoa; phylum Arthropoda; class Insecta; order Hemiptera; family Cicadellidae; genus Homalodisca; species Homalodisca vitripennis. The sequence goes on along the minus strand of NC_060208.1, from coordinate 237,581,358 downwards.
CGTAGTGAACAACATGCAGAACTTGATGTGGCAACCCCAATGACAGCGTTGATTCCTACCTTTGAGCAAGAATTGCTCAACACTATTAGTAGTCTAAATAGCAAGACTTCATCGGGCCTAGATGATTTCTCCTCTATTATGGTCAAGCACTGCCAAGAAGAATTGTTGACACCTCTGCTGTATATAGTCAATTTAAGTTTGTCTCAGGGCATCTTTCCGAGCAAGATGAAAGCGTCAAAAGTGATTCCATTACATAAGAAAGGTAGTAGACATAAGTTGGGGAATTATAGACCTATCTCCTTAGTGTCTACCTTTTCTAAACTCATCGAGAAGATTGTACCTGATTAGAATCGCAAATCACCTGGAAAGCAACAGGATTAGTGTAAATAGCCAACATGGCTTCCAAAAGTATAAGTCCACTGTCACAGCTCTAGTCGAGATGGTTGAACAGGTTGTGGATAAGCTCGAAGATGGGGAGAACATTACCAGTATATACTTTGATCTAAGTAAGGCTTTCGATTGCCTTAGCCACAGTCTTGTCTTGACAAAGCTTGAAGAACTTGGCTTTCAGAGTGTCGCCCTAGAATGGTTCCAGAGCTATTTGACAGGCCGAACCCAACTTGTTGAACTGAAGAAGAAAGTGAATGGGACAATTACTACATGCAGGTCACAACTGCTACCTGTTACAAGGGGCGTACCCCAGGGGTCTGTTTTGGGGCCAGTAATATTCACTCTGTTTACATATGACCTTCCATCATACACTGTTCCATTCAGCAAATCAATCATGTACGCAGATGATACGGTGCTTGTTGCCTCAAGTAAAACCATAGAAGATATAGAAGTGAAATCCTACGTTGCACTTAACTTGGCCATTGAATATTGCTCCATGAATGACCTCGTCTTCAATGAAGAAAAAACCAAGCAAATGAATATGGGCAACAAGAGAGACGAGATCAGAGGGTGTCCAGGTCTTCAGGTCGTCGAAGCTACAAAACATCTTGGCTTAATTATAGACAACAGACTGTCATGGGTTGATCACGTGGACGAGCTGTGCAGAAGACTAAGCAGTGCTATATTCGCTCTGAGACGCATTAAATCTATTAGTACAGTAGAAGCCCTTAAAATCTCTTACCACTCCCTCTTCGAAAGTCACCTCAGGTATGGGATCCAGCTTTGGGGAAGCACCTCTCTCCATAACATCCAACGTGTGCTAGTGCTGCAAAAGAGAGCACTAAGAGTAATGGCTGGCCTGAACTGGAAGGAGAGCTGTCGAGAGCCTTTCAGAAAGTGGCGCATACTTACTGTGGTGAACGTGTACCTGTTGGAGGTGATCTCGCTAGCCTGCAAGAAAGGTCTTCTAAAAATGAGGATGCTCACCATTACAACACCCGGCATGCTGGAGACTTTAACCTCCCTATTCATCATAGCAAGCGGTATGAGATGAAGCCGTCGTACAATGGAGCGAAGTTCTTCAACCTATTGCCAGTGGAAGTCAAGATCTCAAGACCAAGATTGCTGAAGGCTAAACTGAATGAGTGGCTGCTTGATCGTCCTTTTTATAGTATTAATGAATTCATCAATTGGCGGAGTGGCTGAAGCAAGACTGTAACTTTTCTTGTGAACAAGTACAAAGACTTTGTCTCAAATAAGACTGTTTTACTTAACGTATTAATTTTTGACACTATTTCAATCTTTAAGACTGTAAATAAAGAATCTCTCTCTCTCTCTCACGTCTACGGACTGTCCAGTGACTTAATAAGAAAGGTTGCTTCGGTAATTATTGAACCATTAACTTATTGTTTTAATAGATGTATAAATGATGGTGTTTTTCCAAATAGTTTAAAGTTTTCTAGAGTGGTACCTATCTTTAAAAAGGGTAATCCAGATATACCCAGCAGTTACCGTCCGATCTCTTGTATCCCAGTCATAGGGAAAGTTTTAGAAAAAATTCTTAAAATACAAATTTGTAAATATTTTGAGTCTTCTGGTTTGTTTAATGATAGTCAGTATGGTTATCGTCCTGGTAGATCAACTACACATGCCATTGATGGCTTAATTAATCAACTTTTACTGACCTTAGAGAGTAAAAATGCTGCCCAGGTCACCTTATGTGACCTGAGTAAAGCATTTGACACAGTCAACCATGTAATTTTATTGAGTAGGTTGGAGTATTATGGTTTCTATGGCAAATATTTGGAAATTTTGAAGTCATATCTTTCAGAGCGTAAGCAATTGGTCGACCACAATGGCAGTTTGTCTGAAGTTTTAGAATTTAAGTTAGGAGTACCTCAGGGGTCTGTTTTAGGGCCTATACTCTTTCTAGTTTTAATTAATGACCTAAGCAATAATTTGTACTGTTACTCTACAATATATGCAGATGATACAATATTGTTATCTTATCATAATGATATGGATCAGCTAAAAATAATTTCAGAAAACACATTGTTAGAGGCAACTCATTGGTTTGAAACTAATGGACTATTCCTAAATAAAGAAAAAACACAGCATCTGTTGGTAACCTTAAAAACAGAAGATCTATTAGATTCATTAAGTACAGTGAAGCTTTTAGGTGTAAATATTGATTCTAATCTGTCATGGAAAACTCATATAGCCTATATTTGTAAGAGATTGTCTAGAGTAATTTATTTACTTGCAAACCTTAAAAATAAAGTGTCTCCAAGATATTTAAGAATGGCCTACTTTTCATTTTTTGAAAGTATTATAAGATATTGTTTAATTGTGTGGGGTAATGGAATAGGCATTCAAAAGGTTCTTAATGTACAAAAAAAGCTATACGAATCATAACTGGCTCTAATCCGCGTGATCACTGTCGACCTCTTTTTAGGCAATTAAACATTTTAACTGTTGTAAATTTTTATATTTTTGATGTATTAATGGTAATAAAGAAAAATCTGCATCTTTATACACAAAGAAATGCCATACACTCTCATAATACACGAAACCAAGAAAGAATTGAGCTGCCTAGATTAAGACTTACAAAATCAATGAATTACCATAAAAACATGGGAATAAGGCTTTTCAATAAGTTACCAGTGTCTTGGAAAAATTTAAACCATCGTAAATTTTCAGAGAGATTACATGAATGGCTTGTAAATAATCCACTGTACAACCTAGAAGAATATTTTAAATTTAATTTTAACACTTAGTCTAGATTGTGTATAGGCTAGTGACTACTATTGCTTAATAGAATTAAGTTTTTAAAACACTCTTGTGACAAATTAGTCAACTAATAGTTTCTAGTATTGACGATGTCTATTGCTTGTTATTTGACTTGCCGAAGGATAAATAAATGTCTTTAATGTCTTTAATCTCGAAACGTAGTGTTACTGTTTTCTTGTTTCACTGAACGATGGCAAATGTCCGGAAAAATTCAATGTATCGCTTAGACATTCAGGCATCATTCACCATTGAAACAACTTATTTAAGGATGAATTATTCAATTGTAAAAGGTACCATTTGGCTTATTGGGTACAATGTTAGCCTTGGGAAAACCTCAAATAAATAGGTTTATTCATACGTTGTATTATATTTTGTAGTAAGTTGAAGAGGCGGTGAAGATATTTTATAGAATTCGTGGTTCAAATTAAATGCTTGAACATTGTCAACCTACCTTATTGATAATATATAAAACTGAACTTTTTATTTTTGAACACCTAGCCAAAGGAAATAAAATGACCAAGTTATCAATTATTACTTAGTACCTATTTGGAAAATTGTTGGTATATCATGTTACTACAAGCAACCCTTATTTTACGAAGGTAGATCGCTTAATATTGCATCTTATATCCTAATGTGAGGTTTTACAGCATGAAAATAGAAATCCAGTAACGGTATATTTCCTGAATTTGAGAGAAAAGATTCTCGAAACATAGCATGGTTGGAACATGCATTACACTAAAATATTTACGTAATCTATTTTTGCTAGTTGCATACATTTTATATTTGGCATACACATTTTAAAAACACTTACTTAGTAGAATGAAATTGTACGATTAACAGCTACACAATACGTAGAGTAAACAGATTAGCTTTTATATGGAATACTTAATTGTATGTTCTATGGAGTAAGTTAGGTATTTTACATGGAATAAGTTAGGTGAGGTACTAAATCTAAGACTTAAACGAACACCAGGTAAACGTGGGAGGCTTTTTGCTCGCCCCACAGCTGACAATATCCCGGCTTGGAAAGCGACCTTCAATGAATAAATGTTTATGATTTTCAATTTTTATATCAAGGTGGTGGAGGTGGACACAATAAATCACAAGAACATAAGTTACTTTATGCAATTCCCCGAAGAGGAACAGTGGTGCCAGTCTTTTTCACCTGATTTAACAGCTAGTAACTGCTTTGAAAATTTTTTCGAACGATTTTTGACCTTATTTGAGACTAGTTTTCCACTCAAGAAGGCTACAAAATTAAAAGCTAGTACAGCTAATATGAGTTTTAAAAAAACGTTCTGTTTCAACTGGTTGGTATTCACCGGAGCTAGCAGCAATGAAGAACCAACCGCCAGGTGCACTCTATGGAGTCACACAGTCTGGCTGGATGCAAGATTTCATTTTTGAGAAATGGCTCATTAATTTTGCAAATCAGACAAAAAATCTTGAAAAACCAGTTCTTGTCTTGTTTGACGGACATGGAAGTCACTTGACCTATAACGTAACCCGAGTGGCAAGAGACAATGACATTATTCTTCTGTGTTTGCCCCCAAATACATCCCATGCACTTCAGCCATTGGATGTTGGGGTATTTGCTCCTATGAAAAGTGCGTGGAGAGAAATTTTGAAGAACTGGTATCGTGAATCGCGGCTTAAAAATGTTGACAAGGCTGTTTTTCCAAGTCTTCTAAGTAAACTGGTATCGACTTCATTCAAATCTGAGCACATTATTGGTGGTTTTAAGGGCTCTGGGATCTATCCTGTGAATAAGTCTGTTTTAGAAAAAAGGATTGTTTCAGTACAACCAACTAGGCCAATGGACTTACAAAGTGGAGCACAACCTAAGCAAAACTCCATCGAAACACCCAAAGACATCGCAGAGGCACCCATTGGCCGACCAGAACCCACTGGATTAAAGTTAGCTAATCCTGTACAAGATTTACCCGGCCCATCAAGTTCTGTAGCAGGCCTACCTGAAATTTCTCCTTCACCAATGAAGAAACTGAGAGAAGCAATTTTAAGTACATTGTCACCTGAAACAGTCATCAAGTGTAAAAGATGCATTGAAAAATTCTAAGACAAAAAGGCGACGAGTTCAAGGAAGTTGTGGTGAAGTAATGACAACAAATGAAGTAATGGACAGACTGAAAGAAGAAGAAGATGCCAGAAAAGAGAAAATAAAAAGTAAAACTAATAGGCCTAAACCCATTACAGCCTTAGGAAAAACAATAAAACAAGAGCCTGGATTGGTCCAAGCAAAGCCGCAAAAAAAACCTAGAGCTACTAAACGCTTATTTGATACGGCAGAAAGTGACGATGAAAGCAGCCTACCTAAAAACGTAAAACCTACTGAACCCACTGTAGGATCATGGGTAGGTATAAACTACCAAAGTGAATGTGGCACGGTTGTGAAGGAGTACAGGGGACAAATTACTGCACAAGATCTTCGCAACAAGGAGCGATATTCCGTAAAGTTTTTGACAAAATGCAAAGGTGAAGGAGAGCGTTACATTTTTCCTGATAAAGAAGACATTGAGTGGGTTGATTTAGGACAAATTTCTAATGTTTTTTCTGTACCAGATTATAATGGAAGATTTTTCAAGTTTGTGTGAAGTGCCCCCTCTCAACGAACTGTTTCTATGTTTTAATTTTTTAAATAAATTACTTGTCTAACTGATATTTTTAGTAATAATAAATTTTTTGTGACCAAAATATTTCATTAGTTATTTTTACTGTGCCTACTTTACACAAATACTGGGGTAAAATAAGTACAGCACTTGTAATTATTGTGTTTTACTATGAAAACATTACTATACCCGTTTTCCCCCAAACCATGGGGTAAAATAGGTATACTATAAAAAAAATAATTACTTTTATACTAAATAGTTTATTAACTTTTATTACATATTAAACTATTCTAAGAGGTCACAATGATAAGCTGGAACCTGTAATTATTTTGTAATTATTTCAAGAAACTTTTTAAAAGGCCTTAAAGTTAAAAAGAGCATGTTTTTGTACCCATTTTACCCCGACCGACCCTACTACTTTGTAAAGACATGTGTAATAAATATAGCAACGATCAGCTCTTGCTATTATTTAAGAACCTGAAAAGACACTACAGACTTGCACTACAAGCGGCTAAAATACAGAAAAATGAAGAAATAATTGAACATTCTTACAACAAATGTAAAGCGGCCTGGAATATCATAAATAAAACAGCTAAACGCAGTCCGGTCAACAATCTTGGTAGCAGCATCCAACCTGATGACTTCAATAACTATTTCATCACTGCTGTAGAAGATATAAGTTCAAAAGTCAAAGCTTCGCCGGAGAGTGCAATGCAGTGTCTTAAAAGTGTAAATTTGGTGTCAGCCAATTCGTGTTGTGTCTTTTCACCAGTTAGCTCGAATGAGGTGTTTAACATAATAATTTCGTTAAAAAATTCTTCATCCAGAGATGTCGCAGGAACAAGTACACTCCTGTTCACAAAATGTTAAAAATGAAGTTTCTTTGATAAATAAGAACATAAACAATCTGTTTAAACAATTATAAAATGCTAGAAAAAAGGGTCACAATTTTGGAGATTAGCTCTGCAGAGAGGATAGAATATGTTAATTGCGCTTCTCGGCCCTCTTTAGACTCCCTAACTTCAGCAAACAAGAGGGTACAAAGATTTCCACCCTGCACTGCTAAACGTCTGCAGAACGATGAAACCTATGAAGATTTCTTCAATAATAATATTCAAGAGTTTCTGAAAAACAAAGACAACCAGAAAGGACTACAAGAAAGTAGTGATTCATCATGTTCCCCTCGTGTAGCTGAATAATCAAGCAGGATAAACGTCACAACCTATTTAGACAAATCACCAATAGAACTTCTAGATTCAGTTAATAACACAGAAGCTCAATCGTCTTTTTTAGAAGAAACTTACAAAACTCGAGAAAAATGGAAAGTGAGAACAAGAGGACAAAGATCACGAATAATCAGAAAAACCCCAAGAACTTAACCATCTTTCATCGAAACGTTGACTGCATAGGCAATAAAATAGAACGTCTTAACCACTTTCTCCATTCTAATTCACCGGATATCGTCATTATCTCCGAACATGGCCAAAATGATGACTGCATGAATAATAAAGTCTCAGTAATTATAGTTTACTCTCGGCCTTCTGTAGGAAAAACTTCAGGAAAGGCGGCGTGTGGCCATTTTCAAGCATAATGATCTTGAAAATGAGACAGAAATACTCAATATAGAATCCTCTTGCATCCCTTTGATCATAGAAGCTTCTGCAATCATTGTAATGCTAAACAAAAAGACAAACTTATATATACTAGGCCTCTATCGTCCTCCAGCTGATGACAAGGAATCATTTTATCTTTCTCTGGAGAAACTTTCATCCATTATTGACTCTTGGGTAACCTTGAATAATATTATACTTATTATGGGTGACTTTAATGTCGACGGCCTTGTTGTTTCATCCAAAAGAAATCAACTAAAGAAACTTTTGACAACATTCAATGTCCACCGAATCGATCTTCCACCAACAAGGATTACTAAGGAATCTTTATCATCGATCGATATATGCTGTATAACGACCGATTTCATGAATGAAATTGATGTTCAAGTAATTGACAATGGCATTTCGGACCATGCCGGATGTAATGTCGAGATTCGACATTACGGTGGTGGTCGGATCATAGCCTAGAGGTAACCGGGCTGGTAAATTCACAAAAGATGACACGATCGTTATTATGGCTGGGGCCAACGACCTCTCAGACATCACTCCAAGAAATAATCGACCTGCTAGAGTTCTCGTAGGCCAGATGATGAACTTTATCATGAATCACAACCACACTAATGTTATTGTGGTTTCCATGTTTCATCGCCATCAAGATCATTGGGACTCATACATTAATAGAGAAGTGAGGCGAATTAATATGACGCTACATGAGTGTCTCGAGAAGGTGGGAGCTTCAATGGTGGACGTGACGATGTTGGGTAGGGCGATTGTTTACCTCAACACGGCCAACATCTCAATCAGTTGGGAAAAACGAGTACTCAGCGGTATGATCGCTGTATCTGCGAGAAAACTACGCCTGGTTTCCACTCGACGTCCAAAACCTGTCGCCGAGCTGCAGTCGCCGCCTACCTGTATGGACCTCTCCGGACCAATAACCTTACGTCATGAGGACGTATGCCGCCGCCGTCAGATCCTCCGATCAACCAGAGACTTCCAGCCTCCAAACGACACCAAGTCAACGACAGACTGACTCTCGATCGACAGAACACCATACTTTTTTAGGGTCCCCACTTCGGATCGACAGGCAGAATTGAATATATCAAAACAAAAACAAAAACCTATTGGAAAAGTTCCATTCCAAAATTTCATTGAGACTGCTTCACCAAAACGCTCAATTCGCAACTAACAATCTGGATGCACTTCAGCTCATGTGTGAAGATCTGAACACAGATGTACTTGTTAGTAACCGAAAACGGGTTCAACAGTAAACACATTGAGCAATGTAAAATTCCAAAATTTTAAATTGGCGAACTCGTACTGTCGTAATCACTCCAAAGGAGGTGGGGGGTCGGTCGCAATTTTTTTGAAACAAAAATTTTCATTTCAAAAACTTTTCCTATTCAAGAAACAGACGAGAAACATTTTGAAGCAAGTCGGAATTAAACTTAAAACCCAAAATTCAAAATTAATTGTCATTGGCATCTACAGGTCTCCCAGTGGCAACGAAAACATGTTTTTTACAAAATTAGAATCCTTACTAACGGACCTGACGAATCATCACCTTGACTACATCCTGATGGGTGATTTTAATATAAACGTCTTGGACAACAACCAGCAAACCACAAAACGATTAGCAGATTTATTAAGGTCATTTGATCTCGAGTGGCTTGTCAAGACCCCCAACAAGAGTGACAGCAACGACAAAATTCTGCTATTGACAATGTTATCTCCAACCTTCCTAATGTCGCAGTGTTCTGTGGTGAATACAGCGATTTCTGACCACTATGGGCCAAGAGGCCGTAATTAGTGGAAACAAAAATTCATTAGGGAGCCCAAAATTTCCAAAACCGTAAGAGACACAAGGCCAGAAAATATCGCTCTCCTCAACTCTTTCCTTTCGAAAGAAAAGTGGGACTTTCTAAATTTTATCCAAACCAGTTGAGCAACAGTTGAAACTTTAATAGTTTATTTAAAACTTTTATTTAGATCTATGTTGTCCAAAAAGAACCATCAAAATTGGTCAAAAAAATGACAAACAATAAATGGAATCACTAAAGGAATTCTCATCTCGAGAGAAAAACTTAAGTTTTACTCTGAAATTTATAAACAAACACATGATGACAATTTTAAAACATTTTTTCCGGAAAATATAAAACAATTTATAGAAAGGTGATCCATGCAGCAAAAGCATATGATGTCTCAAAAGCGATTATATCTTCAAAAAACATTTCTAAAACTATTTGGGGCATCATTAACAATAAAATCAAATCCTTCAAAAATAGCACAGATCAAAATTGGGGATCGGCTTTTGGATGATGAAAACTGAGGTGGCTAACGAGTTTAACAAGTTTTTTGCAACTGTGGCTTGTGACCAAGGCCCCTCGGCCATCGGCTCCCTGTAGCAAACTCCACGAGAAGACAAATTCCATCAGCCTCTATGTGCTTGGCACCGGTCGACGAGAAAGAACTCGTCAGTATTATTCAGCAGCTCCCAGCCAAAAAATCGAATGATCTTAATTCAAACTCAATGTGGCTCATAAAAAAATGCTCGAAGCATATTGTGAGGCCTCTGACCGCCTTGATAAATTCCTCATTTCATTTGGGAGTTTTTCCCTCACTCCTGAAGATGTCAAATGTAAACCCCTATCTTTAAAAAAGACGACCCTACACTCATGAATAACTATCGGCCTGTCTCTATTTTGCCTATTTTAAGCAAACTATTTGAAAAGTTGTTTTTAGTGCGAATGCTTCAGTTTCTGAATAAACACAATCAGCTCTCAAATGACCAATTTGGCTTCAGAAAGGGCAAATCGACAATAGATGCAATTGTGGGTCTTGTCGATATGATTGTAGAGGGATTGGAAAGTCGAAATCACACTTTAAGTGTGTTTCTCGATTTATCTAAGGCTTTCGATTGTGTTGACCATATTACACTGCTTGACAGACTGGAATCGCATGGCATTCGAGGCGTGCCTCTCACATGGCTTAGTTCATTCTAAGCCATAGAACTCAAGTTGTCCAAAATTTCTAATCATATTTCAAATTCTGTAAATATGAGTTATGGAGTTCCTCAAGGATCCATTCTCAGTCCAATTCTCTTCCTGCTTTATGTTAATGGACATAAAATCATCACTACCCACACGGGAAAATCGTGCAGTATGCTGATGATACGACTCTTTGTTTTAACGAATCTTCGAAATCAGATTTGGAACAAAACGCATTTGTTGGAATGAACAATTGTGTCAACATTTTCATAGCCTCAATCTAAATACAAATTCATCTAAATCTAACGTTTTAAATTTCACTTTAAACCCAGTAGACTTTGAGTATGGACCTAGCGTTTATGTTAGCGGATACAATACTAGAAGAAGTCTATTCCTCAAAATTCCTTGGAATTTACCTTGATCAAGGTTTGACATGGAATGTTCACATCGATTACGTTTGCTCAAAATTAGCCTCAGGCATTTATGTTCTGAGGTCTCTAGCCAAATACTGCCCAAGTCAAGTTCTGATAACGGCGTATTATGGCTTGATTTATCCACACCTCACTTACGGATTGGTACTATGGGGTTCCTGTGCAAGGAACCAATTTTCAAGAGTGTTTAAATTACAGAAGCGAGCGATCCGCACCATTGCAAAAATTAAAGTTTAGAGAGTCGTGCAGTGTCAACTTTCAAAAGGTTGCAACTGTTAACTCTGCCTAGCCTCTACATTTTACAAACAACGTTGTATTGTATGTCTAAATGTGCCTTGATTACGGGCCGAGACATTCACTCGTACGGGACTAGAGGCAGAGACAACTACCGAACTGGGAGGACACAGGACGGTGGGTTTATGAACGCTTGCCTTCACAGGCAGGGGTTTCATTTTATTAACAGATTGCCTAATGAATTAAGAAACGCCTCGACGCTCAAGGCGTTAAAAACTTCGTTTAAAACGCTGTTTTAGCGTCAAATGCATTTTACAATATAAAAGAGTTTCTGGAGTATGACTGGGAGACCACACAATAACAAGACTGACTCTAGAACGAAGTGGGAATTATTGGCGATGGATGAACGTGGAATGAGTGATCAAATGTATGTCTGAATGAGAGCTCGATGTGGTATGTATGTCCAAATTTTAACCTATTTGACGTTTGCTATACAAATGTATTTTGTCTCCGCAATAAAAAATTGACTATTGACTATTGACTAAATTAAACACATGTTTGAAAGTTAACGCACTGGCCGAACCGACCGCATCTTTTCATGGTCTGGGGAGGACTGGGCAATACAAAGGTAGCAGGGGCTGAGGCGTGGGATTGGACACGAGCATCAGGTGAGGTGGTATGATGCCAGCCGACCAACCAGAGCCATTTATTAGAATCAGCTCACCCTCTACGTCATACAACTTGCAAAACATATTGCCACACGTGAAACCACATAAAACTAAATTATTGTACTGACATACAGGGTACCAACTGTCTTGTTACACCACATAATATTATTTATTTAATTAATATACTATAACTCTTCCCCCCTAAAAGTTGAATGATAATACAACATGAATACAAGTAATAAAAGAAATATGATAAGTCATGAAACACAATTTACACACAAGTAGAAATGAATACGGATAATGAAATCAAGTACATAACGTAATAATAGCACACCTAATAAAATATCAAAACATGGATAATTATTGTATCCTCAATAAACCCCATTTCAACCAATTAATCAAGATAAGAATACATAGAAATCAGAATAGATATACACTCACATAAATATCATAAAAATCATTTTTGAATAATTATAAGTTTAGTTTGCTTACGGGTTTTCTCTGCCTAGCCGGATAGCGGCGTATGACAGGTGTGGTTTGTTGTGACCGATCAGCTGGTAGTACCTCAGCTGGAGTCAAGGTCAGGCGGTGCGGGGGTGACAAGGTCAGACTCCGACTCGATGGAGGGGTGCCAGCTATTTCGGAACTACTACCTGGTCTGGGCGTATAGAATTTGTAACTTCTATACCTGCACACATTTGTGACGTGGCCACCTTTGGCACAACACCAACACATTTTATCACTTGACACATTCTCCTCCCTCCTAGGCTGGAAACGTTTCCTCTGATGTTGATGTTGATGTGGAGATGGTCTGAACTGCTGCATCTTCATCCCTGCCGCCATGTTGCTGGTATAAGCCATGGACGTCGTCTGCCGCTCCGCCGCCTCCAGGGACAGGGCCAGCTGTATCTCTTTGTCGAAGGTTAAGTCTACTTCTCCAATCAGGCGTTTCTTGATAGTATCACTCCGCAGACCGCTTACCAGGCGATCTCGCAAATAGTCCGGCAACTTGTCTTGAAATTCACAGTATGTTGATAGTTTTTTTAGTTGCACAACGTATTCACCAACTGTTTCATGTTCATGTTGGTTGCGTAAACTAAATTTGTACCGTTCCGCAATGAACGACGGTTTAGGACTGACATGATCTTGTAGAATTTGCACAATGTCCTTGAATGTCTTAGAACTAGGCTTGTTCGGCGTACACAAATCCTTTAACAAATTATACGTTTTAACACCTATGACTGTTAACAAAGTACTCACTTTCTTTTCAGCTTTAATGTCATTGCAATCTATGAAAAGTTCGAACCTTGCACTGTCATAGGGTCCCAACGAGCCTATTATTCCGGTCGCCATGTTGAACTCAGGATCTTCGTTAAATAAACTGTCTATGAAAAGAGGCGCGATTTCACTAACACAATCCGACATTAATGTTTGCACTGAAATTGATGCGAATCAATTGTTGTGTGTACCTTCCTACACCGCACTTGTGTACCTTACTACACTGAAGCGTCCGTGCACCTGTCTACACCGACATCTTTGCACTCCCGAATGATCAATGTCTTCTTGCTGCGCGTTTCTTTAAACTGCCTCGTCGCCAGTTTGTAATGTCGAGATTCGACATTACGGTGGTGGTCGGATCATAGCCTAGAGGTAACCGGGCTGGTAAATTAAACACATGTTTGAAAGTTAACGCACTGGCCGAACCGACCGCATCTTTTCATGGTCTGGGGAGGACTGGGCAATACAAAGGTAGCAGGGGCTGAGGCGTGGGATTGGACACGAGCATCAGGTGAGGTGGTATGATGCCAGCCGACCAACCAGAGCCATTTATTAGAATCAGCTCACCCTCTACGTCATACAACTTGCAAAACATATTGCCACACGTGAAACCACATAAAACTAAATTATTGTACTGACATACAGGGTACCAACTGTCTTGTTACACCACATAATATTATTTATTTAATTAATATACTATACCGGACAATCATGCAGCCTAAACCTAGAGATATCTCAAAAAATGCCCTGCACATACTCTCGTAGAAGCATTAAGCCTCAAAACCTGGACAACTTGAAGCTCCATTTATCAAATCAAGATTGGACAACAGTCTTGGAATGCAGGTGTGTAGAAGATGCTTACAATAATTTCATCACGATTGTAACTTCAGCTCTCGATGCCACCTGCCCCCAAAAAGCCTTTCGTGACAAGAGGAGAAATCCTTTAAAGCACGTTTACGATGACGAAGTAAAAATAATGAAAGAAGATTACATTAGAGCTCGGGACAGATTTATTTTAAGTGGAAAAGAAGAAGACAAATTAATGTCAAATAACCTAAAGAAAGACTATGACCTTAAGCTTAGGTCACTGAGACGTGAAGCTACTGCCAGCTACATTTCCAAGTCCTTGATAAAATCCAAGGCGATCTGGAATGTGATCAATAGCGAAAGGAAGTCCAAACAACAAGAACCTGAGGACGTAGCATACCTGATGGTAAGTGACATATTCAGAGTTGAAGAGCCTATGGAGCTTGCTAATTGTTTTCAATGTCCACTTCTCATCTGTAGCTGAGGAGACCCTTAAGATCATTCAAGACCGGAAACCCCGTAGTGAACAACATGCAGAACTTGATGTGGCAACCCCAATGACAGCGTTGATTCCTACCTTTGAGCAAGAATTGCTCAACACTATTAGTAGTCTAAATAGCAAGACTTCATCGGGCCTAGATGATTTCTCCTCTATTATGGTCAAGCACTGCCAAGAAGAATTGTTGACACCTCTGCTGTATATAGTCAATTTAAGTTTGTCTCAGGGCATCTTTCCGAGCAAGATGAAAGCGTCAAAAGTGATTCCATTACATAAGAAAGGTAGTAGACATAAGTTGGGGAATTATAGACCTATCTCCTTAGTGTCTACCTTTTCTAAACTCATCGAGAAGATTTACCTGATTAGAATCGCAAATCACCTGGAAAGCAACAGGATTAGTGTAAATAGCCAACATGGCTTCCAAAAGTATAAGTCCACTGTCACAGCTCTAGTCGAGATGGTTGAACAGGTTGTGGATAAGCTCGAAGATGGGGAGAACATTACCAGTATATACTTTGATCTAAGTAAGGCTTTCGATTGCCTTAGCCACAGTCTTGTCTTGACAAAGCTTGAAGAACTTGGCTTTCAGAGTGTCGCCCTAGAATGGTTCCAGAGCTATTTGACAGGCCGAACCCAACTTGTTGAACTGAAGAAGAAAGTGAATGGGACAATTACTACATGCAGGTCACAACTGCTACCTGTTACAAGGGGCGTACCCCAGGGGTCTGTTTTGGGGCCAGTAATATTCACTCTGTTTACATATGACCTTCCATCATACACTGTTCCATTCAGCAAATCAATCATGTACGCAGATGATACGGTGCTTGTTGCCTCAAGTAAAACCATAGAAGATATAGAAGTGAAATCCTACGTTGCACTTAACTTGGCCATTGAATATTGCTCCATGAATGACCTCGTCTTCAATGAAGAAAAAACCAAGCAAATGAATATGGGCAACAAGAGAGACGAGATCAGAGGGTGTCCAGGTCTTCAGGTCGTCGAAGCTACAAAACATCTTGGCTTAATTATAGACAACAGACTGTCATGGGTTGATCACGTGGACGAGCTGTGCAGAAGACTAAGCAGTGCTATATTCGCTCTGAGACGCATTAAATCTATTAGTACAGTAGAAGCCCTTAAAATCTCTTACCACTCCCTCTTCGAAAGTCACCTCAGGTATGGGATCCAGCTTTGGGGAAGCACCTCTCTCCATAACATCCAACGTGTGCTAGTGCTGCAAAAGAGAGCACTAAGAGTAATGGCTGGCCTGAACTGGAAGGAGAGCTGTCGAGAGCCTTTCAGAAAGTGGCGCATACTTACTGTGGTGAACGTGTACCTGTTGGAGGTGATCTCGCTAGCCTGCAAGAAAGGTCTTCTAAAAATGAGGATGCTCACCATTACAACACCCGGCATGCTGGAGACTTTAACCTCCCTATTCATCATAGCAAGCGGTATGAGATGAAGCCGTCGTACAATGGAGCGAAGTTCTTCAACCTATTGCCAGTGGAAGTCAAGATCTCAAGACCAAGATTGCTGAAGGCTAAACTGAATGAGTGGCTGCTTGATCGTCCTTTTTATAGTATTAATGAATTCATCAATTGGCGGAGTGGCTGAAGCAAGACTGTAACTTTTCTTGTGAACAAGTACAAAGACTTTGTCTCAAATAAGACTGTTTTACTTAACGTATTAATTTTTGACACTATTTCAATCTTTAAGACTGTAAATAAAGAATCTCTCTCTCTCTCTCTCTCTCACGTCTACGGACTGTCCAGTGACTTAATAAGAAAGGTTGCTTCGGTAATTATTGAACCATTAACTTATTGTTTTAATAGATGTATAAATGATGGTGTTTTTCCAAATAGTTTAAAGTTTTCTAGAGTGGTACCTATCTTTAAAAAGGGTAATCCAGATATACCCAGCAGTTACCGTCCGATCTCTTGTATCCCAGTCATAGGGAAAGTTTTAGAAAAAATTCTTAAAATACAAATTTGTAAATATTTTGAGTCTTCTGGTTTGTTTAATGATAGTCAGTATGGTTATCGTCCTGGTAGATCAACTACACATGCCATTGATGGCTTAATTAATCAACTTTTACTGACCTTAGAGAGTAAAAATGCTGCCCAGGTCACCTTATGTGACCTGAGTAAAGCATTTGACACAGTCAACCATGTAATTTTATTGAGAGGTTGGAGTATTATGGTTTCTATGGCAAATATTTGGAAATTTTGAAGTCATATCTTTCAGAGCGTAAGCAATTGGTCGACCACAATGGCAGTTTGTCTGAAGTTTTAGAATTTAAGTTAGGAGTACCTCAGGGGTCTGTTTTAGGGCCTATACTCTTTCTAGTTTTAATTAATGACCTAAGCAATAATTTGTACTGTTACTCTACAATATATGCAGATGATACAATATTGTTATCTTATCATAATGATATGGATCAGCTAAAAATAATTTCAGAAAACACATTGTTAGAGGCAACTCATTGGTTTGAAACTAATGGACTATTCCTAAATAAAGAAAAAACACAGCATCTGTTGGTAACCTTAAAAACAGAAGATCTATTAGATTCATTAAGTACAGTGAAGCTTTTAGGTGTAAATATTGATTCTAATCTGTCATGGAAAACTCATATAGCCTATATTTGTAAGAGATTGTCTAGAGTAATTTATTTACTTGCAAACCTTAAAAATAAAGTGTCTCCAAGATATTTAAGAATGGCCTACTTTTCATTTTTTGAAAGTATTATAAGATATTGTTTAATTGTGTGGGGTAATGGAATAGGCATTCAAAAGGTTCTTAATGTACAAAAAAAGCTATACGAATCATAACTGGCTCTAATCCGCGTGATCACTGTCGACCTCTTTTTAGGCAATTAAACATTTTAACTGTTGTAAATTTTTATATTTTTGATGTATTAATGGTAATAAAGAAAAATCTGCATCTTTATACACAAAGAAATGCCATACACTCTCATAATACACGAAACCAAGAAAGAATTGAGCTGCCTAGATTAAGACTTACAAAATCAATGAATTACCATAAAAACATGGGAATAAGGCTTTTCAATAAGTTACCAGTGTCTTGGAAAAATTTAAACCATCGTAAATTTTCAGAGAGATTACATGAATGGCTTGTAAATAATCCACTGTACAACCTAGAAGAATATTTTAAATTTAATTTTAACACTTAGTCTAGATTGTGTATAGGCTAGTGACTACTATTGCTTAATAGAATTAAGTTTTTAAAACACTCTTGTGACAAATTAGTCAACTAATAGTTTCTAGTATTGACGATGTCTATTGCTTGTTATTTGACTTGCCGAAGGATAAATAAATGTCTTTAATGTCTTTAATCTCGAAACGTAGTGTTACTGTTTTCTTGTTTCACTGAACGATGGCAAATGTCCGGAAAAATTCAATGTATCGCTTAGACATTCAGGCATCATTCACCATTGAAACAACTTATTTAAGGATGAATTATTCAATTGTAAAAGGTACCATTTGGCTTATTGGGTACAATGTTAGCCTTGGGAAAACCTCAAATAAATAGGTTTATTCATACGTTGTATTATATTTTGTAGTAAGTTGAAGAGGCGGTGAAGATATTTTATAGAATTCGTGGTTCAAATTAAATGCTTGAACATTGTCAACCTACCTTATTGATAATATATAAAACTGAACTTTTCCGCAGGGCGCTCAGCATATATTTTTGAACACCTAGCCAAAGGAAATAAAATGACCAAGTTATCAATTATTACTTAGTACCTATTTGGAAAATTGTTGGTATATCATGTTACTACAAGCAACCCTTATTTTACGAAGGTAGATCGCTTAATATTGCATCTTATATCCTAATGTGAGGTTTTACAGCATGAAAATAGAAATCCAGTAACGGTATATTTCCTGAATTTGAGAGAAAAGATTCTCGAAACATAGCATGGTTGGAACATGCATTACACTAAAATATTTACGTAATCTATTTTTGCTAGTTGCATACATTTTATATTTGGCATACACATTTTAAAAACACTTACTTAGTAGAATGAAATTGTACGATTAACAGCTACACAATACGTAGAGTAAACAGATTAGCTTTTATATGGAATACTTAATTGTATGTTCTATGGAGTAAGTTAGGTATTTTACATGGAATAAGTTAGGTGAGGTACTAAATCTAAGACTTAAACGAACACCAGGTAAACGTGGGAGGCTTTTTGCTCGCCCCACAGCTGACAATATCCCGGCTTGGAAAGCGACCTTCAATGAATAAATGTTTATGATTTTCAATTTTTATATCAAGGTGGTGGAGGTGGACACAATAAAACCCACACAAGCTTTTATGAAACCAACTAATACAACAAACCAATTTTATCAGAGGCTTTTTTGTTACTGGAAAATCACTACCTGCACTTGAGTTCTGTTTACAGATTTTTTTACTATACGTTTTTCCCGTTCCCAACCCATGAAACGTTTAGGAACAGAAATCAACACATCCAATCGATCGATAAGTAATATTTTAAACAGCAATATAGAGGTAGTAAACGTAGAGTTATGACAAATTTCAACTTCTGTTTATCGTGGCTTAAGTCAGAAATTGAATTTCGTTCAACAACGTTATACGGCCAATCATCACTATGTTGTAATGGTTATGCGGCTAATCATTACTATGGTGTAATAGTTATACGGCTAATCATTACTATGTTGTAATAGTTATGTGGACAATCATTACTATATATTAATGAACATAGGCTACGCTAATCTTTATTTTTTCTTTCGTATTGTATTTGCTCATATGCATATGTATGTCTCAGTAGTATATAAGTAACTCTATAATTTATACGCTACTTTAATTAAGCTTTTTTTACGGATCCACCTTCATGTTGCACTTGTTTATGAACTACATATATTGCTGTTGTAATTTTTCTTTTTATTCACGATGTTGATGTTATTTGGCACTTGTTTTGCTTATTTTTGCTTTTGTTTGCTTTAGCATGTATGCATGTAAACTATTTATGTAAGTTGTTTTTATTAAGCCTCTTGTATTTTCATAATACCTATATCAAATGTGAAATGGTGTATACCGTATGTAAATAAATAAATGATTATACGGCTAATCATTACTATGTTGTAATACTTATACGGCTAATCATTACTATGTTGTAATAGTTATGTGGAAAATCATTACTATGGTGTAATAGTTATACGTCTAACCATTACTATGTTATAATAGTTATGTGGACAATCATTACTAAGTTTTAATGATTATACGGCTAATCATTACTAAGTTTGTAATGTGAAGGAAACAGGATTTTTCCGGACATTTGCCATCGTTCAGTGAAACAAGAAAACAGTAACACTACGTTTCGAGATCTGCAATCTGATCTCTTCTTCAGGTAAAGAACTAACCTAATACATAATTACAAACTAAGTTAAAATAAACAAATCTTACTAAAGCGTTGTGGCACGCCTAAGTCAGGAATCACAACCTACATGTTGTTGTCAACTTCACTAACACTAAAGACATGCACTTAATATAAAACTATACAAAACACTAATCATTAAAAGTAAACTACGGAAACAGGTCACAATGCGTCTTCACTCGTCTACTGACCACCTACGACTGACCAGAGGGACTAGCCAATGGCAATCGTGACGGCTGGCTAAAACAAGATGGCGGAAATACAAGGGAAGGGGAACAGGAATGGGCCCTTACGTTATTATGCGGATGTCGTTGCTCGCCATTTACCGGAGTCCGTCCGGTGACCTTGACTCTTTAATTAGTGATCTCGAGGTATACCTTGAAACCAGGCACAGGGATCGGGTTCACTGGCTGATTGGTGATATAAAGTGTTGTATTTTACCTGAAACCAACGATCCACTGTCACAACGATATCTTGATGTAATGTATGGAGCTGGTTTCATTAGTTGCATTAATGTGCCAACCAGAGTTACTGGATTTTCTAAAAGTTGTATTGATCATATAGTTACGGATATTAAAACTACGGACGGTGTTAAGTCGGCGGTCATCAAAGCGGAAATTACGGATCACTATTTTACTGTCTCGCAAAGTCAACAGAGTTTAATTAAAAGTAAAAGAAAACAATCATCTTTAGTTAAAAACACATATATTGACTTTGATATTGTTGGCCGTTTTGTCTCTGAAAGAAATTGGACACCGATTTTAGAGATCGAGGATGTTAATCTGTCTGCATCTAAGTTTGTTGAATATTTGCAAGATATTCTATTACAATCCTCAATTAATAAGAACCCAATTTCTTCTAAGCACGTCAAGCTAAAGCCGTGGGTTACCGTTGGACTAATTAAATCAATTCGAGTTAGAGATAAAATGAGTAAGCAGCTCAAAGGCCAGCCTTTTAATACAATGTTAAAAACTCGTTTCAAGCAATATAGAAATCTCTTAAATAAAACTATTAAATTGGCTAAAGAAATGTATTTTAGAAATAAAATTAATGAATCAAAAAATAATAATAAGCTCTTGTGGAAAAATATTGCTGAAATTATGGACATGAATAAAAAAAAAGATTCCTTTCCTATTGAACAGTTTCTGGATGACAAACTTAATATTGAGACAAATGATATAAATAATGTAGCTAACACATTAAATGAGTACTATGTTAGGGTGGGTGCCAACTTAGCCAGTGCTGTGCCTCCCGTGACTGAAGTCGTTATGAATGACGAGGATTACGGGGCGAATTCTTACTTCCAGCTGGAGCCGATATCCGAGGATGTCCTTGCTCGTGTTGTACAAAACCTTAGAGGCGGGTCTGCTCCGGGAGAAGATGGAATCCCGGCTACTCTTATCAAAATGTTTTTTAATTTCGTAAAGCTTCCACTTCTACATATTATAAACAATAGTATGTCACAGGGAATTTTCCCAGCATCTTTTAAAATGGGTAAAGTAATCCCAATCTATAAGGGAGGCCCAAAAAATCTATGTGTTAGCTTCAGACCAATAACTTTAACTAGTGTTTTATCTAAATTATTGGAAAAATGTGTCAGAATTCAACTCGAAAAATATTTAAACATCAATAATATTCTTGTACAAAACCAATTCTGTTTCAGAAAAGATAAGAATTTGAATGACGATTTATATTTGCTAACTAAAAGTGTTCATGACACGATTAGCCGTAATAAAAGACCATTACTGATTTTTATAGATTTAGCTAAAGCTTTTGATACAGTTGATAGACAATTATTACTACAAAAATTAAAATATATTGGAATACAAGGGAACTCTTGGAGATGGTTCAAAAGTTATTTATCCGATCGGTATCAAGTTGTTTCCGTTTTGGGCCATACAAGCGTTCCTCAAAAAATTGAGTATGGGGTTTTGCAAGGCAGTACTCTTGGACCCTTGCTTTTCTTAATTTTTATTAACAATCTAGGAAGATTGACTTTGTTTAAAGGACAGATATTTCTTTATGCGGACGACATCGCTTTGTTATTTGAGGGTAATAGCTGGGAGGAAGTGAGGGGTGTGGCTGAGCGCGGTCTACTCACTGTCAAGCGCTGGTTTGATCAATGTCGGCTCACAGTTAATATAGCCAAAACTAAATGTATGCCAATCTCTATACGAGCTGACGGCGATCCTTTTGTTTTTAAGCTACGGTTGCATACTTGTGGTGGCCAGGATGGATGCGTTTTGTGTGAATGTATTGATAGGGTGAGTGAGTATAAATACTTGGGTGTAGTTTTTGACAATCGTTTGAAGTGGTGTAATCACGTAGCTTACATGCGGAATAAACTTCGTAAATTTATCTTTATATTCTGTAATCTGCGTAATATACTTACAATAGATCTTTTAAAAACTGTATACTATGCTTATGTGCAATCAATTCTTCAGTATGGTAATTTAGCATGGGGTGGCTGTTTCCAAAATAACCTTGCTCCCTTAGAAGTCGTTCAAAAAACTATTATAAAAGTAGCTCTGAAGCGAAATCGTACTTATCCAACCAATTTATTATTTGAAGAATTTAAAGTTTTTAACGTCTCGCAATTATATATCCGAACATTAATTTTGTACATTTTTCAACATCGAGATTCAATTTTCATTCACAGTAACCACAGCCATTTTACGCGTTCTTCACTTCATAACAGAATTTTTGTTCCTAGACTCGTTAAAGCCTTTAATTCAACATCATCTCACTATATTGCTCATATAATTTTCTCAAAATTACCATACTTTATAAAAAACCCAAGACCTTGCACTATTAGTACGTACAAAAAATTAGTCAATAAATGGTTAGTAGATGCTGGGCGAGATGGATTTCGTCAGTATTTTTCCTCAATCTACACCTAGATATGCTTTTTTTATGTATTAAATTTCTGTTATATTTTTGTATTACAATCAATGTTAGTCTGAGTGTTTGGTGAGTTTGTACAATCGTTTTGACTGCAGGCCAACGAGTACGTGTAGTGCGTGCATGTGTGCGTGTGCGTGATTGGTGTGTGTGTGTGTGTTTAGTGTGTGTGCGTGGATGTGCAGTGTGTGGTCCAAGTCTCTCTCTACTTATATCGGCTAATTTTTAATTAAGTCTTTCTGATTGCTCTTTTATATGTAAGTTACAAGTTTTTATAAATTACATTTTTAAGTCTTCAAATTATATTTTCTAAATAAGTATATTCCTTTCAAATTTTAGATTATTTATTAACTGAATTTGTTCATGTATTCCATGCTCTGGCCTTGTATGGTTAATTTTAGAGGTTAAATCTTCATTTCTCATTTGTTAATGAAAATGTTTTTATTAATGACAGTTCATTTCCTTATTTTAATTTAAGTTTTTTGTGTGTTATTGGTAGTGCAGACTGAGGAACTCGTTTCCCCACACACAGGCTGATGCCCATGTGGGGATAATTTCCTATAAGATTTTTGTTATGTATTATATTTAACTCTGTACATAAATTTTGGAAATAAATAAATCAATCAATAATAAAAAAAAAATTATAGACAGCTTTATGCCTTCATAAAGTACGTACTTTTCCTCTGTTACAGGGTATTTGGACAGCATTTTCTCTGTTGCTTTCTCAAGCAAATACTACATACAATTACAGTATTGCATGTTTTGTCTTTTTCTATTTTAATCGTATTCCCGATAACCCGCCATTTTCATATACTCGGCTACACTTAGACCACATTAGACCAAGCTTTTCGGACTCTACCGTAGTAACTTAATACTTAATGTTATGTCTGTTATATATTTACAAGGATTCAATAATAAAGCAGCAAAGCATTAATCTGTAGATAATAAAGTTATAATTAATATTTATAACAGTTTGTTACAATGAAAATTACTGTTATCAATTCTTGAATTGAGTATTACTATAGAACAGAGACAGATGTCAGTTCTTGAGCTCTGAACAGTACTGAGGCTGTCGCCTCAACTTTGAGTTATAATGGGATTACATAATAACAGATGGACGTTCTCAAAGACACGTGGCATTAGTAACTCTCCCCCCCCCCAAAACCCTCTAAGTTTTTACAACATTTAGCGACGCTAATAGTACATGCGTTGATGTGTCGCTGTGTACCCTGGCGTTGTGTTGGTATATATCTGTATATGTAGTGAAAACAGTAGTCAGACTCAGTATGACATACGTTGACGGAAGACGGTTCTACACAGAAAGGCCTAATATTTTAAGGATGTAATTATAAAAACAGTGCCTCGACAAGATACTATACATCAGAAAAAATAAATTTTATGTTTTTAAGGTTCATCATATGGTTTAAAAAAATAACCATATAAGTATTAATATATGGTTTTACGAAGTAAATACACTTCGTTAGATTGGTTTGTTACATTCAGAACTTCAAAACTTAGCTTAACCTGTAATGTTATCTTAAGTAATAGAAAAATAAATGGTAAAGGAGTTTGTAGTTAGTTTTTCGACTAGGTAACTGATGAAAAGAAAAATACAACGGACAAAGCGTAGTTCTCATTTCATAATAGTAAAAATGTCTATTACTTCATTTTCATGGCTCTCTTAAAAGTGCTAATACTTTATCGATTAAACTATTTTGTTCAGACTTATATTCTTGAAATTTGGAACATAGCTCATTTGAGTATGCCATCTGAATTTTGTTTATTTTAGTAAATGTTTGTCGCCGGGTAATGCTGTTTTCATTTATTTACATAGTTTTGCAGACACACTTTAAACAAATTTTGGTAAAGAATATATACTAGGAAATATGAAAATAAATATACTGATTATAGAATCCTAAATTTTTGGCCCTCAAAGAAGGATGCGTGTATTTAAGAAGGATTGCTTTTAAGGGGGTCTCTCCCAGTAGTTTTATGATGAAGTTACAGTTCTGTATTTGTGTGCGTCTGCCGGCATACACTATGAGCCAACTTAGAGAGCTGAAATTTACCCTCCAAGCTTAGGTGTAACTCCACCTCTACTAACTCCATATAAAAATGGAAGATAGTCCATCGGAAGTTGCTGCCTAAGCTAACTAGATGTATGCTATTGGTCAAGCATATTAGACCCATGCAAGTGTGGCATTTGGTAAAATCTTGTAATATAATCCCTCGGAATACACATATTATAAAGAGCACTAAACTAATACAAGAATAAATACAATAAAGTATAATGTTTAGCCAATATAGGTATGTAAACAATACATCAGTTCAATTGGTATCCTTCAAGACTGGAATCAGAGCATACAGCTATTTTACTCCAGTCATCTCCAGTTGATTGTAGGAGTCCTGATTTGCCGGGATTACTGCAATCACCCTCTACACCTAACCTAACCTAAAACCTCTCTGACCTATCATTAAACCTTCACCATGCAATACCTGTGCCTACTACTCTGGTATCGTCTGACTCTACAAGCTTTATCATTAGTCACATGCTAGTAACGTCAACTATCTTGATTGAGAGGATGAACTGATTTAATCACACAAAGGTAACATAACAAACACATTGCTCAAAATGATTTGAAAACTTGCATTTTAATGCTTTCACTATAAAACCAACTCAAAAAGTAATTTATTTGCGAAAATACTTATAATACATCATTCATATCAACAAACCTCCATGCTTTATTCTTACATGAACATTGGGTTTCAGTTATGCATTCAATTGGCTGGTAGAATTAGAGATGAAGATATCATGCCAATTATTTGTATTACACCAGTTCCTCGATACAAGGGCTGTAGTTATCATAAAATCCATGGTTTTAAGAACAATGTATATGGTTTTTGCAGAAAGTTTTAAAATCTTTTCAATTTAATCAAATTTTTAAGTATCGATACTTTGTAAAAGTAAGTTTTCTGATTTTTAGTATTAACATATCTCCAGACCTACAATGGTCCGCGAAAAAATTTAAATTTAGTCAAATGTTTACATGATTTTAAAGTTGTTCACGAGAAAACGTTATTGACCAAACGATAACATAGAAGACTAAAGTCTTTTCAGTAACTATTTGCTTGTCGTTGTGTTGATAACCAAGAAAATCTTAGTAAATTCTTCACAATTTTAACATCCCTTAAAGAAGAAAAAGCTAATACAGCTGTAGTTTTTCTAGAAGAACGTCAAACATCAAGGCTTTATTATCCAGAGTATCCCTGCCTTGCAGATTAAAATAAAATTATTATGATTTACAATTGAAATATAACATGACCCACAAAAACATAATTATGTGTAATTGTAAGAAAAATTAGATTTTTTTATTGTTGAAAGATTTTGTATCATTAATTAAATAGAAAATTTTGCCAGGCATAATTTATAAAATTAAATAAATTGATGACTTATTTAATGGTTGGTTCAATTTTGAAATAAAGATAAAGTGTGATATAGATACGTCTTAATTTTTTATTTTGATCATATAAAATCATACGTAATATCGCTACCAATAAGTCATGTGCAATAGTACTGTTTTGAATTGTGTTTAAGCATTCCGTCTCTCTGGCTTCTTATTGATCGTTTGAAGTAAAGACTTTTCATGCTGACGACTTTGTGTACATATGCAATCAATTGAGCAGTAAATACCAATTGGAAAATGCTCTAAAACGCCAGAGTAATAACAACAAAGCGTTTCAGTGCACAAACCCTATTTAATTTAGTGGTTTAGTTTCAATAAGTGGACACTTTTGGGCTTGAAAACCACTTAACTTGTGTTGCTTTGTGACAAGCTAAATTTACAGCCGCAATGCACAAGCACTCGCTGCAATACGCCTAAAACAAACAAACAACCGAGTTTGACCTTCAGTATAATGTTTTTTGAAAGTATCAAAACGTAAAATGTATATAATAATATTTATATAAAAATTTAATTTTTTGTAACTTATATTTTCTACTTTATACTAGAGCATAAAAATGTTTGCTTTTTATTGGTTCTCTCTACTTTGTAAATAGGGTAATATAAGGTATAAAAAATATATCACTTGCATGTTTCTCTGTTAAGACGCAAAATCATGCCGTCTTATAATTAAACCAAAATTATGAAAAGTTTGTTTTAGTAGTAGTAAATCATTATAAATTGTAAGCAGTACACGAATGGAAAGAAGTAAAATATAGGTTCCTGATAAGGAATTATTAAAAACTTATTTCTTTCCAATTAGTATAGTCAAGTGAGAAATACCTGATATTTTTTCCAATTACAGTGAGGTGAAAGTGAGACAGTTCGAATTTTTACAACACGAGTGTAGTAAACATTAAATCATTCCGTTGTTTATCAAACGCTCATAACAAGTAAGCTATTGCGTTCTTTTGTGCATGGTTTACTATAATTTGCCATTGTACATCTTACAAAAATAGAATAATACATATCGAGGATTGGGATCTAAAATCACGTTTAAAAATCTTAGGGCTTAAGGTTAAATATACACAATGATTAAAAGATCTAGAAAATATGTGGCAATGAACTCAACTAAGTCATGGATAACAAATGTAAACGTACCGCTTCAAAAACAAGTTGGTTAGCTCGTGTGTTAGGCTTGTGTTATTTGGTTCATTTATTCTGTACGGTGACAAGTTGGTGCTAGCTCCGGTCACCTTGGACTCTCACGTGTAAGATGGAGTTTTACAAATTTTTAGGATTTTATCCGTAAATATATTTTGTTCTTTGCCAATAATCAGTACATTAACATTATATTGGCAACATATTGCTGCTCACTTGATTTTACTAATTGCCAAGAGATGATTTTTATTAGTATTTCCTTATGCCTCAAGTGAAGGCACCTGATAAAGATCGTGGAGTGCAGATCTTGAAAAGTAGTATTATATTTATAAAATTAACGATAGATAGTGGCCGAAAACGTTGTGCTATTAAGTTATCCATCTTCAAGAATAAACCATGAAGAAAGAAAATACGATATTTTTTACAAGCTACCAAGCTTACAAGTGTGTTAGATTTCTTTTAATTTTCTCTGTATATTTTAATAACATTTTCTGAAAAGTACTGTTACAGCTGTGATTAAAAAAAAATGCGATGGACTTCTTTTTCAGTGGAAGTTCAGATCGAAATAAAAAACATGAATATATGCATAATTATAACCCCATAATATAAACCTTTCTCAGTACAGGTAGGCAGGTTTAAGGAAATCGAAGCTAATCAGACCATATTGTAAATGTATTGTGTCACCTATTTAACCATATCCAAAAATATTTCTCCTTATTTATTCAAACCTGTAGCTTGTAAACTTAACTAATATTCAAACATATTATCATATTTATATATACATATAGGCTATATGTAACCAATACAGTGTGTCTAAAAAAGTCATGTCACACTTTTAATTTTGTTCATATCTAACCTACAATCTATAACAGGTATATTAACCAGCTGTCTATAAACACCTAGTTTTCATTAGTTAAGTTACCCATTATTGTCACCTAGTTATGTGTTGCTAACGGTTTTTCGAAAACAGTCGTCATGTTAACTTTACAAAGTAAGCTTAGTGTATTTTGTGGCTAGTATAGGTTTATTCTGTGCTTTCAGTTCTACGTGAGTATTCTTGAATATTTAGCAAGAACTCTCACTGGCAGACGCAGTATTTATTGATGGGATAAGAAGTTATTGGATGGAAACAGATAGTTTAGTGGCAAAACCTGGACAGGTAGGCTAAAAACAGGAGATGAAACTGTCGGGAACATTCAAAACATTGCAAGAAGTTCAAAAATTTGTGTAAAATAGTGGTCGTAACTTTGATATCACTAAAGCCTACAATTTATAAAGCTTAATTACTTAAGTCAATCGCTATAAACCTAAACTGCTGCATGATTTAAAGCCTGATGGCAAATTAAGGGTTATGACTGCTGTTGTTATTCTGTGAGAAAATGCTGGATAAAGATTTATAGACCGAATTATTTAATGATAAGGCTGCCTTTTATATATTTAGAAATTTGCATCCGCACAATGTTCGTATATTGATCATTTAAAGCAACCAATCAGAACTGTGATTGAATTAATTACCCCAGAATTCATTATTAAAGTATGGGTAGATATCAAGGAAATAAAGTTATTTAAAAGTGTAACATGTCTTTACGAACACACTGTACTTTATCTTTTGGAATGTATGCGATTACCTTCCTTGAAATAATTTTAGTACAAAGTGTTGGATCTTTTTACGATCCATCTATTACAAAGAAAAAAAGGTTTTTTCTGTAGAGTGTCTTATAGCTGGAACGTCTGTATCCCTAAACCATTTACTTGAAAGCATTGCAAATCCTTATAGCAATGTACTCGAATCACAAAGGGCTTTAAATACTTTTGATTCTCAAGAAATAATTTTGGGGAAAGAATTGTTTAAATATGATGTATCATAAAACAAAAAAGGGTTTTCATTGACAAAATCTACCAAAACTGAAAATAATAAAGAAAATAAACATATTTGATACTTATTTCAGCGTCAAGAGCTAAATTTTTAATTAAAGAACATTCAACAAAAACTTTCCACCACTGATTTAATTAAAAAAACGTTTATAATTATTGTTCTTCAGTCTAATTTTGTATTAAAAAATTGTATTAACAAATTTTAGGGTGCATTTGGTTATAACTATTACTAGCCATTGAAAACTATATTTTCTTACGTATAAAAATTTAAAAATAACTGTATACTCTGCTATTTTTTTATATTGAAATACCTTAAAACTACATAAAATTACGCGATATTACGAAATAAAATTTAATCGCCTAATATGAGGAAACTGTCAATTAAAACGAGGTTCCTACTCATCATATGTAGTTTCCCATCTTGTTTATTCTAAAATTATCTTTTCTGCTATGCTCTACTAGGTAAAAAGCTTCACTGCATACTTGCGTTTCATTAAACATAAAAACTGAAACGCCTGAAATTTGTAGGACAACTATGGATGGCCGAAAATATAGCGAGAAAATTCTTTTAAAATGTCTAGTTCTTTATTAGAGGATCACTAAATCGAAAGGGCGGGGTGATCAAGGCAATCGGCGGACTAATCATAGCGAGCTCTGGGCGAGGGCCCACGCCTAGGAAGAGATCTGCAGATTACCTCCAGTCCAGGTGTAATGGAAGTAATCAAGTACGCCACCCGAGGCCGACCAGCTGACCTCTGGCCATTATATTAACCTTTGATTACGAGGCCTCCCGACATACGCGGCTCACAACACTAATGATCGGCAGCCCATCTTAATTCTTCGGATACGGAATATCGTTTGTCCGAAATAATTATTATTTGAAACTCATGTGCCATGTGAGAACTCAGGTTGAAGTCAATATCCAAACCTTTCCTCATATATTATTTACTATTTTTGCTGTAAGCATCTATAACATTTATATACGGTATATACTTACTTGTCAAATGACTTTTTACATTGATTCAATTTGTATAAGTGGTAATAGCCAGGTTTAATTCTTCAATAAACTGATCATGAAATAAAAAAAGTGCTTGATCCGTCGGTTCTCAAACCCGGGTCTCTCACATGCCAGCAAGACTGTTACCACTACACCACAGAGAGCTTACTTTTTATGATTAAGTTATTTGTATTTGAATGTTACTGCCACATATGTGTTTAAAAAATAAAGCATATGATCATAAGACAAAATGCTTGTCAAACGACTTTTTACATTTATTAAAATTGTATAAGTGGCAATATCCCGCTTTATTTCTTTAATTTTATACCACAGCCCTTACTTTTTATGATTGAATTAGTTAGTGGTAAGGTAGGAAATATATTACGAACAATTTTATCGCACATATAAAATAAATATCGCATGTTTATACAGTACTAGCTGTTCCCCGCGGCTTTGCATGCTTTTCGTAAGCTTTGCCCGTATGTGTGAACTTCTGGTTCAAGTGAATTATATTTCCAACGACGATGTATAGTTTGTATTGTTGCCACGATCAAGAAAATCTGTCAAAAGTGTATTTTTATAGCCATTGTCTACGTACATGTACTTTATTATAAAGTGGTCTAACACTCAAGCTTTAAGTTCAACCAGAAATGTATTTTGAAGACAAATATACATCTAAGCTTAGCGCCTTCAAATCGTTTTTTGCTATTTAATATACGAAACTGTCTCGTAATCGCAGTTTATAGTGTGCAGGTGCTTTAAAAACTTTTAACTTTTGCAGCGCCGCCTGGTGACGAGATACATCAATAGGGATAGCATATAAACCTTTTCCGTCGAAAAATACATTAATATAAAAATTTTCATAATGATCGTTCAAATAGTTTACGATTCTATAAAGGTCATGAAGGTGTGATGGATTAGCCAAAATTTTGAAAATATTTTGACTCCACAGTTTTTAAAACTGTGATTAAAACAAGTGTCACCTATATATAAGTTGATTTACTGGAGGAAAGATTTCTTTCTTTTATGATTTATTTTCAACCTACTTTAGTAAAATTCGATAATATCGCCCATGAAATGAAAATTTGACCCATAACTAAATGTAATATGATTCCTAATAAAACTGTTATTAGATATACGAAACTGACTCACTGCTCAGATAAATATCTCTACCATACCAACACGTAGACAAACACACGATACACTACCAGCAAATTCTAGCACAGCTTCCTGGGGCAAGGAGGCCAAACACAGATAAGCAGAGTTGTGTCTGTTTAGCATACAAGAATTTTATCAGGGTGTAGACAAGCTAATATCCTTCTGAAAAACGATATTTTTAGAAGAATGGGGTGAAATACTCAGAAGGGGGAGTAAGAAGTGTAAAATAATAAAAGGGACTGAACCACATAATTATAATTTTTACTTGAGTTAAGAGACTTAAGAGAAAGTTAAAACTGGAAATACCATTATTTATTCCATCCTAGCGATTAAAATTCTATCGGTGCGGAATCTCTGAATTTTTAACATATTATAAAAATTAAAAAGTTCTATATCTACTGTATAAGGTGATCTACTAACAGTTCGATAATGATAGGACTGCTCCAAACTCATTTCGAGAACAAAGTGGAATCAATTTTTTTCAAACTAATCTTTTTTTCATGGATCTTAGATTAACAAGAAGAATGTTATCAATGTGAAATAAAAAAGAATTGTAGGTGTGAACATTACGTTAAATAGTATGTCAATTTTTTACAGCTTGGAAAGGTGTACCGAATGCAACATTTCACAACCTAGTTAGCCAGTACAACTTAATATTATTTTTATCCAATGTTCCGGAACTATATTATCGACGGACTAACTACCTAATTGGCACGCGTATGAATATTTTATTGTAACCCTTCGTAGCAGCCCAACTACGTGACGATTTCACCTCGCGCGCTATGTCCGTAAGTAAAATTTATA
Source organism: Homalodisca vitripennis (assembly GCF_021130785.1). Taxonomy (NCBI): domain Eukaryota; kingdom Metazoa; phylum Arthropoda; class Insecta; order Hemiptera; family Cicadellidae; genus Homalodisca; species Homalodisca vitripennis. The sequence continues at coordinate 237,549,282 of NC_060208.1, read as the reverse complement.
TTTTCGTATTATTAAATTAGCCCTTTGATGCCAAACATATAAAAATGAATGTAACGTAAAGTAAAGTTGTAAATAGTAAAGTAACTTACCCTTGAAGATCTTTTATTTGCTTGATTTAAATGGTTGTGGCGTCGTCCTTCTGACGAGCACGTTGTCGTCATAAGTTTTTTGTCTCATTAAATGGCTAATACCGTCGCGAATTTGTTTTAGGCGAGCTCACGTATTATTTGAGTAGATGGCTACCACTTTCATAACTCCTACTCCTCTTCTAGTAATTACCGACTAGAAATAACCCTTCTTAGACTACAGCTTCAATGTCTCGTGCTAAGACGCCGACGCCCGGGTTGTGAGTCTACAAATTGCGAAGGGAAGTAAAAGCTTTAAGTTTTATAAAGTAAAATATCATAGGCATAATTCCATAGAACATTGGATGTTTTAGGCCCACCTATCAGATATATATTTTTAGTTCTTCTACTCTAATTGGCAGCAATGTGGCAAGGCATACATTTAATTTACCAACTAAGAGTGGTGCTTGTGAGTTTCATTGTTGAACTTATGAGTAAACTTTGCAATTCGAGTATTTATTACTACGACCTCAGAAGTCACCACCCCCATGTGTTATCGTCATTCGGTACAAAGGCTTAGGTCATTTCTCAAATTTTTCAGAATGAAATTAAAAAATGAATTTGGGGTTATCGTTAGCATTTTTATGGATAGCCATGATGGTGACGAGATAATCATAAAACAAACAAATTTGTTAAAAATCATGATTACACTTCTTGAACAATTAAACATGTCGTGTTTATAGGTGAATTGGTCGGTAAGAAATCGGTTAAATTCTTTTAAGTTCTTTGATATTCCATTGCAGTAGTATACTTTACATAAAGACACCTATATTTTATGGCATGTTGCTGATTTTTAGTAAATCCTACAACCCAAAGTGATAACTCCTGAATAATTTCATTTATAAACTTGAAATTTTGATATCTATAGCTGAGTCTTCTGGAAAAAATGTTCTTATATGTTCACTGCATATCTCAAGAACTAATAGAGCTATGAACTAAATAATTTGCACCTAATTTATACTTATAAAACTTAGTATTTTACGATGGCCATGTTTGAAAAGGGATTCCAAAGGGATTTGGCTAAACCCTTACATACTAACTATCCGCAGGGTAACTTGGACACAGTTTTATCTGTACACATTAAATTTTGCACAAAACCGCGTATTTCAAAAGACAATATTAAATTCGATGAAGGTGCATGAACGTCATTGAAGCTTTATACAAGTCTGGTTGATATTTATCTTGGGGCTTTCTGCGAGCTGTAAAATGTTTTTTCTGTCTCTTTGTGTGTGTTTGCTGCACACATTGAGAGTAAAATTAGCAGTGCAATCACGCAAAACCTGCTACATAACATTGGGGGAGGTTTTTGACACGAAATCTGAATAAATAATTACTAAATTTATTTTTATTTCGACTATTTTTAGCTCGATAGTTAAAACTAGTGTACAATAACTCCACGAATAGCATTTAATTTGTTGTAAACTATAAAACGAATTAGCCAAGACCCTTGTTTGTCGTGCAGCCCTTTCCAGCAGAATAAATGACTGGAGTTAAGTATTTGCCCCGTTTACCTAAAATACCACAGCCTAATCAGGGAGCTGGGCGGAGCTCAAAGAAGGTGAGCACTTCTGAAGTAGACAAGCCCCTATTACGTGTCATGGGGTTAAATATCTACTGCGATCATCAGGAGGCGGGCCTGTTTACTCAAGGCCGTGTGCAACATGTTGCGCCGGCTCTCGCCAAAAGAACACTCGGCCACCAACTGTTGCAAATACAGCCATTATCAAACAGGCTGTGAATCACCCACAATCTTCATCGCAACACGTTTAAAATTTGAATAGCTATGCATATTTCATGAACAACCTTTAACATGTGTAGTTTGGCATCGCTATACCTATGAAAGCTTTTAAGTAAAGTTATTGCAATAGAAGATGACAAATAAAAAAGGTATGCTAAGCAGTTAAAGTCTGAGTACCATTTCGTGATAAATTATATTTACATAATACAATGTGGATAAAAAACGCACCAACTTAGGCTGGAAAGTGCAGATTATAATTACATTATTTGTGTTTTAATCCTAAAAATGTTTGCTTAACCTATACACGTGATTATGCATAATAAATTTAGTGCCTAAAATGTAATAATAATGCAATATTTATATAAATTTAATGTTGATATAGCTCAAAGAGCCATAAGCCCATATGCATTGTACTAGTATAAGCATAGAAAATAGTGTTTCGTGAAATCTCTTAAGGCAAAATCTTCAGCGATTCTTCTTGTCAGTTAAATTGGAGGCTATTGAAAGGATTAAAAATGTCAAAAGTTATTTTTCCTCAGATTATATTTCTAATCTATTAACATATCAAACGATGATAGTCATGTAAACATAAGATAAATAAATGTCAACCAACAATATTAAAGCTAAATATTTGGCTGAAAATAGAGCCTCCTTCCGTTAGTAAATAGAGTTTAATCGTTAGTGTACGTGTTATATTCGTGACTAGTGATTGATTTTCAGGGCTTTAAGCAAAAGTGTATGATATCAGTGATATTCGAAGGGGATTCTCTAAAGATCCAAAAAAATCTAATATTTCTTTACAGTTTTAAATTTTTATAGACTTATATGATAGCTACGTAAAACTGATAAGAAAAGGATGTTTAAACATTGTTCTAAAATTACATTAGTAGACACATACACATATACACAGCAAATACACATTTTGGAACATTATTCGTGAACATTCGATCTTATTTTTCCCATTTTTCTTTTTAAATTATAAGTAGTAATAAGGACTCAGGACTAATTCCATGTCAGATTTTTATTTATAGGGGAACTATTTTTTAAAAAAAGCATTCAATCAAATTTTATTTTGCACATCTAAAAGCATAAAAACCCAAAAAATGCATCTATTTATATCTAACTGGTCTTTTGCCATACCAAATGTTCTGCTAAAAAACTCAATTTTCCATAATTTTAAATTTCTATCAAAAATTTAAGCAAAGGATAACTTGAATTGTCTGACACCCCAAGTATAATTCGTTAATGGTACAAATAATATTTTACCTCAATAATAAAACCACTCAGGGTCATACAAGTCAATATTAGGAGGAACACATCACGTAGAGCAGATAATAACCATGCAGGAGCCGAGATTGACCTCAGGTTATCTCGACGTCATATTGTGTCAGTGAGGTCCTGATGAGTCGATCCTGCAGGACACACGTTCAGCTATGTCTGTCGCTGCGGGCTATTGGCAATAATGGGACACGTGGTGCATCCTTTGATCTCGCTGCTTGTACAAGTAGGGAGTGCTTGGTTTGCTATTCATCGTGCCTTTAAATATCAAATGTTGATAGTAGTTGTTTGAGCAGCTGTTGACTAAATCATCAAAACCAGTGAATTCCAGATGAATCTGAAAGTAATTTTTGTATGAGCAATATAAGCCGTATTTATACGCATTGCAATAGAATATGAGATGCTCCCGTAAATATTTTAATATGTATTTTTGTTTCTATGCCTTATAAACTCTATAACCTTTATCAAGTTTTACAAAAGCAATCAATACTACATTGAAAAATGTATCAATATTTAATCTAAAGTTTCTTTGATAGATTTAAATCCAATTATCTTATATATATATATATATATAGGGTTTATTTTATGAATATACACAAAGAGAAAACGTTCAGAGACCTCACATAGATGTCATTTGTGTCATATTCAGAAAAGGCACAAAACATATTATAGAGCAAAAAGTACACACATAAAAACACATAATAAGTACCTGAATATTTCCCCCTAGCCGGATATAGACGGTAAACTAACTCAGGCAATAACAATTCAAAAACTTTTGACAAATTTGAAACCTAAAAAAAGTCAAACAGAATTATAAGTTGGGAATAACATGAACAAATATTATTCTCCGTATTATAAACATTAATTTTAAAATATTTACTTGTCCAGAGACTTAAAACTTGGTACGCAGGTTCTATTTCTCCTAAGAGAACTCTACTGATTTTAGGGTTAAAAATTTGTTACTATTGGTTCGATAAAATATTCGTTCCAATCGCTCAGATCCTTCTATATTTATTCGTTTTCTTATTTATTTTTTAGTGGCAAGTTAGTAATAATCGGCAAACACATAAATCCTGCAGAATAATTTAATCAGTTAATTTGCTGAATTTTAGTTACTGCGACTATAGCTTCGATTGTACTTTTATTTTACTTTATTTTATTACATTCCAACGGCAAACAAGCCAAAGTACAAGCGGGTAGTATATTTTAATATCAACTGAAAGAAAGAAACAATGAGTTAAATAACAATAAAGTTGACAGTGACAATCTAACAAAACAACTACATAAATGTTTCATATAACAATTAATAATACAAGTAACAGTAACAACAAATAGCATAATACATAACAACAAAGCAGTAAACTATTCAGTAACACAACAATCAATATGAGGGGTAACAAGCATAACAATGGAATAAATTACTATAACATGTAAAGATTAGAAATTGTGTTTCTACTCAGGACCGCGGAGGGATGCCAGCACTCTTCCCCGGATGGTCGAAGCACTGTCGTGAAAAAGATCGACAAGGTGGCAGAAGTTATTTCCCAGCCTCATCATTCGGGCGAGGGGACCGTGGAAGTCATAATCACGCCGAGAGTGACGCCTGCCGAACAGATCACGCGACCGAGTAGCTGAAGGAATGCGGATATCCACTTGTGCGAGGAGAGAAGGACAATCAAGCAGACCATTCAGCAATTTGGCAAGGAACAGGGCATCTGCAGCCTTTCGTCTGGCTTGGAGATCTGGTAGGAGTAGCTCGTTCTGCAGATCCGCGAGAGGAACCTCTCTGAATTGATGTCCCCGCCTCCTTCCCACCAGCCTTAAGAACCTTCTCTGGACAGCCTCGAGTTTCCGGATGAGAGTCAAGTGGTAGGGTGTCCAAACGGGGCTAGCATATTCCAGTAGTTGCCGCACAAAGGAAGAATAAAGCGTTTTTAAAACAACAGGGCTCGTCATGCCACGAGTCGACCTTGAGATGAACCCCAACATCCTGTATGCCCGTCTGCACAGATCATCCACGTGAGCGTTAAAGGAGAAATCAGCAGAGAAGGTAACACCCAAGTCCCTCACCGTGAACACCCTATCCAGAGCTCGGCCATCCAAGGTGTACTGGGAATAGCGTGGGTCGCGCAACCGGCCAAAGGTCATCACAGAGCACTTGGAAGAGTTCAACTTCATGTTGTTTGTATTGCACCAATCAAGGACACTATTAAAGCTAGTCTTCAACCTTGCAAAATCATCTGGGTGAGAGATTACTGTGAAGATCTTGACATCATCTGCGAAGAGACGGGCCTCTACTAGCAGGATGGACGTAAGGTCGTTGATGAATGCAGTGAATAAGTAAGGGCCGAGCAAGGAGCCTTGTGGTACACCCGAGGTTTGAGGAAATTCTCTGGATATAGAGCCCGGCAGTTTCACCCTCAAGCGTCGGTCCCGCAGGTAATCATGGAGCCATGAGAGCAGTGGGCCATGGATCCCATAAGCTTTCAGCTTACATATGACGATAGAGTGATCGACTTTGTCAAACGCCTTGGCGAAATCAACGAAGGCCACATCCAACTGCCTCCCTTCCCTCACTGCTGATAATATGGCATCCTCAAATACCAGGAAATTGGTTACTGTAGATCTAGAGGAGGTGAATCCATGCTGATTAGGGCAAGTCAGAGACCTCACAAATGGTTTGAGACGAGAGAGAATAAGCATTTCAAACACCTTCCCAAGTGCAGAGAGAATTGTGATTGGTCTATAATTCTCCACTTTCGAGGGGCTGCCACCCTTTAATATTGGGACAATATGCCCCACTTTAAAAGTATCTGGAAATTTTCCAAGCAAAATAGATGTGTTAAATAGGAAGGTCAAAGGGTGGGCCAAGAGGTTGGCTGCAGTGTTGTAGAAGGGACGGTGTGATGCTATCGGGGCCGGCACCCTTCCTCACGTCGAGCCCCCTGAGGACCCCCAAGACTTCCAAGGCCGAGAAGGAGATACTTGCCAAGGAAGAAGCGGAATTAAAATCAAAGGGAGGGCATGCAGTTGCAGGCTGTGAGAAAACAGATGAAAAGAATTCGGAGAACAAATCAACCCTTTCCTGCGGATCGAGTGAGGAACGATCGACAAGAGTTACAATAGATGGTATACCAGATGTTTCTCCAGAGGAACGAGCAAAACTCCAGAAACTGTTTGGATTATGCGGGATTGAGTTCCCTATGTGGATCAAGTAATTTCTGTAACAAGTCCGGCTGAGTATCTTGCAAGCATGACGTAATGCACAGAAGCGTGAGTAGGCGATGGTTGAAATGACTGCTTATAACGCTTATGTGCAATCTTCTTCTGTATCACCAGATTAATCAACTCCCTGGAGAAACATTTCGGGAAGGGTGAAGTTCCAATTCGTTTTAGTGGACTGCATTTAATACAAATGTTGCCAAGAATTGCAACCATTTTATTGAAATTCTCCTGGATGTTAGGTTGCTCATAAATGAAGGAAAGATCCACTTCAGAAAGCATATCTGAAGCCGCTTGAAGGTTGCATTTACGAAGATTTGGGAAAGTGACGTATCTAGCAGGAAGAGTCCCTCTCATGACAGGCAGAGAAAAAGATAACGGAGGGTGATGAGGGTCAGCTTCAACCAAAGGGTCATCAGCATTGTAGACGGATACAGGTTTGATGCTACTAAAGACCAGATCCAAAGTCACTTGCATAAAGTTCCTGACATGGTTAATTTGGTCCAACGAGTGCAACTCTGAGAGATTTTCAAGAAGCTCCCTCTTCGGTCGGTCGCCTGAGGGCTGCTCGAAGGAACCGGTGTCATAAGTAGCGATGTTGAAGTCACCCGCCAACACCAATGAAGATGACGGAGAAGAGGAGACAACCTCATCGACTGATTCACAGAACACTTCATACGTTGAGACTGGTTGACCCGGGGGAATGTAGACGCAGTTCAGAATAAGTCTGTAACTAGGTAATGAAATAAAGAGACTTTCTATGGGTGTATTATGTATTATTTCATGTGACTGGATACTATTACTGATGGCCACCAATACCCCACCACCTGAAATCTTGCCGCTAGAGTACGTGCTTCTATCTCTACGATAAATCATATAATTATTAACAGGCTGTAATTCAGAGTTAGATATATCTGGAGATAGGTTTGTTTCGCACAGTAGTAGGATATCGTAGACGTTGCAAGCCAAAGCATTTTTTACGTCAAGAAGTTTGGTTCGGAGTCCATTAACATTTTGGAAATAAACATTTAATCTTGTTTTGCCGTTGGAAGTAATTAGTTTTTTTTAACTATCTTGGGTATTCCACTTACATATTTAATGGTCAAGTCAGGCTCCCCTGATTCAGTACGAGCCTTATGCTTCTCCCGTAAGTCGGAGAGGTACTGCCTTTCTTTCAAGGTACGATCATGAGCAAGAGAGACATCTGTCAACTCCCTATCCGAATCCTTACCAACGCCAAAACTTCGGAAGAGTGTAATGGCATCACCCTCCGACGGGAGGCAAAGCTTGACAGCTCGGGGTCTGTTATCAGTAATTTTCGCAATTCTGAAGAACCGAGTCCCATTCAAAGATGAAGCAAGTCCACAGCACCCCAGAATACGCTCTATGAGACCTCTATCATGCTCCCTAACAGCCTTAGGTGATGATGACTCACACGCCCTTAAACCAAGAACGATTGCATTGCGTGTGCGGCGCTGACTGTCGTTAAATTCCTCAAGAATACCTTCGAAAGGTGCATCAAGCACTGTATCAGCAGCTATGTTTTTTTAGCTCAAGGACTTCACCTTCAAGCTTCCTAAGGCGAGGCTCAAGGGAATTAATTTTGCTATTCAGATTATTAATATCAGTTTTTATTTCTTGAAGCCCTTCCGTTATGCACTTCACCTCATCCTTAGTTGCAAGAAGCGAAAACTTATTTAGCAACTCATCCATTTTAAGTAGTATAAAAAATCACTATACTCATCTCTTTATAAGTAGTATAAAAAAACCTCATAGTTTATTAACATTTTATTAATGCTGATAACTGTACAAGTAAAACTACGGTCTTTCGCATCTTTTAATGAATGAATATTTAATTAGTATATGTTTGGTATCTTCATTACACATCTGTTGAGTGGGAAGTTGGAGAAGTGTCGTCCACCTTGAACGTGAATGTTAAGTAATAAGCTGTTGGATCATTTCACAAGGCCTTAGCCTACGCACAGCTTTTACTCCTGTTATTTCAAGGCTTTTCTTGGTATATATACCTGTTTTAGTCTCAAAATACTGACTACATAAATAACAGCTGATTTTCGTTATCTTATAACAGAGGTCTAAAAAGTTAGATGGCGCACAGTTTATTTTTTTAGTGTGCTGGCCTCAAACTTACTGAAAGCAGTTTTTCATAAGAAACAATTATAAATAACAGCTGTTTTTGTAAATAAAAATTCAATACATGATTATGTTGAATTGTCTCATAAATTAAAAAAAATGATGCTAAACGCTAATTTCGAGAAAGGCTGGACCAATTCGGCCAATTCTCTTTGTTGAAATCCGAGGAAAGTCTATAAGAAGAGAATTATAAGGAAAGTAACGTGGAATATTTTTTAATTCTAAGCAAATTTTAGTATTTATGTTTCATGATACAAATTTAATTGATGCTAAACAGTTTCTGACACTTTCAGATGAAGTTCGACAAATAGGTTAAAACATCTGTTTACATTTAGATTTTATGAAATGTTACAGGTACAGTACGTCAGTAGTATAATTCAGACAGCAAATACAAAGGTTTTGTGCATTACAAGCAAATAACTTTCCAAAAGAAATTGCTTGAAAGTGTTGAAGTTGTACTGTTTGAAAGCCATATATATATTGGTTACACTACTTGTTTGCCACTTGGATTATTTATTATTATTATTATTTATTTATTTGGTTTGGGAATGTCAGATTCAATTGTTCACCACTGCAATATTTATTACTTATTATTGGTATCACTGCATAACTTATATTTTATTTATTTATTTATTGTTTGAAGTCACTTTGAATTTTATGTATTAGTTATTAAATGTCAAATTTTATTGCTTGCTATCGCCTAGAGTGTATATTTTATATTATTTTTGCTTATAAATTTGTAATGCCCGTCATTATATAGTTTTTCTACGTATTGTTGTTAATGCTGCTTTATTCTAAGTTATGTTATATTAATCTTATGGTATATTATTTATTAGATTTAAATTGCTTGTTGTTGGTTTGTAAATTTGGTTTAAGTGAAGACAGTGTTATAAGAATATAAATTCAACTGAACTCCTGCACGCGCCGTTTGAGGTGCACTGGGAGTTAAATCGTATGTATTTTGTTAAAATAAAAAAGACTGAACTTAAATTTGAACTGGAAAGTTAATACCTCACGTTTACTCCATATTGCATCAGTGACGAATTTAATACACCTAATGCATTGTAATATTATTTTAATCTTGTTACAAAACCAACTTTAATAAGCCTGATAATGTTTTAATGTACGGTACTTCTAACGGGCGGGCTTCATTTACGTTGTGATATAGAATTTTAACAGTGGTTCGAGAAATAATAGGTAAATGAACATTAACATGCCTCAACGATCCATTTTTTCCAGATTTCCGAGAAAGAACAAAAAATCACAAAGCGAAACCTTATAAATGATTATTTTAGAACTTTCATGAAGTTGGAATGGAATAATAATTTCTCCATTATACGGAAAGTAGATATGATTTCCTCCTAGACCGGAATAGGCATACGCATGTTGCATATATTCTTCGTCGGGACAACGAGGCAAAACTTAATTACTGCACTAGAAATATCTTAGAGTGAAAGTAAATTACAGGAGCTGCAGGTAGTCGCTTTTTGACCAAAATAGATTTTTGACACCTATGTATTTGTAGTTGTGTCGGGGGAACAAGGCAGATTCAGCAGCAGCGTTAGAAATATTATTAATTCGAACCAGAAACGCTCCTACACGTGCAAAGCATGATATAAGAATTTGGTTAAACTCCGATGCTATTTAACACAAATACTGAAATAATATTTACCAGATGTATGCCTACTTATGTTTCAAAGATTTCATAGGACTCCATCATATATAATTTCCTTAGGCTTCTCCTCTCCCCCTTCCACACCCCCCGAAAAGAAAGGTCGGTTGTGGCGGCTCGTCATTGCTCCGGGTCAGATAACAGTCGTATAGGGCCGTGTAGGGATAAGATATCAATCCATTATGTACTCTAAGGAGATAAGGAACAGCGCATGGGAGGCAGTACTCCAACGGTAGACGTTTACAGACTACGGACAGAGGTATTGCAGGACGAAAGGTTAGGCTGCGACCCTTAAAAATAAAATTATTTTAGTTTTAGTTTGCGGTACTATGTTTTTATGAATTAGGTTCTGACACGTCTTGAGGCCTTGACTTTGGCGACTATACAGTACTAATATAGTCGAATTAAAATGTATTAATAGCCACGTTAAAGAAGGTATAATAGTACTTGAAGTCATTCTGTTAGGGCCTAATAATATTTCACGATGTTGTTATTAAAGCTAGCTGGGGACGGTCATCGTGATTGACACCAGCGTGACTACTAATCCATATATTCAAAAACTCCCGACCATGAGTTCGACGGCTATACACTCATTGCAATTAAATAAGTCGCTTCAAGTATTAATGTAATGATCTGGAAAAGAGTCAAAGGAGTTAAACCAAAATATTAGCTGATTTTATAACTACTTGATTGCAATTTTTTTATAGTCTCTACTAATTTACACTCTGCTACCTATGACCAAATATTGACAACATATGAGTACTACTACAATACAACACACCCATCATTAACCTACTTCCCCTAGTACATGTTAGATAAGTAAACATTGTTGTTGTCAAGGTCAATACGTACTGTCAGTGCTGCCAATTATACAGGTTTACGCATAGAATCAGCGATTCAGTATGCTAATTCAGTAAGCTGTTAAGGTAATCAGGGCACGATTTAGTCAAACTAACCACAAGCCAGATTACAGTTGGGCTGACGTGACATTGCTCATTGCCGGGCCTCAACTGCATCCTGAATATTTGTAGGCGTATGTTCTGGTCAGGAATATGTTTATAAACGCATATAACAGTCGGTAAAACGTTTTTATTACATCTAAAAAGATTATTATAATAAATTTGTTATAGAAATTACTATTTCCAAAATTAGGAGTCATGGATATTAAAAAAAGGAATTATTTGAAATGAACCATATATTTGAAATTAGATATAAAATGGAACACGTTCTTTGGATGAATAACCGTAATGAACCGATTATTTCAAAGTTATATCTGTAACAAGTCTTTTATTTACAAAATATATGTAAATGTTGTTTATAACACATAATGTGTTATTATACTAAATCGCGCTAGTCCTATTATCGTTACATACATTTACGCGTAAAAATAAATTATAAAGTTTACATATGTTACATTATGTTATAATAAGGAAATTACAAGGAGTTATAATTTGGTTTCAGAAAACACAAATCAACAATCGATGCGGTCACAGACCTAATCGATACAGTTGTCGATGGCCTGGAGAGAAGAGAACATGTGTTAAGCATATTTCTAGACCTCTCTAAAGCATTCGACTTTAGTGTACATCACGAAACACTGTTGTACCAGTTGACGACATGTGGTGTTCGAGGTCTGCCGCACAAATGGATCTCGTCTTACCTCAGGGATAGAAGCCAGTGTGTGCAGATTGCGAATACCCTGTCAGGAAAGGTTAAAATGACTTATGGTGTCCCACAGGGATCTATCCTTGGACCTGTCCTTTTCCTTGTGTACGTCAACAGATTGAACTCATCGATCCTTACGGGGAGGATGGTTCAGTATGCTGACGATACAACTCTCTGCATCAGAGCAAAAACAAAAGATGAATTAGAAATCAACTCATTTTTAGAACTGAATTCATGTATTCAGTATTTTTCAACACTAAATCTGAGGGCCAACAGTTCCAAATCAAGCGTCGTCAATTTTTTTCTCCGGCAGCAAGAACCTGACAACTTCGCTGCCGTGATGGCGGATGATGTTCTAATAGAAGAAACTGATTCCACCAAGTTCCTCGGAATGCACCTAGATCGAGGGCTGACTTGGGACGATCACATTGACGGCATTTGTTCAAAGGTTTCCTCAGGCATTTATGCCTTACGGAACCTTGCAAAATTCTGCTCTTTGGATATACTAAGAACGGCCTACTTTGGCTTGGTATATCCACATCTGACATACGGTTTGAGACTGTGGGGCAGCTGTTCTAAATACAAATTCGAACGTGTATTTAGAAGTCAAAAGAAAGCTGTCCGAATCATTTCAAAATTGAACTTCAGAGATTCATGCAAAAACACCTTCAGGGAGCTTGGATTGCTGACTTTGCCCTGTCTCTATATCCTGGAGGTTGTCCTGTACTGCCGTTCTAAGTGTAACTTGGTTCAAGGCAGGGACGTTCACCAGTACGGGACTAGAGGCAGGGACAACTTCCGCGTTCAACAACACAGAACTGCAGCATTCGAACGTTTGCCGTCTGAGGTTGGTGTCAAGCTAATCAATAAGCTCCCTGAAGAGATCAAACAATTGAATGACCAAAAAAAATTTAAAACTCGACTAAGACATCTTTTGCTGTCGGGGGTGTTTTACTCGGTTGACGAGTTTATGGAGAGCCGCTGGGACGAAATTCAAAACTAACACCATCAATCCTCTGGTTCTGGTGTGGCAGTGGCAGGATTGTCTGGTGAGAATGAAGATGAGAGTGAATGAGAGAACCATGTGACTGTGTGCGTGAGTGAATGAAGTTTAGGCCTACCTTTTTACTATTTAAATATTTATTTATGACGTTTGTATGCAATTTTATAATTGTTACCGCAATAAAAATATTATTATTATTATTATTATTATTATTATTATTATTATAAACAAGATATTTGTCCTGGTTTGTATAATTTCTTCAGGAAACGTTTATTATTATCTAAACAGTTCTGTTTTCCTTTTTCCAAAAATATTACAAAAATACTGAAAGTTTCATTAGTTAACTAGATCTTTTTTCAAGGTTCTGCAAATGTATACTATTTCTTAAATAGCATAATACGTAACAGAACTCAATATTCCCCTAAATCAACAGAGGTTCTTGCTCTATAATTTATTCAAACAACCAAGGTCAAATATTTTGTGCATGTAAACCTTATTACTTGGGAAATGGCTTGGTTTAGAACTGTAAATAACGATCGGAGATTCTGCAGTTTCTGCTTGAATATGAATGTTTGAATAAAGACTATTTTTATTGAGTTACCTTTTTATCGTACGATTAGTACGTTCTTACCGCCAGCTCAGTATCCATATATAGTTTTTACTATGTTCCAATATTCTTTTGAACTGTAAAAAATCATTTTTCTCTGTATAAAACAAAGTATTTTTGTTACTTTGGCGAAGTATTTTTTTTTTTTTAATTTTCAGCCACATCTATAAAATCGCAACTTATTTATCACTTTTTACACCTTTTATTAATTAAGGTCAAAGCACAGTAAGTCTGTGCTGTAACACTTGGGAGAAAGGTTGTGGAGACTTAAAAGTTGATACAAGGGTTTCTCATGGAACAAGGAAGAAAACTTTAAATTGTTGGATTAAGATGCAAAAAGGTAGTCAATCTTTCAGTCATTCTCTCTGTCTGCTTGTCTGTGCGGTAACTCTTGATAGAATGATCCTAGAGACTTTGAAATTAGTAATAGATTTCTCTTGGTCCATGGAGAAACACTATTATGCAGTCAAAATGTGAAAGAGTAGTCCTTCTGTATGTCCGTCGGTTTACCTTTCTCGTGCAATAAATCTACATTGAAAGGCCCTAAAGGATTTAAAATAGGTTTCTCTTTGAACATGTATTCATTTTAGGGTCTAAAATTAAAAGGGCAGTCAGTCCGTCTGGCTGTCCGTCTCTGTCGTTAAGTTCAGACAGAACCTTCAATACTCCATTGTATCAGTTTACAAATATGCCAATATTGTTTGTGTTCAAATGTTGTGTTTAACCTGTACTATACTTTTTTCTATTTTAAGATGAATAACGACTGCGTATTTGTCAAAACTGATAGTAATAATGACCGCAAAAGTTAATATTTAATACGCTAAACAAACACCGTAGGAGTACAGAATGCCGCTCACGCCCGGTGCCCGGTGACAAGATGTAGCGATGTCGAGAGAGCAAGCCGGCTGCTCGTCACCACGACAAAACATATCAGTTTACACTGTACCTGATGCATATTAATACCTCTCCCCGTCTAGTCGGCTCAGCTCCACAATGCTACACTATTGATTCTGGCTGCAGAATTAATGAGGCCCCCTCACCTCCGCCGCCGATGTTTGCACACAATCCACCATCGCCGACTCCAGTACATTACCGCACGGCACACTTGCCGCTTCAGGAAGGGATTACTTCCACATTCAAGGCTGTGCTGTGGATTAAACTCTGGGATTTCCACACATATATGGAGTTCTACTTCTGTTTGGAAGCAGTTCTACACAAGATAATTAAAAATTCTTCATTTTATTTCAAAACTTTAACCACTCATCTGTAGTAAACATTTTTACTACTAGGGATGTCTCTCATATATTTATTATTTCTCTAATCAACAAAGTGGTAATAGTAATAAGGATTTAAAACCAAAAGAGGGACTTTATATAGGCATGCCGAGTAAGGTATGAATTCGCATGACTTTTTCAAAAGAGCGAGAAGAGATTTCTTAAATTTTGATCCACTATAAAGATTTTTGTCCACGACTAAAAGTTTTAGTTTTATGTCGCCTTTAAATAAAAAAATAAGTGTCTGTTATTAAATCTATTAATAATAATAATAATAGACAATCTTTTATTAATTTAGAAAAGATACCTAAATCAGATAAAACATTTTCTAGATGTATTTAAATTAAGAAAGTGTGTATTTCTAGGGATTTACTTAATAGTTTTATCTAAAACCTTTAATAATGATTTACTAACAAAACAAATTACTTTTAACTCCTAGACTCGAACTTATGTTGAAATAATTTTGAGTATGGTCGTTTGCAACAGTTACATGCTCACTCGGCAAGAGAGATCTGACTTTGAATCCAGGTCTCGTAGAGTTATAAATATTTATGTTGGAAATCTTAATTTATTCAAATTAAACTGGGATATTGACATTTGTACTGTTTGTGCGTGTTGTGTGTGTGTGTGTGTGTGTGTGTGTGTGTGTGTGTGTGTGTGTACGCGTGTGTTTTTATGGGTGTGGATTCAAACACTGCTAGTTATGACATATGAAAAATCTTATGTTGTAAGCTTATTACTAACAGCTGCGGTGGATGAGGCTGCGATCAGTAACGTCTGATTGGAAAGCCCAGTTGATCGAAGCCCAGCCAGCTGTTAGATCAGCAAACGGCAGAAATGGAATATCAGAGGAGAAGAAAAGACGAGAAGGTGAGTCGTCGTGTTGGAGAGTTGATGGGCTGCAGGTGCCGAGTGAGAAGTAGTGGTGGTGACGTGAAAATATTGATATGGAGTTGACTATTGAAATTGTGTGGTAGCTATATACTGCTGGGTTGTTAAGAAGTGTTATTAAGAAACCCACAAAAATAGGAAGTAAAGTGGAGTGAAAGGAAAAGTTTGTCGATTGAAAAATTGAAGTCCTAGATGTTAACATTTACGATGAGTTGGATTGGTAAATTAAATCATTGACTGAAAGCAAATATTCTTCAGACCCACCCGGTGGTGAGGAAATTAATTTTATTTGTGCAGGTTAGGTAATGACATCACACAATTATTATGTTGCTTTGTAAGTTTGCAATGCATAATACAATTAAGTTAGGCTTGGAATTGTTTTGATTGATTGATTTATTTATTTTAAAAATTGATATATGCAAAGTAATTAAAATACATAAAAATATCTTTATAGGAAATTATTCCCTCACGGGCATCAGCGTGTGTGTGGGGAAGTGAGTTTATCAGTCTGCACTACCAATAACACTCAAAAATTAAATGAATATAAGGGAATTAATTTACATTAGTAAAAAAATGTTCATTAATAAATGAAAAAAAAGAAAATTTTACCCCTAAAATAAACCATGCAAGGCCAGAGCATGGAATACCTGAGTAAATTTAGTTAATAAAAAATATTTCAAATTTTAAAATCTTTAAAAAATTCAATTCAATTGGCGCAGTGTAGCGGGGTACAACGGTAATCGTTAGATACCCCGATCAAGCAACGTCGAGCGTGGCTGCTGTTTGGATGGCTGAACACAGAGCGATCCTGTCCTTGTAAGCAGCCCGCCTGCTTTATTGCTTTATTGGTGGTGGTTCGGAAGTCACCTTTAAGCCGTTGGTCCCCAGGTTAAGTGTTAGAGAGGGCTTCTTAGCCCTAACTTCGCCTGGTAAAATAAGACATCTTTACTTTACTTTACAGAATTTACATACCAGCATCGTTACTGTTCTCTGTTGCATTGTCGATTTCTGTGATCTTTTTAACCCTGGACTTACCCAGCCCATTGTAGGCTGAGCCGTTTGCGGCAATTTACTAAAAGTTTTTTTCCGTGGATCTCCCTTCTTTGATAGAAATTATTCGTAATTAAATTCAGGAAAACATTGGAGGTGAACATATAATTGTTAAAGACAATTTAAATATCCTTAAAACTTCCTTTAAGAATACTTTTCAGCTTCTCCCACGACTGCGGTGTTTGAACAAGGACTGAACAACTCACCGGTCAGAACTCGCAGTTCCTGTGCCAGTTATTACTCCAGGTCACAGTTCGTAAACGCATCCAGGAAGATGTTTACGAGGTGATTATTTGCGCTGGCTTTCAGCTTAGAGGTGACCGCTCTATAGCCCGTGGAGATGCCCGGGTGATAGCCGGGCTCGCTCTTTTTGTAGCCGCCGCGCCCGCTCCGACGCTACAAGTCGTAAAAGATGAGCAACAGCTGTGGGTTCATGCATGGAGGTCCCCATTAAAGTTGTGATGAAGAACCGTACAGGAGACTGGAGTGATTAAATCCTTGTATATCCATTCAATCTTGGACAGTATAAATCTTAACTCTAGAGGAGCCAAATTTGTTTGAAGAATTAGGTTTACAGTAACGATTGTAGATTTGAATTAGAGAAACATTTTCACCATAGTAGGCCTAGTGAGTTGCCAAAGACATTATACACCAACTTTACTACTTATTTAGCTGCGTTTAAATACGTTTTAATACCTCCCGGTGAATTAAAACCTATCCCGGTTAGACGATTGTTATTCAATTATACATCGTATAAATAACCTCACATTATTTTCAGAAAGCCAAGACATTATATAAGGTTCAAGGCATTAACACTTAGTAATTGTTATCTAGATAAAGGTTTGCATAAAACGAAACAGTCATTTAGTTGAGTGAGTATCAGTTAATTAAAAAAATGCTATAGGTTTAATAATTTATTAATAATAATTTTTAAGGGTTGCTTTCGTACTTTTGTAAGATGGAAATTAAATAGCAGTATTCTGAGCAATGACGCCTAATAACAGAGATCCAATAGTTTTCATTTCTATCTAGCGCAACAATTTATTGATGTATAAATCGAATTAAAAACCGATCCAATTCTTAAAACATCTATTCGAAACTTGGTATGAACGTTATACAAGGAAATGTAAAAGTTAAGTTCGGACCAAGGAGGGCTGAACAACCAAATTCATCCTTGTCTACTAAATCCCTTATTTATAACATGTAAAGGCAAATTTCTGCCAACACTTACCAATTGTTACTTTTTCTGATTCTGCTGAGTATTAGTAGGATTACCATAGTGCATTAGTTACAGGCTTTAAACATTGTGAATATAAAAAATTAATTTTAAGTGTTTCCATTCGATGAAATGTAAAGTACTCTTTAGGGCTCAGTTACCTCGACTAGATAGAGAAAATATTTCCAAAATTCGCAATTATCGATAGTAAAAATCTATAAATCCTCTTTCCAAAACACCCATTTAAAAGGCTATCATCTTTCTTCGTTTCACATTCGTTAGTCTTGTACTGTTACGAATGTATTCTCCTAATAGGAATTTATTAAGTTAATACTATTGTTAAACTTATTTAATATTGTTGGTTTAAAATGTGTTGATTTGTGAAGCAAGGTAAAGTAATGAGACAATGAGCAATGACTATATCTCAAAAGCATTACAGAAGTTATGGTCACCAGAGAGGGTCTGTATTGTTGCAAAGCGTGTTTATAAACCGGTATTAAACCCAGTACAACTCGTCACGACCACAACTACCAACTAACTCAGATTGTCTCTAGTTGCCCAAACTCTACCACATAGTGTTATTGCAGCATAGAGAAGCTTACCGTTCAGTTTGTATATTAATATCGAAAGGAGGTAGCTTATTTTAAATAGTTAGTACATGTGATTTTTGTACCACTTAAAATTTTCACTTAACTTTTAAACAGTATAATATTCCAGATAATTAGTAATTTATTTAAAACTGCTAACACTGGTCTTGTGTGGACATTTTATAGTACACACACTACTAGTATGCAACTATTATTTACATAACTTGATTTATGTTGGATTGTTATAATGGTGTATTACCACAAAAAGGCAAAAGCAAACAAGGTAACACTGTTAACCACGTGATGTATAACAGACTTTACTGAAGTTGCGTGTAGAAATTCACGTCTTTGACTCTTTTATTCTTGAGATGTTCTACGGACGGATATTTCTACATACTCCGCCAACCTTCTGAGTGATGTAGGTTTCATTGACGTTGAGCCAAATTGAAATTGAACTCATTCTTCTATGTATAACAGACTTTACTGAAGTTGCGTGTAGAAATTCACGTCTTTGACTCTTTTATTCTTGAGATGTTCTACGGACGGATATTTCTACATACTCCGCCAACCTTCTGAGTGATGTAGGTTTCATTGACGTTGAGCCAAATTGAAATTGAACTCATTCTTCTATGTATAACAGACTTTACTGAAGTTGCGTGTAGAAATTCACGTCTTTGACTCTTTTATTCTTGAGATGTTCTACGGACGGATATTTCTACATACTCCGCCAACCTTCTGAGTGATGTAGGTTTCATTGACGTTGAGCCAAATTGAAATTGACATGCACAAATAGAGCTCATCACAGAGAACTCATTCTTCTATGTATAACAGAAGTTTCATGCCAAAGGTCTACAGATGAAAATCTATCTCTAGACGTATTTTTCTGTAACGAGTCATGTCCATCACATGTTGCTAGCCTACATGTGTTGCTATGTCACGTGTTGAAGTGCCATCTTATTATTCTGCGATTTATTCATTATCATCATTGTTAAACAATTAACAACCCTCTCAAATAAGTGACGTGCACCATCATTGAAATCGATGTTGCCCATATACAAATTAAAAGTCTAATTTGCTTGATACAAAATTTTAAGTCTAAAGATCAGTTTACTTTCGAGATATTATTTGGACGGACAGACAGACAGAGAATAAATTCTCCAGCCCCTCAACTGGCAGCCTTCGCTAAGATCAGCCAATTATAGATTTTTATCATTAAAAATATCAAGGTACTAGCTGCTTTTTAGATTGTTTTATTATTAATACAATGTTGAATTTGGACATAAACATTGAGTTAGTACTATTTATAACATATATATTTCATTTACAAAGAAATTTTTGGCTGCTTATCAAGAAATAAAAAGAAAATATAAACATAAAATACCATAAACAAATGTTTAGTCTGATGTTATTTTAAAAAATTAAATAATTTAAAAGGTGCGAGTATGCCAAAATAATTTGTGTCAGTTCTTTCTTGAGACATCGCCTAATGCGGATACACCGATAGACAGATAAATATAAAGACTGGCAAAAATTTAATTTTTCCAGGTGAGTGGTAGGTGTCATTAAAACGAATGGTTTGAAACTTTATAACTAAGTATTTGAAAATTATAGTCCCTAAGCAGTTGAAATATAGCTCCCATTTGTAGTTTTTGATGATCCCTTATCTTTAGTTAACTTGCTAAACAATAATTGCCAATTGTACTTGTACTACACTGGACACAAGGCCTACACAGAACGAAACTGTGTAGTGTTGCAGCTGGTCGGGTGTATGGTGTCACGAACCCATTAGAAGTCCGTTATTAAACCAGCAATGACTATCCACAAAACCACAATCACTACATAGGCAAACCACTTTGAAATCGCTCTTCCGCTATATTAATTCTTACCACTACGGTAAAAAGTGGGGAAGAAGTAACTATTAAATGTATTACATACTTACAGTTTGGTATTAAACTTTTCTACGTTTGTTGAACCCCATCTTAAACAATTGCACTGTTTGAGAACATCATATTTTTAAAGAGAGATGGATAAATTACTAATAGTAAAATACTATATAGTTTTAGTTTGAATTAACTTCTACGAAAAGGAATTTCTTGAATCCTGCTGAATGTAAAGTGTTCTTTCAGTAACATTTATCAATGCAGAGGACATTTGTAGATTCCTTTCTCTTTAATCATGGGTTAATAATGTTTCGCCTTGACAGTTTTATATTTCATTTCTACTAGTTCAATTTATCCACGCTTTGTGGCTGTTTAAAAAATTTTTCTAGAGCTCAATTTTATTTAATTTTTGATCCGGTTTGTTTTAGCCTCCTGTTGTTCTATACATGACAAAGACGCCAAATTAGTTAGGCATTCCCAGCAGACCGTCGATCGGAACGTTTGGAATTTTGTAATTATTTTTTCCTTAGCATCGATACTTACATTTGAATATGCTATGAAGTCACAGTATTTAGAATGGTATGATGTGAAGGGAAAATTGGATCTCATACATGGCATTTCCTGTACTATGCTTATGACTGCGTGATTCTATCATTAATAATGCTTGGTTAGATTACAAGCTCTATTTAGGTTTCGGTCTACGTGCAGAGATTCTGTATGTTCAGTGTGATTAAATGGTATATGAAGTTAAAGGAGAGAGTTTTGGGAAAAGCCCCCCCCTTATCTAATTTTTTGTGAAATAGATGGAGTGATTTACTTTGGGTGGTGTTTTTATGACCAAGTGAGAAATTTTTGATTGTATGAAAATGATTGGCTCCTGCCACTCCTAAAATGGGTTATAGCTATAGTAACTAATATCTTATTGGTTACCAGTTAGTAAGTGAGACACGTTCAGTTCAGTTCAGACATCTTTAGTATGCGCCGTTCTCCTTCTTTTTATAATATCTTTAAAATAAGGTGTCACTTGTTGACATATATTCACATATATAGAGTATCATACTATACGTTTATAAAGCAGGTGATTTAAAGTCACGAATTTTGATACTTCATCTCATGTCCAACCGGTAAAACAATATATTCAGTATCAGAGAAGTTGTAATTTCTCCAAGAGGCATGCTTCCAGATAATGTTATCTTACAGACTTAAAAGTCAAAACAGGTTTGAAAGGGTGGATGGGGGGAGACATCCTCTTAAATCTTAAGCGGATAAGTTTCATTGACACTGCAGTCGTGCGTGAAAATATTTCCCTAATTTCTCCCTGTGAATTCGTATTATGTGTGTTGTGTTATAAGAAGCGTTGGGGAAGTTAGGATCAATAGTTTTAAGTTAATAAAAAAAGTTTTTAAAATATTTTGACTAGGTAAGTCATCAGAGTACAAATATATCTACCCTAGATTGTATCCATAGTTAAACAATGTACAAAAACTACCATTTTTGTCGTGTGTTTTTCTATTTTTAAATGAAATTACTTTATAAGTAAACTTCATTTACTAAGCAATTTCGTAAAGGTAAAATATTTATCGATCTCTATCACTCTAAATCACTTAAGAGTATATTTGAGATCATCTATGTATGTGTAGAGGGAAGGATGATAAGGCCACTCTAGAAACTGTATTTATAGCCAATTTTAGTATCTACTGCATAAAACTCTCTTTCTAGCTTATGTAAAATGAGTTAGGTAAATGGCAAATCGGATTAAGGAAGATTGAGAAACAAAATCAAATAAAAAAATAAATTTTTATCTAATTTTAAAATCATTTAAGAAACAATTTGATGGGTAATAAATTTTGATGATTTCTTTCAACTTAAGAATTAGCCACACAATATGACGTGCTAGAGCCTCGAATACACGTTGTAAACAGTGTGAGATCAAAGCGCAGCCTGTCAAATACTAAGGCTAATAATGGCAGTTTACACTTACAGCACAGAGCAGTGTTTACCTGGATTAATATTGGAAGTTCATTGATTGCGTTTTAGATTACAGCCTAAGACGTCTTAATCTAAGACGTACTTTAGTAAATTTATATTATATTCCGATAACTAACATCCGAATTATCAAGCCTTTAGTTCTTGCGATATAGTTTATCTTCTATTGTTAATTTATAAATCCATTCAGTGTGAATTTCCTAAGACTTGGAACATAAAATATTTATACATCCACTAAAATGTCTTTGGTGACCCATTAGAGAGTAAGTGTACTGTTAGCATCTTACACCATAAGGATACAAAAATTGTAATAAATGAAGAGGCTGCACCTTGTGACATCTCAGTATCCAAAACTAATTCGTTGCTCATTCAAAATCATTTTCAGGATTTGTTCAAATATTTCAAAAATAGACACTTCTTTTGTTTCACCTGTAACGAAGGCAAATGTCCAAAATCCTATTACCCTTTCAAACCTTCCATCGTCAACAACAAACAAAAAAAAACAGGAAAAAGGTTGCAAAAACACGAGCAGATGTACCAAGAACTGCATCCAACTCAGATTTGATTTTTTCGGCGTTAAGCGTTTCAAATACAAATACTATATCAGCGCCCGAAACTAACTTTTCATCGTTAATATAAACAAACAAAAGTTGTTCACTCAAATCATTAGTAGCAACAAAAACTACTAACGAACTGAAACGAACTGAACGAGCTGAACTGATGGAACGAGCTGAAATTTTGAACCTGTCTTGTCAATAATGCTGGTTAAGAACAAACTTTTTCAATCCATAAACGCCATTTCTAGGATTTTGAAATGGCTTATTGAACGACCCTCGTATGAATTTCTATTTTGCTCAAAAGTTAATGCTTTATAATAACTGATAACTCCATACAGATTAGACTTCTCTATCTCGAGGATGGAGAGTTCAGTATGATACTCAATGGGTGAAGGAAGGAGCGATCGGGTCAATGCGTGTATTAGGCCCATCGCCCGACCCAGCAGGGACGATGGTAAAGCGACTATTTTTATCTTGTAGAAACTCAGTGGGAGATGACGTCAAGTCACGGAATAACATAACCAGAAGAGTTTCCATCCTTCTCTGTGCACAAATCTAGCCACTAGTATTATAGAGTAAGGGATATATCAGTGTAAGACTCAATCTAATTATTAAAATAGTAGTTAGTTGAATACAAAGGACATTTTTATTAGTTAGAGCAAAAAATTTAATAGTATTTTACTAGTATAAATGTCTTTATATTTACTAAGGAATACAAATGTATACACGTGAGAGCTGAAATAATTGTCTGAGTTGAAATAATAAAGTTAATCCCAACATATATGAAGTTTAATTATTACGAGATCATTTATACTGCCTGCTTAAAAATTTAATTAAATGAAGAAATCAGTATTGATTAGTATTTAAATCGGCAATCTGAAATTCTTAGGACGTTTAGAAGTTACTAGTAATCATTATTATTCAGTAAGTTGGTATTACTCGTTCAGGAAAATAAAGAGATTCAAGTAAGACTAGCTGAATGTAAAATAGAAAGTAATACGATCTTTAAAACGAGTCACTTTTGAGCTGAATAATTGTTCTGTTTACGTACGTAAGTTCCAATCGCCATTACATTTACAAGACCCAACCCACAAAACCTACAAGCGAGTTAAAGATTCCGGCTGCAACTCAGATTGACTGTAACCGTAAAATGTAATGCTGCACTGACAAAAAGCTCGTATCAGACTTCTTCTGAAAGCGTCTAACCAAAGAAATTGAAACTATTTTATTGACTTGGACTATAAGATTCTCGATTTTCTTTTACAATCAAATGCTATAAAGTGGAATAACTTCAACATGGGTTACTACCAATATATTGCTCGGTTTTATACTCACTGGGAGTCATAGAATAGTTGGCTTTCAAAAATAACCGCTGTCTAAATCAAATGTCATAATTCAGTTTGATAATAAAATTGTGTAAAATAAAATACTAACCGTTATAATAATTATTAAATTTAATATTTAGTAACGGTCATAAAAACAATTTGCTTTGAAAACAAATATCATAATATAATTAGATTAAAAAATTATAAATTTTTTTAAGTATATTTAAATTTCATAAAAGGTTTAAAATAATTAGAACATAATTACAATAAACTAAATGTTATATGCAATATGTAAATTAGTACAAACCGGTTGGTTTGATACAAAAATATCATACTAAAATTTGAATAAATACTAATTTATAAATTTAAAAAAACCGTTATAATAAATTATTACATTTTTATTTAAAGTTTGAAAGCTAAAAATGTCTAAAATTGAAATATTCTACTATTTGTATGATTAACATATATTGTAATCAATAATTAAATAATTTTAATCTGATTGAAATACGTTTTTAAAACAAACAAAAAGAATTATAATAACCTCTGTGCTTAAAATATTGATAATTGTATTAATTTTAAAATGCTAATATATATTTAAAATTAGCAGAACGATTCGCATTTACTATACATTAAATGTCCATTTCATACCTGGCCAAATTATTTTATTATCTGTCTCTTTGTCTTGAAATATAAAATCAAAGTATCAGGTGACTGTTTCCATCGTTATTTCGAAAACGAAACAATATGATTAACTTATATACGATTGTATGAACGGGAACAGGCATTTTTACTGGGTCTCGTTATAGGTTTGTTATACGTTTTCAAATGCGAATAAGAGAGACACATTCACTTTAATGAGGATTGTTTCCAAGAGTCCAAGTGTTATTTTCCGATTTTGGAAGCATGCCATGAGGTTTAAACCCTCAAGATATGTTCGAATAAATAAAGGATTGATTACCAGCGGCATAGTGATGATTAAAACGATGATATAATTACCGATTTCCACTGTCACATCGCAATCAATCTAATTTCATACAACATTTACACTGTTTGTAAATAATGTACGATCCTCGGAAAAAATATTTCGTTGCAGTTCGCAGCGTGCTGATGCTCTGAAACCAGCAAGTACTTTATATGGTGCTTAATTTCTTCCATGCCATAAAGTAAATATTGTAATTTACACGCTGGGTTGTCCACAAGCATGTTTTACATACTGGAGCAATGGTCTGAACTACTTTACGACATTGGATTATTTTAACATGGTAAATATTCACCACGCAGCAAATAACCTATGTCAAACAGATTTACTTCAAACTTACTCACACATTTTACGTAAGTTATAATACATTTATAGTTTTAATCAAATAAAAAATATCCAGGCTCACAGTTTTAACATGATGCGCATTTTATTTAGTTTATAATTATTATGAAATGTTAATAATTATTTGATGCATTTTGTAACGTTGTCAACCGTTTTTATGTGAATTAACACATAGGAATTTTAGAAACGAATAATGAGATATTTTAGCTGTTGTAATTTTCTGCATTTAGTTTTGATATTAAATTTCATCACTTTGCTGAAATATTACTGAAAGAAAAGCCTTATTGCTTTGTAGTTTGTAGTGTAGACGACACTTTCTTAGCTTGATGATTTAACGTTACTTTTACACGCATTTCATGATAGAAACTGAATAGCTTTCAAACATTTATCTCTGTCTAGTAGAGGATACTCGTATATCGTAATTATTGTACTATATTATCAAACTGGTTTCAGTGTTGTAATGCAGGAATTTACAAATCTTATCATTAGTTGTAATTTTTTCTACGCTTTTTGTAATTAATCTTTACACTTCATTTGGAAGGCAAATTATGGTATATTATATATTGCATTCAATATATTCATCTCAGATTTACAACACAGAATCAAAAGTTAATATACTCATACTGTTAAATAATAATTTTTTAAATCCCTTTCGTCATCTTTTGATATTCCGAGGTGGACATTTTGTACAAACTGAACTTGATAAATTTCACAGGTGAATCTCTGTCGGGTTATTGTCCAGCAAATAACAGCTCTTGGAATAACAGTCAATATCAATTCAATGTAAGTTTTAGCCTTTTTTTTGGGGGGGGGAGGGATTCACATTCACATTACTATTTTCATCCAAGGCATGTTAAATTTGCGGAGACGTCAAAGAATGCAGCTACAACTAACAATACGATTCTTCTCTTTACAATATAAAGTTTTGCCTCAATAAATTAAAATCCAACAAATTACAAATCATATATTTAACAAGCTTAGATAAATGTATTTAATTTTGACGGATCTAAAGATTTATTACAAGGTTTTGAAGAAGTAGGTAGGAGAAGTATTTGAGTAAAGTTTTGCAAAACAATCAATAGCAATAGAGAAGCTTTTTACAACATCGTAAAACGTAATGTCCATTGCCCTCGTATTTCCTCCGACATTCTAAGATACTTTTTACTTTGTTATGCTCCACTACTACAGTACTTTTGAAACGTAATAACATAGATCTAATATTTCTGAGATATTTTTACTCTATTTCTACCGTTATAATCAAGATATACTCCAATACTGAATATGATTTATGGTTTTGCTGTATTTTTATCATACTGCATAATAAGTATAATTTTAAATACCAACATAAAAAATATGATAATTGCTTTTGAAGTACAATTTGTCTGTTGTAACAAATGAATGGTAAAACTTTTTCGGTCAATTGATTATTCACGACCATCATAGTGTAGTTTAGCTAGACAAACTTGGTGTAGGAAACACGCAATCAACTTTGACAACACAAACACCACGAACCTTGGTAGACCAGCCGTCATGACGAGAATGAGACCTCATTATCCCCACGCACTTCGGGCATTAGAGACAGTTGTCTACTTCCCTGTTGGTGGACCTACACATTACGTCTCATTTAGTGACTTTGACAGTCCTATAACTTATAATCAATACTATACATCTACATGGTGCATTACCAGCCATATGTGACAAAATGTATGATTAACGATTATATGTGAGGTTTAACACAGGCATTCACACTCATATGTACATGTTACCTATAATGTGTTATGTTAAAGGGAGATCTCATTGTCCCTAGTTTGAAACTTGCACGCATGTAATGATGCGTAATCTCATAATAAATACAAAATAGAAATTTCGTTTAATTTAATTTATATGGTACTCTGAATTATATATATTATATATGTATATAGTTTATCAGTGTATTGCTTTTGGCTTTTTCTTGAGATCTAAGCGTAATCAACCTAAAATGTTTTAATAGCTACACAATATCACGTGTTTCATTTTACCTTTAAAAATTTTAAATAGTTCGAAACAAAATGTCGTGTACTTTGTGCATAAATTTGTTTAGATGACATTTTAACGAAACATATCACTCTATAGCCAAAAACAATTTCTTTTGTCTATGTCTATCTGCCTGTCTGTCCGCAAGTACCTCAAGTTGAACTGAACAGCAGATTTGAAATTTTGCACGCAGCTAAATTTTTCTATGAGTAACACTTACTTCAATGATGGTGCATTTCACTCTATAGAATTTAGCTAAGCTTGAGGAAACATTTTTAGATTGTGTCATGGGTAATTACGATGATAACGAGAACATAAAATAGTAAGTATTTTTTAAACAAACTTTTTACAATAGTTTCAGGATGAAATTTGTGAAATATGTATATTACTGTCTTATGTATGTTATTCATACAGTAAAAATAAAAAAAGGCAGATAGATATGAACTGATTATCAATTTTACATGAATTTATGATGTTGTGTGTTTAAACATAGAATTTGGCTATGCCTTATTGAAGGCTATCACGGAGGAAGCTAATATAATTTGTTTTATCTGTCGGAATGGGGATGGTAAAAAACTTTCCTTTCTTTAAGTCCTTCCTTTGTCTTTATGTCTATATATTTTCCCGCAGGACATCTCAAGAATGAGCTATAGATTAGAAATTCTCAAGCAACCACATCAAAGTCTGTTACGCCACATGCTGGTGTGGCTTATCCCTACCTTGTTTTACTAAAAGGTTCTTACTAAGATATTGCTTCATTATTTAAAATTAGAGCACCCTCACTGACTTCAAGCCAAGTATAGGTACATTTTTATAAGCTTAGGATGTGTTGTAATGACCGTGTGGTATTTAGTCCAAGCTTGAAGTGCAATTTTAAAGGGACGCTCTTATAATATTTTGTAGAAATAAGAAGTATTGGACACAATAACTAACGTGCCGCATATGGGTTGACATTTCCTCCTATCGCCTCAGCAGCATTGAGAATAAGAGTCTAAATTACCCAATTTTTAAAGTGGTGGTAAGGCCAGTCCCATGATTCAATTACAATCTTGTAGCACGTCACATTAAATGATTCAAAAGTTGTACTTGGTGTCACCAAAAATGTAAACTCGGAAAAAAAGTGGAAACATTAAATTATTATTATTTAAAAAGATTTTTATTAAGTAGACCTACGAGAACTAAAACAACAGATATTTGTATTCAGCTGGTGTTTTCTCATTTTTTCAAGAAACGTCAAGTTTGAATAAATTTTGTTTAAACACAGGATAAGTAACATTCATCTAAGTTTCTCGTTATGTAACAGGAGTAAATTTTAACTATTCGGATAATAATACTGACGTAATATTGAGCTAAATAATTTCTGAACAGAATCTACATTAATTCGTATTTATCATTGCTGTTTTCTAAGCCTGTAGACAGATAGCTAAATACACATTTTTTTTCTTGGGCCAAAAATGCATTGTTGGAAATTTAATTTTACGGTTATGTATTTTTAAATTATGCTGCAAATGTACTTCTTTTTAATTTAAGGCATTTGAAGCCATACTACAGTGCATTATTAATTGATAACATGAATACATAAACACATTTCGGAGGCCCTTAGTGTATATTAATCTGTTCGAAGTATTAAAAACGTACATCAGAGAAGATGGAATTGACCTTTAACATTTTTAGAGATAAACATATAGCTCACAACATATCATCAGCACTTTTATGGAACATTTAAGTTACGAACTTGTCTCGCAACTAATATATCTCTTATATGATAGATATTAAGATCAGGTTCTCCTATAATGTATAGTCTGATCGTTATATAAATTTTTGGAAAATTTACTGTAATATATACTGTACTATATTACTGTACCTGTAATAACTGCTAGTACTAATTTACTATTAAAAACATAAATACGTCAATTTTAAAACCAATAAGGAGAGTAAAATAGGAAGAATTAAAATGGTAATGTTCGTTATTTTATTCAAGTAATATATCTCAAGGTTGACGATAAGTCAAAACTTTTATTTCTATTTAACCCTCGCTTGGGTAAAATAACAAATACATACCATATTTAAAATAATTTTAATAATTTACTGAGCAGCCTCTATTTTAGTTATTAAAGAACTCAGGAATGGAATTTTGTTCTTGATGTACGAATCATATGGTTAATCAAAATTAATCAAAACCAAGGATTTGGAATAAGTTGGATGCTAAGATTAATTAAGTCTACGTGTAACGTAAAATTTGCAAATTTATAGAATTTAGCCCATTTAGTTCTCAATAGCTGCGGACAGACATACAATATCTAAGGATAAAATATTGCTTCTGCCTCGATGGGTGACAAGCTAAAACCCATGGATGATATTGAGGCATGAATATTGTACAAGTTTTTAAGTCTATAGCTGAATGTGTTTCGTATAACAGGAAAACAGACAGAATAATAATTTTGCCAGTCCTATGAGGGGAGCCTTCTTTAACGCTCAATACATTTCAAGTACATAAGTTATTAAACCGTAACTCTTAATAAGTTCAAACATATACTTATCATTATCTGAACTTGTACGCAATTAGGATATTTTATAGTGTCAATAAAAAATAAAAGGTTGTGCAGAACATGAACTCCTATTTCCATGTAAACGCAATGTCAGCAAACAGATTGGAAGGCATGGAATATTGAGTGTTATTGATTTGACGTCTCAAAGAGCGGACGACTACAAAGAGCGTCCGCTAGCAAACTGATTTAAATCTCAAGTCTTCTTGTCATCCTTGCAAAAGGATTCATTGCAAAGTATTTATGCCAGGATATTATTTTTCAACAGTTCGTTATTGACAGGAAAAAGTGTTTTTCCAAAAAGAACTTGGAAGATTACTAATGGTTATATCAGGCATGGTAATCCTATATGAATAACAGTTATTCTAAAAGTCTGAACTATCTGATCATTAATTAATATACGATGCTGTTACTAAGAAATATATCCAATTACTAATACTATATATATATATAATATATATATATTTGAAATATCTGTTTTTGCCTATCTCATTGGTTAGCACACACTTTTTATACTCACATGGTCTAGAATTAGCCAATGGGCGTTGAGCTTAAGAGCCCTCAGGTTCAAATCCTGCATAGTGTTTGAAAATTAGGTATCATATTAAACCACAGTTTTTAATTTATTTTTTATTTAAGGACAGGCCAATTCCCTTTTATGCCTTATTCTGTTCGTCCTCAAGGGTCACTAGCCAGGGCAAGAATCTTATCAAACAGGATGAGTCGATACAGTACAAGCTCGATGGTAGTGATAAAAAGTGCAACGGTCATAGACAGGATTTGAACCTGTGCAATCTCTAACTCAGAACCAACGTCTTAAACCACTCGTACATAAGCTCTTAAAGCAATGTAATACAATGTGCTTCAACATACCACGATATTAAGGTAAACAACAGACATATTATTTATTTGATGTTTCGACGAGGGTAACATAGTCTAAGATTTTGTTGTATAACGTGTTAATCTTGGATAAAAACTATTAAAGTACCACATTTAGTACTTATAGACGTTCGGAAATATTCTATATTAGTTCAAGGACGAAAACTTCATAATTTACTAGTCTGATAATGACCCTCAACGACTTAAAAAAAATATCACCATGGACAAGGTGAAACGGTTAATCAGTTAGTTTCGTATTGGTATTGTTTATTTTGTAAAGAAAATTTTTGTCACAGCCTTTTAAGACGCAATTTCAAAATACAGGAAAAAGCAGAGAATGCTGCATTGATTATTTCTCAAACCCCTTACAGAAAAAGGGTTAAAGATAAGGATATGAACGCTTTACAATATTTGCGTTACAATATATGAAAGGTGACAAAAGAGAATTATATGATTTCGTTTATAAAATTATTAATTCCCTTTAGAAACAAATTTTAAAAACATTTAATTTTTTCAAATTGTATTGATTCATACAATGCATATGTAATTGCATAGTGATGACACTTACTGATATAACTTAGCCTATGTACATAAGAGTAGTGTTCAAATTTCACATTTTTATCTATGATGTGCCTTATTTTAATTTAGGCCTTATTAACAAATTACAATAATGTTTATCCTGTACTCCGATAAGTTAGGTCTATGACTTTAATAGTTTTGATGATACGTACACTCCAACTCTGTGGTATTTCGAGCTCATGAAGTTCACCGCAGAGCAGGAGCAGCCTCGAAAGACCAAGAGCAATTTGGACGAGGGACGAAGAAAATATTATTGAAGAGGAAGGCAGTATTGTTGAGGTAAGTCTGTAATAAACTGTTTAAAATATTGTGACAAGTTTATTAATAACAGATATTAATACATATTAATGTTATTTAACGACTAATCATAAAACAATAACTAATTTCAACAGTTAGTGCATGTGTGTATCTTTAAAAGTTTTAATTTTTTGTCACCATTCTGTCTTGAAAGGGAACCTTTCCTGGCCCATTGAAATATTTCACATATTCATCTCGACTTTCACAAGCTTCTTTTGCAGCTGTTGTTGTGTAGGATCTGCGAAGCGAGTGAAAAACTCCTTTCAGGTTGATCATTTCTCCAGTCACTTGCAATGACACTGGCGCTTTCTATATCTTCCTTGTCCTAGCATTGAACTAGGCGTATACTCCGCTCCTGTTGGTTTGCCCGGAGAAAATTATGTAGAAACCACGCAAGGTAGCACAATATCATCTACTTTTGAAGGGTGAAGATTGATAGTTGTATGAAGAATGCGAAATCTAGAAGCTAACACACCAAACGCGTTTTCCACACACCTTCTCGCTCGTGATAGCCTGTAGTTAAAAATTTTTCTTTCATATGTTAATTTTTCTCGAGGGAAAGGTTTTAGTAGATTTTTTCGAAGTGAAAAAGCTTCATCAGCAATAAAAACAAAAATTCATATTATACACTGTATTTTCTTCCTTAGGAAGGTCTAATTCACCATATTTCAATTTATTATAAAATGTAGTCTCTTCTATTACCCCTCCATCTGAAACTCGTCCATTGCAGCCGACATCTACCATATAAAATTGAGATTGGCATCTACAAACCGCTAGTAATACTACACTGTGGTATCCTTTATAATTGAAGTAGTACGAACCTTCTTCAGCTGGCTTTACAATGCTCACGTGTTTTCCATCAATAGCACCCCCACAATTTGGAAAGTGCCACAAAGATTCAAATTCTTTAGCGATTTTTTTGCCATTCCTCGCACGAAGATGGAAACTGAAACCAAACACAATGTATTTAGATTAGGTTATGTGAATGCTCTTAGTACATAGAGTTTGCTTTTACCATAATTCCAGTAGCGCCGATCTATTAATATTTCGTTTTCTTTTATAGGAGGAATTAAAACGAAGGAGATGTGAACAATGGTGATAACGAACAAATTTTGAATAGGGGTTCTCCGTCTACAGCTGCAAAAAGAAGAAAAACTTCGCCAAAAAAGAAGAAAACCAAAAATGATAGAGCTGAAGAGGAACGGCGCCAGCGTAAGGCTATTCTAGAAAAGGCTTCCGCTGTACTTAATCAACCCGAGGACGACTACAAACGACCTAGGTAAAACGTATGCAGCGAAATTGCGCCGCATGCCTGCTTCCCAAAGAGACATTGCGGACAAGTTGATAACTGATGTTCTTTTCAAAGGGCTGCAGAAACAATTTAAACAAATTCCACAGTTATTATGGAATTATGGATATTCAACTACTAGTTCCTGGCGTGTGAGAGATACACCTTTCTCCTTATGGTACCTCAAATAATTCAACTTACACCACATCTTCGACTCCTGAACAAGCGAACTATCCAATGCAATCTCAAGAAGATTATGCTTTCTTCTGATAACTTTTCTTTGTTTGTTTAATTTTGTTTTCAGTTTAACCGTAATTGTAGTTCAATCATAGTTGTCTGTCAAAAACTAGAATAAACATGAAATAAAACTAGAATAATTTGATAATAATATGCAGTATTCTTACCTTCAAGTATTCTCCTTTCAAAGTGATGTAGATAGCCTTACAGGTCTCAGGTATTATTTCTACCTAATGCTTGTGGTGATATGATTGTAGTAAACTTTAAGTCTTCAAACGACCGTCCCGGTAGCCAGAAAACGGAGAGTAGCAGTGAGGCGTTCCTCTGGTGATATAGCGTTTCGCAGTATAGTGTCTTTTTTTGTTATAAGCGGTTTAACCTTGTCCAACAACATGTTAAAACTTTCAGCTGACATCCTTAAATAGTTCTGATAGTCTTGGCGGACTATCATTCCTAATGAAATTCAATAAATTCATGTGACTAAATCTCTTTCTATTTAGTAACCAATTCTTTGACCACATTAACCTTTTCTTCCGTTTCTTCTTAAATACACCTAGCTCATCTAACACTATGACCGCAGCTGCAACCTTCTTCGAACAACTCATGTTTGCAACTGGGCGAGCAAGATACGTAGGTGTATGGTGAATAATCAGCGGATCCGGCTCGCAGGTGTATGGGGCCCTTACTAATAAAGAAATATTGTTTAAATGAAATTAAACTGTACCATCTTAAACTAATAGGTCTGTACAAGTGATCTTAGTCGCCTGAATGCGCTACAATATGTAATATAGAGTAAACTAAACAGTTTGAAATTATCTAAGAATAGGCTTCCACTTCCTGTCACTGTAGGAGACATTCACATTCATCCCAAAGATTACAGACATCTTTCTTCATTGGCCTATATTTCAATTTATTGTTATAATATTAAGCCCTGTTTTTAAAAGCAGTGGCTTATCTCCACGAAGCAGTCAAAGAACTGATATTCAGTTTAAGCACTGCATCAGACTATTCACAACTAAACAATGCTATATTATATAAATCACCTTGCAAACGTGACGCATAGTACCCATACTTAATAAATAATTCTTGTTTTAGAGAATCATTAACATTTTTATCAGTTAATATGGAGTTGTTCCCCATTTAAAAAAATTCAAATTATAGAGTCCGGAGATCCATGGAATGTTTAAGTCGGTTCTGAGAAACACACAGGCAGCTGGAATAAAACATTTTTCGTCACTAATTTTTAATTATTGCTCTTGTTTGAAGCAACAGTTAGTTCTTTATTTTTGCAACAATTAGATTTAACAAAACCTGCGGTGGCTATAATTTAACATCGTAAAGCTTGGCTTACTGGACACATCAGTTCTCAACACTGTTAACATAGCTTACAGGATACACCATAAGGGCTTTATTTAATGCATACACCTCAGGGTCTTGACTAACTGGATACACCTTAGATAATAACCATTAGTGCTTGACATACTGAATACACTAAACACTAAAACGCTTAGAGCTTTGACAAATTTAAATAACAATTGTTTTTACCCCAGGATAAATAATCATTTGAGGCCATAACCTCACATTTATATATATATATATATATATATATATATATATATATATATATATATATAATTTTATTTATTTTTTAAGTACTTAATGTAAAATACGGTATTATATAACTTCAAACAGTATAAAAATTCCGAATTCTCTAATTAACATTTCAAGTATTTGCATTTCATTTACGTTGGGCTCTTTCCTTCTAAACTCTGTTGTTTTAAAGACAATTCTGAAAATCCAAAATCCTTGGCATAACTTCGAATTGAAAGCATTCCTTTAACAGCTCATTGGGTTATATCGGCCTCTATTAATAACGGAGGATATCCGTGCACAGAATACATCGCAGAGGCTTTCATAAATAAGTTTTAGTTATTTCCTTATCATTAACATTTTTGAATAAATCAAAAACTATATAGATATCGTATTAGTAAATACTAAAAAAACAGCCTGGAATAAAATACTGCATGTAACTGCAGATTATTTCAAAGGATTAGTTTATAAACAAATATTTTTAACGTTAAAACTATACTCATTGCCATTTGCTTCTATTATAATTTATATCTTAAGCATATGAGTTATTTTATTATCATTTATTGTGTTACAATTTATGTTAATAAAAAACGTTAACCCTTCTACTTCTTTAAAAACTAATAACTAATTAACGTATCGTAAAACAGGATCTCTTTAAATTAAGATACAGCCAATAACTTATTGTTTTTTTATTGATCCTATGGAATTGTGCCTTGATAAAATATGATTATAAAATTGTTTATTATGAATCCTATAAATTATGAGTAGGTTTTAACAAATATTTTATATTCCCATTAGTTTCATGATAAGTAAAATGTTCAATGATAAAAAAATAATAGTTTCATCGATATGCCTTTCATCAAACCAAAAACTATCAAAATGCTACAGATAATAATACTTAGTATAATGTCATATTTTATTATTTTGAAACGCGACATCTCTGTTTGCTTTATAATTTGTCCGCCAAGTAAACAAGGCCCGGAAGTCTCGATTGACCTCTGAGGTCAAGGGTCAAGGTCAGCAGTAATTGAGCCAGTTAACACAGTCGCGTGACATGTCTGGCAACAAGAGGGTTCACTTGATACCGGGCAGTTTAACATTTGCATGACTCACGGTGTCATTCTACAATGACAGTCTTATTTTACATCAGGTATCCTTAGTTGCTCTCTTGTGACTCTCTTAGTTAAAACTTTAATAGTTATTATGCCGCAGTGTATATTCTGTGACTTACAGCTGATAAGCATTTGAAAAAGTAAAAAAGAAACTACGGATAAACAAGCTAGTTATCTTTAGCTGAACCATATCAAAACTTTATCTTCTTATTAAAATAGCAGATATTATATTTCACTAGCAGTTAACCATGGCTTCGCATGCTATTGAATAGGTTTTGCACCTTTCTGAGCACCTCTGTTTTGAGTGAATTATATTTCCGACGCCAATGTTGAATTTGCCTTCTTCCAACAATAAAAAAATACTTCAAAAAGTTTATATTTACGGTTATTGTAATTTACGGAGATTTTGCCTTGTTTCCCGATCAAGAAAATATATGACGGATCAGAGAAGCCTACTTCTGCCAAAAGTGAACTAAGATGGGTTTATATCAGTCTTTAAATTTGTAGTTAAAGTTAGTTATAAACATTATCTTTTAGATCTAATACTTAATATTCGCTAAAAATGTAAATTTTAAAGCACATTAATAATGACACTTTGTTTCTTTGTAAACTTAAAAATGTTGTTAATATTTCAGAACATTTAGAGCTGGAATTGGTTCACTATTTTTAAAACATAGTCCAGCGAACTTTCATATAGCATTGTTCTTGGCGACTGCTTCAAAGAGAGTCTACGGAGTCAAAATCTGACCATCTTATGTTTTAAGACATTTTACAAGGTAGAAGAGTACTTACCTAATCGCTGAAATACAAAACGGCATGAAAAAAAATGGTTATCCCTCATAGAATGCACTCATTATGAATAAAAATAAATAGTAAATAATAAAAAAACACAGAATAGTTAATTACATAAGAAATGTATATTTATAATTGATAGCCTATTCCACAATTTTAGAGACCAAGATGGGATTTTTAGCTACTATAAAGACCAATGCGGACCAGTTAGGGATTTTGCAATAATAATAGACCATTATTCGTCCCTGGGACGTTATAAATGTCCGTGTAACATTTCAGTATAAAGGTAAATAGCTTACGCGTGAAAGGAAAACAAACAAAGCGCTTTTACATTTATAATATTATTAGGATGTATTATACAATACAATACAGATATTAAATTTTGTATTTATAATGTGAATTATGTCAATCGATTCAGTAGGTACTACAACATATGGAATGTTATGGGTATAAGACATCTAAGATTAATCATGTTGGCATGAATTTGATCAAATTAAATTTTTCAGAATTGGTTTATACAGTAACTACTTACTCACCCATACTACCTCCAAATCCTTCCACTAACAAATTGGTTTCAAAACATTACATCTCTTTTAAGAATGAAAGTGATAAAAACAGCTTTGTGGCCTACATACGAATGATTTTAAAACGGTAACTGGCTACTAGATTAAGATAAGAAATCACAAAGTTCTTAACCTCTTGACGATTGATCTCGATTAGCCCGATATATTTCTGTTCACTGTCTGAAGATACTAGCAGTGGATGAAGCACTATTATGCATTTACAATTTCGAGCAAACAGAGCTAAATTATAAATGTTTATGAAACGAAGACTTACTTAGCTTAGCGTGAGAGCCTTACATACTGTCATTCTATTTCTGTCTTTTCCACGTTGAGTACAAATTTGCAGAGGATTATAAAAAGTATGGACCTAGTCACGCATGCTGAAGAACGTGATATTCGTATTCGCGGTAAAATGTGAACAAGAGTCTCTTCCAATCTTCAAAACAAGATTGCTTTTACGCATCTATGCTGCTATATTATATGTAGTTAATTTTTAGACATCATTCTAGCCAATGTCCGATACTTATAGTGGATTCCTATTAAGAATGAGTATCAAATGAGCCCGTATTTACTAAATATCGTGTGATCAATACAAAGGATCTCAACGTCCTTCTGACAATTACCCCACTTAGGTTTTCATCGATTTTCCAGGAAATTACACAAAGGTATTCCATCACGAGGACTTTCCCAATATTCTCTGCTCCAGTTCTATAAAAGCCTTATTATTTAGACCAAGGATTCAAATAACTAATAATAAAAAAATTTTAGATTTCAGGAATCTTACAGTGCCTGATTGCACAATATGTTTTGCTGCTTTTACTTAGTAATGTTTATGTTTTCTGTGCAACTCGAAATATATAGTCTCTTTTATTCCAGTGTTTAATAGAATACGCACCATCGCATAAGACATTAGAAACTCAAAATATACGAAAAAAATTCTTTAATCCTATAAAGAACTGTAAATTTCTTTGGGATTGGGATTGGAATGCATCTCGCATTCTGTCAGCATCCACATTGCAGAACAGTTCACCAAATAAAATTACAAAACTGTTTTTACATTCATTGTCCTTGCTTGGGAGGGTAATTTAAACACCAGCTTTAATACGACCTTGGGTGTGAATATAAACTGGCATGGCTGCGGCGACGGGCAGTAAGCGACACGTTATGGTAATGTGGGCAACAGTTTGCTGGATAAGCTGGCGGCCTCGGTTCGGCCAGCAGATGTCACGGCCTCAGTCTCAGGTTACTTCCTTCCGATCGTGACCGGGAGTCAAAGTCGCAGAAGCACCTTCGGTAAATTTCCGAGGACAAAAACTCATAATATTGAAACTGAACAATCATATAACTAGTTATCAAGGTAGACTTAGTAATTTATGAAAGCCAGTACGAATAATGACTTATACAGTTTCATTTTCCCACAATTTTTACCCGTTTTACTCCGTGATTGTTGGATAACTTCGGCAAGGGAGATTTTCATTTACAAGATAAATGCGTGTAGGGTGATGTTAAGAGGGGGAGGGATGGAAATCGCGCCTTACAAATTACAGCAGTGAAATTAAAATTACGGTCTCCCCCACACCGCATCAATATGCCGAACCTTCTAAAGGATTAAATTTTGCAGACGAATGCAATTGAAGGAACGGCATATTCTTGTGCCTTTCATACTGCTTTTGCAATTTGTAGACGTTAAAGGACGTGATGTTGGTATTTATTGCTCCGTATTATGATCCTTTATTAGTAAACCGATGTGTGTGTTAAAATGGTTGCACTTCTAAAATATAAGGTAATATTTATGCATTATGTTTGTTTATCTTATGAAGTTTTGAATCTGACTTTTAACTGTTTTAATCTGTGTATTACTTAAAACTAATGTCCTACTGTGGGGCTGGGAGTGGAGATAGTTTGTCTTTATCTAATGTACAGGTGACGCCCATTATTATAATGGTTTATAACTATTCTCTTGTATGGAATAATTATTCGTATTAAAAATTATTTATTGCTATTTGGTATTCTGTTTCTTAATCAGAGTAATAATGATACAGATCTTAGACGCACTCTTCATTCCACCAAGAAAGTCCAACGTACTGTCCATTGAGAAATCCTAGAACCCAAGACCTTGATTCCCTGACTGTTTTTGAGTTATAAGAATCCACATGCAAGCTTCGGTTATCTACGGCTCGTAGTAAACGCTAGTAATGGTTAGATTGCGAGCTCATATGTCAATTAAGGTCACTACGTAGATTATATTAAGGACCTTTTGTTAACTTTTCAGAACAATTCTAGTCGGGAAAATGTGTGTTTTCTCTTGCTGTATTTAATGAGGAATTTTAAGCGATAGAACAAGCCTATAACCAGAAAATTTCAGAAATGTTCCTGTTCCTATAAGAGTAAATGTAGATGACGACGTGCGCTTTGGAAGATATCTTGGGACAAATGTTCCTGGCTAACAACGAGTCCGAGAAAAGTTAGAGGAGATGAGATAGGCAATGAGAGTGAAAGAAAGGTTTGAGGTGGGAGAAAATCAGCATAATGGGGTACTGAAGATTTATCCGAGTGTTTTAGGATGCTGGTGAGGGAGATGAGAAAAGGAGATTTTGACCTCCACCATATTGTATAGGTAAGCGAAGCGGCTCCCGAAGTGAGTGGTTCCCGGGGAGGGCAATACAAAGCTTGAAATGTGTTCGGAGCGTTTTCCCTTTAATTCTTAGAACAAACCCCCTTAATAAGAATACTGAGTGGATTGCAGAAATGCTTGTTATTTACTCTGAATATCTTTCAGGATACTGATGTGTGATGATTTGTGGTCCATTTAAGAATAAAATTTATTTCTTTAAGAATTCAAGATGAGTAGAATATAGACAATTATGACAGAATTTGAAGTAGTATATAATTTTTGTAGTATTAGTTTACTTTTTTAGGGACGTATTCCTAAAAAATTTGATGTTTCTCAGATAGATAGTGGGACATAAAATCGTGCAGAATAGAAATTGAACAAATTTCCCTCCACCAAATTCTATAGTTGGATGGATTATCATAGAACACATTCTAATCTATGTAGAATGGAAGTTTCAGAAAAAAAATAAAGTTTACGAATGTTTTTCTCTGGATGTCTTACCACACGATACACTGAAATTGTTATTTATTTACTTAGATTTCATAGTATAGTTTCAATAAACAATAAATAAAAGTTCCGATAATCTAGGGAGAGTACTACAACTCAGAGTGCGCGGAAATCAGTGCGATGACTTTCCTTCTATTGTTGTTCCCTTTACTCTACGGATAAAACTGTTAAATGTACAAATCTAATAGGATTGTAGTCAGTTTGATCAAATATTTATTTATTCTTCTCTTAGGCATTTAATAATCTAATTGTGAATTGGTAAGTGTAACAATATACACAACATGAACTCTAATAATATACTGCGTATGAAGGAAAACATTGAAATAACATAATAACGGTTATCAATATATTCTAAACAAGCAATAATGTTATATAGATTCTACAAAAGTAAACAAGTAGTTACAAGGAAAGCCCTTTTATGTTATTAACAGGCACGAATAATGTTAACAAAAATAAAACGGTATGGTGCAATATTTTGTAGCACGTAACAGCTGACAACACACAGAAAGGTTTCCTCGCCTGAGGAAAAACACTTGTGTTACCCAAGTTCTTATCTCTCGTCCACGTATGCCTTCAGATTGGGACTGCTCGCCGTTCTCTCTTGTTATTCCCCTCAAAGAGTTTTCCTGCACCCTTTTCCTTGCTTGGTTTAGCAAGCCCACATTTATTTTTCAAAGGCGTTGTTGTAAGATCAGGTAAAAGCTTTGAAGTGTATGAACGTATAAGGAAAACCTGCCAAATTGTGCTTGAATATATCTACTCTATCGTTTAGAGAAATAGTGGGATTAAGATATAACCACATTGAATTAAAGTTAGTTAAAGTACACCTACATTACAGCTGTTCGTAAAGACCTTTGTTCTTGATAAAGATAGTTTTCGATTGTTAAATAAACGATTCTTTCTTAGGCAATTAATAAGGAAACATATCCTATCATTCATTCCACATATAAGTTAAATAATAGAACTTCTCTACGTATGAAATACATTTACAGAAATTACAAAATTAAGTATTGAATAAAATACTAATTTTCACATATTTTGTTCCTGTAAAAATAGATCCCTATTAAAAAGTCTTTAGGGGTGCTTTTCAAGCTAATTTACGGACAATATTGTTATATTTTCAGTCGGAGGAATTAAGAATGAATTAAAGTTGTTCATAGACAAGGTATCTTTTCAACTGGCTTTCTAGCTTTCTGGCTTTCATTCCCATTTTTATTCATACAAGCAACAAAAGGCAATTAAAAGAGAATATTGTAGTTAAAACTGGTCCTATTTTTACAAACAATTTTATTGATAGTTATAAGATACACTTTCTGAGGAAATCAATTTCTGCGTTAAATGTAAAAGGTGTGATAAATATATTTCTTATATTTTTTGAGGCCAGATTACTTATGGCTATCGTTGTGTCGTTCAGTTCAAAATTATTCTCTGGTTTCCAAAAACTGTCATCTTCAATTGCCCCACACCCATTATGATCAAACACATTTCAAGTGAGTTGAACGTAGTAAAATAACCCGTAAGTAATCTCCTTATACTTATTATCCACAGCTTTAGAGCTAAAATTATTTATATTGTTATTCTTTTGACATTAAATATCTCACCAACAAAGTAAACAAATATTTGCATTATCTATTGCAGTCTTAATTCATTTGTTCACACTTATCCAATTTATCTACATTCCCTTTATGAAAAATATTTTACAAAATAATGTAGGTCTGATTAGTTTATAATAATATTTTAGACTTGATATACCAATTAGTATTTATGGTATGACTATTAAATGTAAAGGAACAATAAAATTAACGTACTCTAAATACTAAGAAGGTAAATAATAAATATTATAAGACAT
Organism: Homalodisca vitripennis; assembly: GCF_021130785.1. NCBI lineage: Eukaryota > Metazoa > Arthropoda > Insecta > Hemiptera > Cicadellidae > Homalodisca > Homalodisca vitripennis. Next base: position 237,506,868 of record NC_060208.1, on the reverse strand, counting down.
AATATTATATAATAATGGTTAGTACACCATATTAAAATTTGATACTGTATTGCTTTTCACTAAATGCAAATCATTTTATTTCTTCTTTTAACCTATTTGAAAATAACATTTCAAACCAACCCAATATTATGCTAAAAACTGTAACCAATGGATTTGAGTCCACATATAAAACAACTATGGCTGAGTTAAATTTTCAGCAATAAAACTAGTATAAAGTTATTTGAAGCAACCTTTGACTGTTATTGTACCAGCATCAAATGTTTATGACATGAAAGGTCGTCCCTGATCTTTATGATAATAAAACGTTATGTTGAGGAAAAGAATCTTTATCTAATTTTTCATGAGCTGATATTTCATTCAACTGTCTTTGTGATTCACCAATATAATCTAAAGAAATTTGTCTAAAGATTATATTAGGAAAACTATTACTCCATCAAGAGTGAGAATGACAAATCTTCGGTTTGATGTTGTTCATCAAAATTATGAGAGACCATTATCTGCTCTTGCGATTCAACACAGTCAAAATAAATTAGAAAATTGCTTTAGCATAAAAGAAATGTATTATTTAGATCCAAATCCCAACAAATAAAATAATCTAATAAATTTGAATAATGTTGAAATCGCACATTACAAACAAATAAAGATTGAGGCAATTAGATGGATTGAACCTGAGGTGATTCCTTCTTCTATATGAATGTTTAGTTGCACGCCAACATTTAAAAATATTTTTAATGCAACTGATTGGAATCTTGTTTATGGTGTTTATTTGTTAAAATCCTTTTTGGTTATGTGTTGATTCTTGGTTGGGGTTCTGTTTGTTTGTTTCATTACATGAGTGTGTTTCTGATTAAAGGATCTGGGAAATCGAAAATTAAAACACTGGTTTTTCGGTTTTTTATAAACTTTGAACTATATGAATATGAATATATATATATATATATATATATATGAATATATATATATACATATATGAATAACTATATATGAATATATAAATATATAAATATATATATATATATATATATATATTAGTTATAAACTAAGTATTTTAGCAAAGTAAAGTAAGTAAAAAATGAAGGATTACAACTAAGTTTACGTCGACAAAAAAAGATCTTGCTGTGCGCTGACGTAAACGTCAATCGACGATAATTTAAAGTAAAGCACTTTTGTTTCGATTTCTGCAAGTGAACGAAGAACCTATCGAAGAGAAATGTTTGCCGTTGACATATCAAAAAAAGGAGTGGCGGAACGAGGGTGGTGGCTGATAAATGGCTCTACTTTTTCGCGAGTTGGTTTGGATAGATTGATACTTTACAGCAACACTACGATGCAAGATGTCTTTAATATACTAAGTGTGAACTTCCTTTTGCTTTTATCAGCCTTCCAGTTTTAATTTGTGATGTAAACACTAAAAAAACTCATAGTTCTGATAGTGAAAGGACAATATTTTCAATATTTCAAACAAAAACACAAAGTAGGAGTATGACACACCATGTGTCGCGTAACAGGCTTCACTAAAGTTGCATGAAAAATTTCAAGTTTATATATCATTTCATCCTCAAAATATACCCTGGGTTTTGAGACAGAAATCCACCTGAGTATACTGGTACCGTAATCATACTCTATGGCGTTTAGGTAAAATAAGGTTACATGCATAATGTATGTAAACATACAGAAGTGGAATATGATATGTAGTGCTCTCTGAGTGATGGGCTTCACTAAGACTCTGCCAATAATATTGACCAATATTTACGAACAAGTGTAATCTAAATCTGAAGCATGTAAATCTAATGTAAAAAAATAAGAATATATAATTTCTATGAAGCATTTTTCGATCATTACTTCCAGTATGATGAGGGGGGAAACTTCTTCTATAATTTAAAGAGGGCAGTAATTATAATATTGAAGCAGGGGTTGCTAGGCAACGACAAGGCACTTGTGAGGGGCAGTTCAAGAACATGTCTCCAGAACTGTCAGAGGATCATGTCGAGCACTTACCCCAAGTGGCAGGTCCTACAACCCTAATTACTTCTCGAGTCCCCAATTTCCCTCTACCTTATTTGGTCAGCCAACATGACTTGTGCCAGCCGAGACAATAAAATCGTCGAGTTTAATTCCGATGTTTCTCCGAATGTGGTGTAACCAATAGCATTAATATTTAAAGTCACAAGGGGACACCCGCGCTTGCCTTCCGTGCCAATGCCTGCTTATTGTAATCGCTCGTTTGCGTGTATTTGCACATAAGTACACCCTACATACTTAAGGACAGATAAAATATCCAGGGCTAGGAAATTAGCATTCAAGGTATTCAGTTAAATAATGTTTAATTCTGGAACGAAAATTTTACAAATGTAATATTCCTTATAATTAATTGTTCATTACAGAAATTATAGCACTAATTTAAGTTAATTTTTCAACATGACATTATTTAAGTACCGAAATTAATCGTGATTATTAACAAAGTACATCGTTAATAACGATCGTGTGTCACGTAGTAGGCTTCGCTGAGGTTTCCTAAAATCTATAGCTCATTTCATTCTATAGATGTTCTGTAAACAGAAAGATACACAGACAAACACACAAAACAGGTATTTTTACATACCCCTTGAGACATAAAAGAAATTTAGTGCCTCTTGAGTGATAGATATCAATAACGCTCAGACAAATTCAATGGTTATACATACACAAACATAGAACTCATTTTGTCTATATAGAAATGAATTTTTTGCAAAATTAAAACTTTACTAATGAAATCTCTCTTGGATATCTTGTCACGTGATGCATTAAATTGTTAGGCTTCATAACAAAGCGTTTGAATAATAAAAATTCCTGTGAACAGTGAACCTACTGGAAGCAACAGGGATGTTGCTGGAATAAAATCTTGTCACCAAAGCTTAAAATTACCTTCCTGCTCCTTTTCTAAAACTCAATGAATAAGTCACATGTCCAGATCCCATATGATTGGACTGGGTTTGTTTGTAAATATATTTATTATTTCAAGTAAGTCTAAAGGTCAGTTCGTTTTTGAGATACCTGTACATATGATCATAAGATGTCTTTATAACGATGGCGCCGAGATCTAATTTGCAGTGCAACATAATTTTTTTACGTCGATAGAAGATTTTCATCCAAGAAAGAAATTAATAGTTTAGCAACACGAGTTTTTGGTGCAGTATAGTGGTAAGCCATGAAAAATGTAAATCATATCATAGAATCATTTATTTTAGTTCATAATTTTATGTATATTAATGTACGTAAAAGTAATCGACAGAAAATTTAAATAAAAGTTATACCAGTGTCAGGCAACTACATTAAAACTAGCGACTTTGTTTTAATATCGCTATTTTGTGTTCTTTATTTGTATAATGTAAATATCGCATAGGTTTTTTTACGAGAAGTTTTTAATAGAGTTACGAATTACTTAAAAATGTCTCTGTAATACATAACAACAGATATACTTATTTAGAAATTTCCAGCAATAAATTATCAGGGTATGATGACTGAAAGGAAGACGGGACCGCACTGTGGGAGGTTTACAGTTCAATGCCTAGATCGGAGAGCCCTGGCAGTTTCCCTGGCCAGGAAGGAAGACGGAGTGGCTCCGGGCTATTCCGCTTGTTATCGCAATTACTGAGCCCGGTTTGGTCCCACATTATGAGACGACTACTGTCCTCAACATCAACATTATCTCCTATTGGATGAATACTTACTATTTTATATTTATCTGAGATACGGTTGTGTATTACTAAATATAGGCTCCGGGCTATTCCGCTTGTTATCGCAATTACTGAGCCCGGTTTGGTCCCACATTATGAGACGGCTGCTGTCCTCAACATCAACATTATCTCCTATTGGATGAATACTTACTATTTTATATTTATCTGAGATACGGTTGTGTATTACTAAATATAGACCAAACTTCAATTGTATATCGTTACGATTATAAAAAACAAATTCAAGTTGTTTATTGCTCATAAACAAATAGGTAATAATTATTAAAATATGATAAATCGAAGGTATTTAAATAGCAATAACGTGTTTAAAAATTATTATTTAATTAAAGTACTTTAAATTAGATTTGTAGAATATTAGACGGGGTGCTGTAACACGTTTAGTTTATAATTTAATATACGTTGTAATGAAGCAGCCTCCCAGCCAATGAGGTACAACCTTGTTTGTAAACAGCCACATTGTCGGCTGGGCTTCAGTAAGTAAAATTTTTATAAGGTTCAGGTGTTTGTATTTTGCCATTTTAATACTGGCAGTATTGTTAAGTCCGGTTTTAATTAAGTCCAGGTCCTTTAATCAAATTTAATATCAAATACAATTTAATTATGTCCAGGTTTCACTAAGTCCAGGTATTTCACTCTCTGCTTTTATTTCCTTGGGAAAGTTTCTAAAGATATAGATAAGATAATATCAATAGTATATAATTATTCCTCTTGAGTTGATATCATCGTACCTTAAATAAATAATATGTTTTTTATTTGTTATTCAAGATATTGTTAACATCAGACATGCAAGATTGGTTTTATGGGTCTTTATTGTCCATACAAACATTATGGTGACAGTATTGCCTGACGGATATTTAGATATGAGGATTGACTGGGTTTAAATAAATTAAAACCATTTATAATCAATTGACTGAGCGTAATCGAAGCCTCTAAAAGGGGCATGGAAAAATTCTTTTTCTGTCTTCCTACCTGACCACAATATAAATCGAAAAAAAGTGACCTGCACATGTGGAAGTTTGCATGAATCTTAGCTCCGTATAGGCAACATCGTATTAGGTAATAATGCATGTACAACATGGAATTTGATAAATCATTTTACATTGTTCTTAAGGGTAACAATGATCGTAATGAGAAAATAAGTTTGAATACGAACTGACATCATCATTGGACCTTTTAAAATGTGACTTAAAAAGTCCGTAAGGTATCTGGAGAAAGATTTCATGTGGAAAAATGTATGAAAACTCATTTCTAAATGGACAAGATATAATCCTACCATGGTTCTCATTTCTATCTATGAGATTTGCTGAAAGTCATTGAATCCTATCATATAGTAGTAGGCTGGCACAATTTATCTTTCGTCTGCCGGAGGTATTTAAAAACAGGTTTTAAGCGTGAATTTCTGTCCGCAGGACATTTTAAGAACGGAATGAGCTAGCATTAACTTTAAACCTCAGTGCAGCCTCTTCCTCGAAACGTGGTGAGGAGTACTCCTATCTTTTTGTAAATCGCACATGATTCTCGATTGGCTTGGTACAATACTAGACAATATTTTATAAAACATGTATAATATATCCCGATCTCTGGTAAGAGCGAAATAGACGAGGAGCATTGAGAGGGATGAATTAAACTGACAAATCGCCCGCCTCCTTTACAAATTACAAATGCTAAGTGAATATTCCCACCCCTGTGCTTTGCTCTATTAATATGCCAAGTGTCAAATTAATTTTAATTTCAATTTACTGCGATGTATACTACACCAGCTGTGCGCCGATGACAAGGCGAGTTAGGCCGATAATATATTAGAACGATAAATATAATCACGTCATATTCCGTAGTACTGTGATGATTTAATCCTATCCTGTACACTAATCTGGAGTGTAATTTGAACTAATTAGTTCAGTCGCTCTCCAAGTGTTTTGTTAATGAGTAGTCACATAAATATTAGTTAAACTGTCAGAAAATTCATTAATTGTCTATTTATAGGCTTAACTATTAAATGGACTGGCTTACAGCATATGATGGATCAATAATATTATTATAGAATATTTTTCACAAATTCCAATAATATGAATACTTGTGTTATCATTATTAAAATAAGGCACGCAATAGATTACATTGCTACATTATATATTTAGCACATCAAAATTTAATTACTTTTATAATATCCGGTATTTCACATAACAAGTAAATTTAGATGAAATATGTTTAATTTGTGGATTTACAAACATCTTAGATGGAATTTATTATACATCAGATTAATAAGTAATAACAAAATTGCATTGTGTATTAATTATACTTGAGAAAATTAAAATTTTCAATTAATTATAGTTTATAAAAATATAATAAAGTTTTGTCCGATTAATATTATATTTTGATATGCGTTGGGGAAGAAGTGGACAACTTTCACATCTGTGGATTAGGCTCTTTGTCTCTCCGCACGGTATGTCGAGAACGAACTTGCCTATAAGCAATAGCCTATAGGCATTAAGTAACAACGAGTTCGATGATGGTACATGGCACTTCATGAATTTATCTGAGTGTTTAGCCAACATCTTAACGTTGGTATTATGGGTAACCATGATGGCTAAGAAAAAATCGCAGTATATATAAATTTGGAAGCAGACTGAGTACAATCATACGAAATTTTCTTTTATGACACAGCAACACATGTAACTGAATGAAATGACCTATAGACTTGACATTTTACTAGCAACCTCAGCGAATCCTGTTACGAGACATGTGGTGATATTAAATAATAGTAGTTTATATACTTATATAGTATAGAGGGTAGATTTATTTATAAAATATAATATTTAATATTAATTATTTTATATATATATATATATATATATATATATATATATATATATATATAAAATATATTTAATATACATATATAATATTTAATATTAATATTTAATATATATAATATATATATATATATATATATATATATATATATATATATATATATATATATATATATATATATAATATTAAATATCAATTAAATCTACCCTCTTATATAGTATAGAGGGTAGATTTATTTATAAAATATAATATTTAATATTAATTAAATCTAACCTATTATATATTATAGAAGGTGAGATTGTAAATTTGGGATTAAATAAGTTTCTATTAATAACATAAATTATAATTAGGTATAAATATTACTAATAAAATAATTGGGTAATCATTAAATAATCCAACAATACCCTATTTTTATTTTGTTACTATATAAAGTAAAGTGCTTGAATAAAGGATTATTTTGATAGATAAATTATGTAATTTTAACTACCTTTATTGTAAATTTAAGAATTAAACTTATCTATAAATATCAAAAATTTATGTGCATCATACACTAATTTACAATTTAGAAAGATAAGCTAATGAAACTATTAGGTTCATGCCCTAAATATAGAGATAAAATTCTCTTCTTTTAAATTTTTATTAATTCAACTAAATTATTATTTGCAAGTACTATAATTGTTGGTTTTATAGTATCAATTTGCTCGAATAATTGATTTATAATTAGATCAGGAATATAAATTACTTTAATATGTTTAATCCATTTAATGTCAGGGTATAATATAATTAGATCAGAATGTATAATGAAATATTTTATTGTACAAGGGGCTAGATCATCAATTTTAATTTTAGGGTTAGTTATAAGATTATTATATTTTAATTATAGAAATAATTTAGTTTTAATTAGTGTATTAATTAAATTAGGGATAGCACCATTCTATAATTGAGTACTAGTAGTAGTTGAGGGGCTCAGATATTGGGTAAACTTTAATACTTTAAACTTTAATTAAGATTGCTCCATTGGTTTTAATAAGATATATTAATTTTAATACTAATTTTTATGTAATTTTATCCTTGATTGTAGTCTCCTTATTTGCACTAAATCAATCATCTATTCGAAAAATTATAGCATATTCATCCATTTTCAATTTATGGTTTATATCAGTTTCTTCGATGAATACTTCTATTTGAGTGATTTATTTTATAATTTACTCATTAATCTTATCCAATTTGTTTTTGTATGAAAAAACTAAATATTAATTACATTAATCAAATTATTATCAATGAATTTACTCCTGAAATTAAAATTTCAATTTGAATTTTAGTTTTATCTTTAGGTGGTATACCGCCTTTAATTGGATTATGGGCAAACTAATAGTATTTGAAATACTTATATCAATATTTGAAATTTTAATTTTAACAATTATAGTAATGATATCATTATTAGTGTATAATGTATCTTTCTTTGATATTTATATCATTGATATTAAAATGAAATAAGTTAAATTTAATTAATATAACAATTATTTTTTTATTGAATTTTATATTATCCCCTATGGTAATTATAATTAAATCATTAACTTAAGACTTTAAGTTAATATAAATTATTAACCTTCTAAGTTAAAAATGCTTTAAAGGTAAGTCTTAAATTACTTTTAATTTTAAATTTGCAATTTAACGTTTTTCTTAAACTATAAGACTATATCAAGGGAATTTAAAATTTATAAGTAAATTTACAGTTTACCACTTTAATCAGACACCTTAATTACAATGCATAAATGATTATTTTCTACTAATCATAAAGACATTGGAACTCTTTACTTTTTATTTGGGATTTGATCCGGAATGGTTGGATTAATATTAAGAATAATTATTCGAATTGAATTAGCCCAACCTGGGCCATTTCTTATGAATGATCAATTGTATAATGTAATTGTCACTTCACATGATTTTATTATAATTTTTTTTATAGTTATACCTATTATAATTGGTGGATTTGGTAATTGATTACTACCATTAATAATTGGTGCTCCTGACATAGCATTTCCACGAATAAATAATATAAGATTTTGATTGTTGCCCCCCTCACTATCTTTATTAATAGTAAGATCAATAATTGAGATAGGAGTAGGGACAGGTTGAAACGTATACCCACCACTTTAAGGTAAGTGATAGAGAGGACTTTATAGTCCTAACTTCGCCTCTAATAAAGACATTTTTCATTTCATTTCATTTCACTTTCATCAAATGTTGCCCATTCAGGCCCAAGAATTGATTTAGCAATTTTCTCATTACATCTAGCAGGTATTCCTCAATTTTAGGGGCTGTAAATTTTATTACAACAGTTATTATATACGAGCAATTGGAATAAATTTTGATCGAACACCTTTATTTGTTTGATCAGTTTTAATTACTGCAATTCTATTACTATTATCATTACCTGTATTAGCAGGGGCAATTACTATAATATTAACTGACCGAAACATTAATACATCATTTTTTGATCCTTCAGGAGGAGGTGACCCAATTTTATATCAACATTTATTTAGATTTTTTGGTCATCCTGAAGTTTATATTTTAATTTTACCAGGATTTGGTTTAATTTCACATATTATTACTCAGGAGAGAAGAAAAAATTAGTCATTCGGTTATATTGGGATAGTATATGCTATAATATCTATTGGCTTATTAGGATTTGTAGTATGAGCTCATCACATGTTTACTGTTGGTATAGATGTAGATACAAGTGCATATTTTACTTCTGCAATTATAATTATTGCAGTACCTACTGGTATTAAAATTTTTAGATGATAAGCAACAATACATGGAATATCAAAGGGAATGTCCATTTCAATAATATGATCAGCTGGCTTTGTTTTTTAATCACAATAGATGGATTAACGGGCATTGTTTTATCAAATTCTTCTATTGATGTAATTCTACATGACACTTATTATGTAGTTGCACACTTCCACTATGTTTTGTCTATGGGGGCGGTATTGCAATTATAGCAGGTTTTATTCAATGATATCCACTATTTACTGGTTTAACAATAAATCCTAAATGATTAAAAATTTAATTTTTTACTATATTCATTGGGGTAAATTTAACATTTTTCCCACAACATTTTTTAGGGCTAAGAGGATTGCCTCGACGTTATTCAGATTACCCAGACATTTAATTTAGGTAGATTAATTTCATTAATTATAATTATAATATTTATTATTTGAGAAAGAATAATTTCCCAACGTATAGTTATTTCATCAAATAATAATACAAATTCAATTGAATGATTACAAAAATTACCCCCAGAGGAACACTCCTATTGAGAATTGCCTATATTAACTAATTTCTAGTATGGCAGATTAGTGCAATGAATTTAAGATTCATATATAAATATAATTATTTTTCTAAATATTTGTAATTGGAAAATATTATCTTTTCAAGACGCAGTATCCCCAATTATGGAACAATTAATTATATTTCATGATCACACTATAATGGTTTTAATTATAATTACTACAGTAGTAAGATACATAATAGTAATACTTTTTATAAATAATTATATTAACCGATTTTTACTTGAAGGGCAGTTAATTGAGTTAATTTGAACCATTTTGCCAGCTGTATTATCAATTTTCATTGCATTGCCCTCATTGCGAAATTTATACACAATTGAAGAAATTAATAATCCTCTAATTACAATTAAGGCAATTGGACATCAATGATATTGATCTTATGAATATTCAAAGTTTAAAACAAATGAATTTGATTCATATATGAACCAACTATTGATTTAGAATCAAATGAGTTTCGATTATTAGATACTGTGTTAATCGAATTGTTTTACCATACAATATTCAAATTCGTATTTTAGTAACATCTACAGATGTTATTCATTCATGAACAATTCCATCAATTGGTGTAAAAATTGATGCATCTCCTAGTCGAATTAATCAAGGATCAATCCTTATAAATCGGCCTGGATTATTCTTTGGTCAATGTTCAGAAATGTGTGGATCTAATCATAGATTTATACCAATTGTAATTGAAAGAGTTAATCTTAAAAGATTTATTACTTGATTAAATTCTTATTTATTATATAACTTAAATGTAAGTGTTGATCTCTTAAATCAAATTATAGTATATTAACAAATACTTCTAATGGAAAACTTAGTTTAATTAAAATATTAATTTGTCAAGTTAAAGAAGTATCTATTATAGTTTTTGTTGCCACAAATATCACCAATATGATGAATAACCTTAATGTGTATATTTATTATAACAATAATACTAATTATAACTATAGTATGTTTTAATTTTAATCTAATATCATCAAATAAAAAAGAATTTAAAGTTATTCAATATAATTGAAAATGATAACTAATTTATTTTCAGTATTTGACCCATGTACAGGCTATACTTCAATAAATTGAATAAGAACATTTATTTTTATATTTCTAATTCCATTTAAATTTTGTACCTAATAAAATTTCATTATTATTTAATTCATTGCTTAATGTTTTACATAATGAAAATAAGTCATTAATAAAATAAAAGGAGACAAGATTAATTATAATAATTAATTCTATTTAATAATTTAATAGGATTACTTCCTTATATTTTTAAAACATCATCTCACTTAGTATTTTGTTTGTCCTTAGCACTTCCATTGTGACTTTCACTTATAATTTTTGGTCAAATTAACAAAACAAACCATATATTTATTTGCTTAGTTCCTACTGGAACACCAGGTATTTTAATACCATTTATAGTTCTTATTGAAACAATTAAAAATTTAATCCGACCTGGCTCATTAGCTGTACGATTAACAGCAAATATAATTCAGGACATTTATTATTATCCCTTTTAGGAAATAATGCAGCCAATTATTATATAATTATAATATTAATAATTATATTTATAGTTTTAATAACATTTGAGCTTGCAGTAGCTATTATTCAATCATATGTGTTTATATCACTTATAAACTTATATTCTACAGAAATTTGAAATGGATAATCACCCATTTCATTTAGTTGATAATAGTCCATGACCTATTATTGGGTCAATTGGAGTCATAACAATTACTTCAGGTATAGTAATATGATTCCACAAATTCAACATAATATTATTTATTTTAGGATTTATAATTGTAATTTTAACAATAATTCAGTGGTGGCGAGATGTAACACGAGAAGCAACATTCCAAGGATTACATACTAGAAAAGTTTCATTAAGAATAAAATGAGGAATGGTACTATTTATTGTTTCAGAAGTATTATTTTTTTCTTCGTTATTTTTGATCATTTTTTCATAGAAGATTATCACCAACAATTGAATTTGGTCTACAATGACCGCCAATCGGGATTATAATGTTTAATCCAATAAATATTCCTTTATTAAATACTATAATTTTATTATATTCTGGTATTACAATAACATGAGCATATAATGCACTAATTAATAAAAATTATACACAAATAATTCAAAGAATAGTTGTTACCGTAATTATAGGGCTATACTTTACTGCCCTACAAACATATGAGTATATTGAATCTCCTTTTTGTATTTCTGATTCAATTTATGGTAGAACATTTTTTATAAGAACAGGATTTCATGGGATTCATGTAATTATTGGGACAATCTTTATTATTGTATCTTTACTTCTAATATTAAAATTACATTTTTCAAGCACCTATCATGTAGGATTTGAAGCATCTGCTTGATATTGACATTTTGTTGATGTTGCATGATTATTTTTATATATCTCAATTTACAGATGAGGCAGATAATTCGTTTATTATAAAAAGTATATCAAGCTTCCAACTTGAAGGTTTATTAATTAAAATGAATAATAAATTTAACTATAATCTTTTTTTATTAACATAATCCTAATATTAATTATTATAATATTAATTATTGTAATTGGTAAAAAAAGAATTATTGAATATCAAAAATCAACCCCATTTGAATGTGGGTTTAATCCAATTTCTTATAAACAATTACCATTCTCTATTCATTTTTTCCTAATTGCTGTTTGATTTTTGATTTTTGATATTGAAATCATTATTATTTTAGCTATGATTTTAACTATATATAATGTAAATTTAATTGCATGATTATTAACTTCAATTACATTTATTTTAATTTTAATAATTGGTCTATACCATGAATGATATAACGGTATATTAAATTGAGCTAAGTAGGATTATATTTAATTATAATATTTGATTTGCATTCAAAATGTGCTTAATGACCTAATCTTAACATAGAAGTAAAAGTTACATTTAGTTTCAACCTAAAATTACGAATAAATTTTCCATGTTTTAGTTAAAGCCAAAATAAAGGCATCTTATTGTTAATAAGAATACTGAATTTATTCTAAATAAAAGAGGTTAAGATAAAGAAATAGCTGCTAACTAATTTCTTAAGCGGTTTAATTCCGTTTACCTCTTATCCATATAGTTTAAAAAACATTTTATTTTCATTAAAAAAAAAGAATTTAATTCCTATGGATTGTTACTAGAAATATAATCACCTTAATACCTACAATATTATGCTCTAATTAAGCTATAGTAACAAATTAAAATTATAAATCAAATTAAAAATGTTAATAAAAAAACCTTTAAATTATTTATAGAATAAAATTGAATTAAATTTGATAAATTTACTAAATAATAAGAAATACCCATAGGCCCATAATAATCACTTCATATTAAAGATTAGATTTTGAATGTTCAGAAAACAGATAAACATTCTTATATAAAAAATTTAAATAACTAGATATAAATCATATATTTCCATTAAATAAATAATAACTTATATTAAAATAATAATTAAATTTACAGGATACCATACCTAATCAAATACCTATAAAACTAATAATAAAGAAGCTATTTTAAGTTTTATTGGAAGTAAAATAAAATAGAAATCAACATTTATTAACCATAACATTCTACATCCAGTAAAGACTGAAAATAAAGTTAAAATAAAAATTCTTAATTTCATACATAAATATTCATCATAAATAAAATTTATACTAATAAACTTATTACTATGAATTATTGAATAATAAAATAAACTAAATCTATAAAAAGCTGTTAAATCTAAAGAAAAATAAAAAATTACAAAAACTAAATAATTTTATTGTTTTCTTACTATATATTAAATAATTATATCCTTGGAGTAAAATCCATATAAAAATGGAATTCCACATAAAGTTAAATTAGCAATATTAAAACAAGAAGTTGTAAAAGGTATTAATAAACACACTGAACCTATTAATCGAATATCTTGATTATCATTTATATAAAAAATAAACATACCTGAACAAAGAAATGAGAGAGATTTAAATATAGCATGTCTTAATAAATGAAAAATGAGAAATCTAGTAAACCTAAAAACAAAGAACTTATTATTAAACCTAATTGACTTAAGGTAGGTAAAGCAATAATTTTCTTTAAATCAAATTCATTAATTGCACAAATAGAAGAAAAAGTTATAGTTATTAAACTAATAAATAAAAATAAATAATTATTAAAATTAAAACTATTATAAAAACGAATTAATAAATAAACTCCGGCTGTAACTAAAGTAGATGAATGTACTAATGATGAAACAGGAGTTGCAGCTGCTATAGCAGCAGGAAGTCAGCAAGATAAAGGAATTTGAGCTCTCTTTGTAAAACAAGAAATAATTATTAAATAAAAAATATACTCAGGATAATAATCCAAGTAATATATAAAATGTCAACCTCCATAAGATATAATTCAACAAGCAGAAATTAATAAACCAATATCACCAATTCGATTAGTTAGGCAAGTAACTATTCCAGCCAAGTATCTCTTTATCAAATTAAAATAAATAACTAAACAATAAAATACAAGACCTAGGCCGTCTCAACCTAAAAGAATTCTAATTAAATTAGGTCTAGTAATTGTTAAAATTATACTAAAAACAAATAAAATAACTAAAAATAAAAAACTGCTACTATTATAGTAGCCAAAACCTATGTAATCAGAACTATAAAAAACAACCATTGAAGAAATTAATATAACAACTGCTGAAAAAGAAATTGATACTCAATCAAAAATGTAAATAATTAATTCTTTAAGAATTAATTAATAAAATATTCCACTCTAATATTATAAATATGCCATTATATATAAAATATAATGAAATAATAAATAAACCAATAGAAAAAATAAATAAAATTATAAATAAATATAAATAAATGCTTAGTTTTAACAAAATTTAAGGTAATATACATCTAAGAAACCACAACTCTTTATTTTTATTAAACTACTTAAATTATCAAAAAATACAATCTATAAATAAAAGAATAAGGAATAAAGGTATTAAATGAACAATTATAAGAAGGTATTCACGAACATTACCAAGACTATGACAATACAAATTATGATATTTTCCATGTTGGGTAAAACTAAATAAATAAAAACTAAAACAAGCAGTAAAAAAAGATATTAAAATAATAACAATTAATGAGCCAGATCAATATAAAATTATTCTATTTATAATTATAATTTCACTAACAAAATTAATTCTAGGGGGGAAACTTATATTAAAAGAGCAGAATATAAATCATATTATTCTTATTCTAGGCATAAATAACATCAAATCAACATAATTATGCAAAGGAGAGACAAGACTAAAAATTGTAATCTTAATAAACACAACAAAATATAATTACGAATATAAATTATAGAAATTAAACTAAATATAAATATTAATAGAAAAAAAGGAAAATTCATCAGTTTTAATAATTTAATATAAAATATTAGTCTTGTAAACTAAATTTAGATCTTCATCTTTAAAACATCAGCAAAGTAGACTTTACATCTTTAATCTCCAAAATTAATATTTTAAAAAACTATTTGCTGAAATTAAAATTACATTATTAAAAATTATAATTATTATCCCAATAATAATTATTATAATAAAAACCCCTATATCTATAGGACTAATACTTGTTGTACAAACATTATTTATATGTATACTGATAAATAAAATATTAACTACAACATGATTTATAATAATTACATTTTTAATAATAATTGGAGGTTTAATAATTTTATTTATGTACATAAGAAGAATTGCATCCAATGAAAAATTTAAATTAAATATAACATTCATAATAATTATTTTAATTATTATCATCAATGATGAAACAATAAATGAAAATCAATTTATAGACAAATTAGACTTATTAGAACAAACAATAATAGAAAAAATATCAATAATCAAATTATACAATGAAAAATAAATGATTATTACTATAATTATGGTAATTTTTTTATTACTAACTATAATCTCAACAACAAAAATTGTTAAATTACATGAAGGGCCATTACGAAAAAAAACTTATGAATAAGCCAATACGAAAAAATAATCCAATTATTAAAATTATTTACTACTCACTAATTGATTTCCAGCCCCTCTAAATTTATCATCATGATGAAATTTTGGATCAATTTTAGGATTATGCTTAACCTATTCAATTAGTTACAGGTATTTTATTATCAATACATTATACCTCAAATATTGAAATAGCCATTAATAACGTATATCATATTACTCGAGATGTAAATTATGGATGACTAATACGAACAATTCATTCAAATGGTGCATCAATATTTTTTATTTGCATTTACTTACATAAAGGTCGAGGAATATATTATGGAACATATAAATTTATTAAAACATGAATAGTAGGAGTAGTAATTATACTATTACCAATAGCAACAGCATTCTTAGGATATGTTTTACCATGAGGTCAAATATCATTTTGAGGAGCATCTGTTATTACAAATTTATTGTCAGCACTTCCTTATATTGGGAGAATGTTAGTTAACTGAATTTTAGGGGGATTCGCTGTAGATAACGCAACTCTATCACGATTTCTTAGACTTCATTTTCTTTTACCATTTATTATTGCAATAATAACAATTATTCACTTATTTTTCCTTCCTTGATGGGTTATAAAAGGATCAAATAACCCAATTGGGATTAATTCTAACATTGACAAAATCCCATTTTACCCATACTTTTCAATTAAAGATTTAATGATTCTCAATTATTGTTACTATACTCCTAATTCTTAATATAACTGAGCCTTATATTTTATCAGACCCAGACAACTTCACTCCAGCAAACCCCATAGTTACTCCAATTCACATTCAACCTGAATGGTACTTTGTATTTGCATATGTAATTTTACGATCAATTCCTAATAAATTAAGGGGGATTATAGCATTATTTCTATCAATTTTAATTTTAATAATTTTACCATTCTCAATAAAAATAAAATTTAAAAGAATTGAATTCTATCCAATTAACCAAATCAACTTTTGATTATTTACTACAACAGTTATTCCTCACATGAATTGGGGCACGTCCAGTAGACATACCATATACAGAAACAGGAATAATCCTCACAGTTATATACTTTTTTTTAATTTCTTTAGAGATCCATTAATTTCCAAAATATGGGACAAAATTATTAGATAGTTATTTAGCTTATATAAACTTTATATTTTAAAAATATAAGAAAGAGAAATTTAATAACTTTACCAAAAAAATGATAAAAAACTAAAACCCTTATAAAAATTAAAAAAATAATAAAACTTAATGAAATAGGAAGGTAGCAATTTCATGCTAAATATATAAGTTTATCATAACGAAATCCGGGAAAAGAACAACGAACTCAAATAAAAAAAAAACAAAAAAACTAACTTAATGAAAAAAATAAATCTATAAAAATCACCACCAAAAACATAATAACAGTTAAACTAGAAATAAAAATAATTCTTGCATATTCAGAAATAAATAATAAAGCAAATCCACCAGAACCATACTCAATATTAAACCCTGAAACTAATTCACTTTCCCCTTCATAAAAATCAAAAGGAGTACGATTTCTTTCAGCCAAACAACAAGAAAATCAACATAAAAATATAGGAACTGAACAAAAAAAACCATCTACTAATTTAAAATACAAAGAAATTAACAAAATTGTACCCATTAATTAATTAAAAAAACACAATATAATTAAAGATAAAGAAACCTCATAAGAAATAGCCTGTGAAAATCTATGAATACATCCTAATATAGAATAACTTCTATTTGAAGATCAACCACAAACAATAAGAGCATAAATCCTAAGTCTAGAGCAACACAGAAAAAAAGTATCCCAAAAATAAATCTAATACAATTTCCATAAAAAGGGAATAAACACCAAATAAATAATGATTGAAATAAACTAAATACAGGACATAAATAATAAATTAATGAATTAGAATTAACTGGTCAAACTTGCTCCTTTAGAAAAAGTTTAATACCATCACTAAAAGGCAGCAATAAACCTATAAAACCCACTCTATTTGGGCCCTTACGAATCTGTATATAACTTAAAACCTTTCGCTCCAATAATGTAAAAAATCCAACAGAAACTATTACTAAAATAATTAAAATAAAAGATGTAATAAAAAGAATTACTGGATATGAATTAATCATATTTATAAATTCTAAATTTATTGCACTAAAATCTGCCAATCCAGCATTCTTTACATGCCATATAAATCGGATTTAATGGTCCTTTCATACTAAAAAAATCATGATATTTCTAGATAGAAACCAACCTGGCTTACACCGGTTTGAACTCAAATCATGTAAGAATTTAAAAGTCAAACAGACTTAGAAATGAAAAACTTGCCCCTCAATCTAATCTTAATTCAACATCGAGGTCCCAAACTTTAATATAGATAAGAACTCCTCATTAAAATAACGCTGTTATCCCTAAGGTAACTTAATCTTTAAATTATTATTACTAAATTACATAAATTAAATGAATTAAAAAAATAAAGTCAAATTAAATCTTCCGCCCCAGAAAAAATTAATAAAATCAAACAATAAATTTACTAAACAATATCTAAAATTTATTAAAATTAAAGTTCTATAGGGTCTTATCGTCCCTAACCTTTTTACCTAAAAATCAAATTATAATATAAAAAAAATAAAATTAATCCCTCATCTATTCATTCATACCAGCCTTCAATTAAAAGACTAATTATTATGCTACCTTTGCACAGTCAGAATACTGCAGCCATTTAACTAATCATAGGGCAGAATTTACCTTTAAAATTTTACTTAAAAGAAATGTTTTTGATAAACAGTTGAAAATTAAATATGTCGAGTTCATAAAATTTAAATTTTACTAATTTAATCATTATTTAAAATAAAATTTTATTAAATAAATAGACTTCATATAAAAATAATTATAAAAAAATTAAATTTAAATAAATTAATATATTAAAAACGAAAAATGCATAATATTAAAGCTATTAAATTGAATAAAAAATGTTTTAAATAAATACTTAGCTTATCCTAAGAAATTTACGAAAAATAAATTTAAAATAAAACTAACCATATATTCTTAATTAAATTAATTTCTAAAGTAACCAGATACAAAAGAACGATTAACTTTTAATTACCATTTTTAAATTATAAATAAATATAAAACATTAAAAAAATATAAAAATAATTTTCGGGAAAAAAATTATAAATAAAATATTAAATTAACCATGATACAAAAGGTAATAAAAATTAATTAAAAATAATATTAACAAAATCTAAAAAAATTACAAAAAATTATTTAAATAATAATAGTAAACAAATAAAATAATAGTAAGAAAAAATAAATAAAAAAACCAATATTATCACATAAAATTAATAAATTTTTGTATTAATGTAAATAATAAGCTTTAATATAAGCTACTATCTGACTTTTTAGCTTCACCTTCCGGTAAAACTACTTTGTTACGACTTATCCTATATTATTGAGAGTGACGGACGATATGTACATAAATTAGAACAAAATTCAAAACTAATATTTATTCGAAATTACTACTAAATCCTTATTAAAAATAATTATAAGATTTATAATCCTAATTATTTATAATTAAAGTAACCATTTTTATTTAAATAAAACTGCACTTGACCTAATATAAATTTAAAAAAATAAAAGAGAATGAATCTTAAAACATACTCCAAATTATAGAGATATACAAATTTAATTTAAGTGGAAACAATCGTGGTTTATCAATTAAAAACAGTTTACTTTAGTAAGATTAATTTACCGCCAAATTCTTCGAGTTTGAAAGAACATAACTAATACTATTCAGGAATAAAATTTAAATTTACAATAATAGGGTATCTAATCCATGTTTAAAAAATAAATTTCGCATTATAAAAAAGAGAAATTAATTTAAATACAAATTCCACTTAAGCAAAAAAAATTAAATTCAAATAAAATACTTATCCTAAAATATTAATTTGGATTAACTGCCTAACCGCGAATGCTGGCACAAATTTAATCAAACCTAATTAAATATCTAAATAAAAAATAAAATTAAAATTAATACTAATTACTGAAGAAAAAGTAATTTAATAACTATTCATATAATCAATTTAATAAACTAATAAAAAAGAAAGAATCAAACCTTAATAAAACAATAAAAGAAAATTGGAAATAACTTAAAATAAATGAAACCCTTAATTAAAATTACAATTAAATTTTAATTTGATATTGATTATTCAATATGCATAAATATGAGCGATAAAGTTAATTTGAGAAATCATTAAAATTGTATTATTATATAAATCAATCTTCTTTCTAATAAGAGAAAGAAAGAAGGTTGAATTAACAATTATGACATACAGTAAGTAATAATGATTATTAATAGAATTAACTAATAATATAAACTAATGGATTAGTGTAGAATTAAATAAATATCAACAATAACCTACTTTATCATTATATGTGACAAAGTTAAGAATAAAATTCAATTAACTTTTAATTTGATATTGATTATTTAATTATTTAAGTATTTTCAGTAATAAAAGTATTTTATGAAGCTATTTTTTTACTTATTTTAGTTATCTTTTACGTAAATATTCTTAACTGAATATACTTTTCTTTGGGTTTGATTATAAGATTTATCTAGGTTCTGCTTCGAATGCATAGCACTCCTCTTAGAATGATAATTTTTTCCTAACTGTCCTACTTCAAGAAAAATTTATCTTAAACGGTAATGGACAAATTTGTTTCATTCAAAGAGGTTATTTGCAATGGAAACCAGTTGAAACACAATTGAGTTTTTTGTTAATAATGGTTGTTAATAATGTTTTTAGTATTAGACTAGGATTACTTATTCTACTGAAAAGAAAGCCATGGTTCATTCTTTTTCCATTCTGATTGAGTCTTTTCATTTGATATTAACTTACTTGAAATCAAAATATAACGTGATATTCATTTATAGAATTCATTATATTAAAAACTATATATTCTTGTATGTTTAAATCTGTCAAAATGTAACTTGACAACATATAAATATAATTTATTATACACGATACAAAGTTATCTCATGGAAGTGGTACCCATATTGAGATAGTTAACGTAAGATAACCCCATTTCAAACAAGTTTGTTCTGAAGTTGTTTTAAAAATATTTGTCTATTTTAATACATGTTTACTGTTAAACAATTTGGATTTAGGGGACTAACATTTTGTTTAAAATTCAAAGTTGTTTATTAGGACCTTTTAAATACCTACAAGAATTTCCCCCACATGTACATTGCCACATCCTGCATTTATAAAATATAGATTTTTAGAAAACAAATATTCTGTAATGGTGTCGGGCATTCCTGTATTATTGATAATCAAATTATGAATTCCATCTTTATAGAGTAATGTAATTTACTCTATCCGTCTACAATCATATCGTATTTAAGTCAAGAAATGGTGCATATGTAACTGGGTCCTTTGGAAAATTGTGACACGAGTCTTTATTTCTTTTCAGGATTCAAGCACATGTACCGATATCATCCCATTTCGACTAGCTATATGTTGCTTCTTTGATCAAATTATAAACTCCCAAAGTTAAGTCTTTTAATGGATTGTGATAATGTAGTGCAAATATAATGTAGTAAGTTTAAATAATTACATTAGTAATATTAATCAGTGAGCTCAAATATATAAATGTAAGTAAACCTATGTTGCTTTTGTTAGTACCAGCGGTACTAGTCGCCGTGTTACCATCCCATGATGGGTCATTCTACAGGTAAATAATTGCTTAGTTCATAATTCCGTAAATGTAAGATACATTTGAACAGAATTCATTGTGTTAAAGCGTAATTGAAGTAAACACAACTTATAGAGAACTTTTTAAGTTTCATTTTCTCATTTTTCAACCGTTTTCGAAAAAATATTATTATGTGTATTAAGTGCTATTTGAGAGATAGAATAAACAGATTTGGATATACTTTTAGATTTTAGACTAAATCTTTTGATAAGTGTATCCCAAAATATTAGAAAAAAACTAAAAGAATATATATGGATTAAATAATGTTTTTATAAATCCTTAAAATTCTACAACACCACTATAAGTTTTGGTTTTACCGATCCAAAACAATGATTATTGAGTGTAGACCAGTATTTCACTTCCTTGTAAGCAAATTACATAAAGTGTGTATGAGGCTGAAGACATGTGAAGACACGATGTGTCAGACCCGTGTTCACATTACTCAACTGGTATTGACCCAGGTGCGCATTAGTCATTCTTCTATCTATCTAATTACGCGCCTCGGTCCGGTGAAGAGGCATTTCCTCGGAGTGACTCAGAGCCAGAATCGCTGTCAACGGCCTCTACCACCCAGATGTGCTGAGTCACTCACCTTGGAACCTCTGAATCAAGCACGGAGCATAGTGTTACAGCAACTTTTCCTCCCAGGGATAGTCATGGGTCATGAAAAACCAAAAGCTTATTGTGTTGTATATTTAAAAAAGGTAGTACCCTCGGCAATAACTAATTAATTAAAACTGTAAATTGTGATCCTATTTGGCGAATAACTACTTAGAGCCTCCGATGCAGCATCATAGAAGTCTTCATTAAAAGTCGATGACCAAAGCATCATGGGGTTCTGGCCTGATAATACATTAACCTATAATTCCATAATCGGCTAAATTAAGAAGAAAAAGATTTCTAAAGCTATGGAAAGAAACTTGTTTAATCTATTTGTAACCAATTTCTCCACAATCTGACATTGGTATTGTTGGCAATGTCGATAAAGTAACCAAACATTCTTTAACTAGCAAAACTTCTGAATCATCACAAGAATTTTATATACTTATCACTAGTTTCGTGTGTACAGGTGATAAAAATTATCACCCCCAATCAACTCATTAGGACAATTAATTACCTATTTTTCAGATAGATTTTACATTGCTCTAATGCTAAATAAGAACCGAATTTATTTAATTGTAAATGCCCATTCATATAATTATTATTAACTTATAATATCAACTATTTTTCGGATTAAGTCGTTAAACAAACCTCCATTTTGTTGTCTTAATAATTATTAAAACGCTACAAAATATTAAATTAAAATTTAATTAATATCCAGTAAATATAATTGATTTCTGTCATTTTTATTTAATCAAAAAAACACAAATTTGACTGCAAAATTAATAAATTAATAATATTGTAATGTTCTAAAAACATTTATATTCCATGATAATTATCATTCTGCTATAACAGAATTTCTCACTGTTGATTCTTAAAAGTAAGTTTTATTGAAAATGGGAATGAAAATGTCTCTATTACGAATTCCTAAGCAGTTTCTCCGTGTTTATTTTTGATCCGGTAACAACAGTTAGTTTTATACGCAAATATTGTGTTTCTTTATCCCAAGAGTACTAGTGAAATAACTGTTATTCACATATCCCGATACATCTATGGTTACTTTCTTTTTTTTTGCTCTAAAAATATGTCTAAAGTTAAATATGAAATACTAAATGTGAAAAGTGTAAAATGGGACGCAACATATTGTGTCCTTATAAGGTTAACAGAAAACCTACAATTTTAAATGTATTTCAAAGGCACAAACTTTAACCGAGCCTGAGGTGAATGTCTTTGTGGTATTATGCATAAGCCACAACCTAGAGGGGCGGTCGCTGATAAGAAGCTGTAATGGGTGTATTATCAGGCAAGTGGCGGCATGGTGGGCAGACAGGCAACCAATGATTACATAGTATAAAAACCTAGATAGGCCATGGGAGGCGCTCGGTGAAGCAGCCTTGGCAGCCCGAACCTAGACTAAGATGGCGGCGCGGAGCATGACTCACCCTAGTACCGAGCGCCAACGCCACCCGCTAACCAGTCCAGGGCCCAGCAACAGCGACCCAGAAACTCCTCAGGCCTCAGTTTTAAGAGTTCCAAAGAGTTAGTTTTAAATCTTTTGTAATTTATCTAACAATGTTCTTTTTCCATTAAATATACAGTATTTGAAACTAAAATGAGTTGTTTTTATTATTTGTACCTGACCAAGTTTCCTAAGTCGTATTGAGACTTTTAATAAATTTTGTCAATGTGTCAAATATAAAATACGTTATACAACATAAAATATACAGGACGAAAAGTACCTGTTTTGAAAATATTTAAATTGTGAACAGTTAAATGTAGTGTTGTAATTAAGTATTTAATAATTATGTAATAGTTAATAATAAGAGTTTTGGTTACAATGATAGGAAGCGGCCTACGGAGCAGTGGCCAGGTTCGGAGTGCAATCCTGACGCGACTAGTGCCGCGGCCGTGTTGAATTACGCTTATCTTCAACCTGCCTTCCTGTCCAGAGTATAGCTCGTAAAAATTTTTTATGACAAAATAAGCTAAATTCAAGTGTTTATATACAACTTTGTCGCTTACAAAACTTCTCTACCCAAAAAATAAAAAAAATCCTCGCAGACCAACTTTTTCATGTCAAGTTTTAAAAACCATACAAAAGTTTTAACTTTAACTTGTAATATTAATTAGTAATAAAATTATTTTATAATTTTAAATTGCACCGTTTCTGTCCAACACTAATGTTTTGTCTGCATGCGAAGTTTAGAAATTTTAACTTCATTGTAAGTCGGTCAAACGACAGTGTATTTGAAAAGCGCCCATTAAAATTTTCTCCGTGTAAAGACTGCATTTGACGCTTCTATACTCGACCAAGATGGCGGCGTTGGCTTCAACTGCTTTAATGCTTGTTAGAGTCCACGGCCTATCTAGGTTTTATACTATGTAATCATTGCAGGCAACGGTATCAGATTACCTGCTAAACGCCATGCATACTTTAATTGGCTTAATTCCGAGCTAGCGATAAGATCTCCCTCCAGCAGACCTTCAGTACTGCGAACTCCATCTACTTTTTTACTCATTATGATGCTGCAGAATATCGACGTGGTATTGGTTTCTACCGATATGTGATATAAAACTGTGTTTTAAACTATTTAACTTAATATGCGATGGAAATAATTGTAAAACTGTGAACTTCTTATTATGAGGCTCATTCATATTACAACAATGAGTCAATGCTAAAAACTGCATTCGCTGCTTTTCTTCAAACCACTGAATGAGCTAGTATACTGCATAAGAAATAAAGTCTCCTAAAAACTTTAATAATGTTTTTACATTGTAATACTGAATTATACCGATCATATGTTAGTTTGGTTATTTAAACACATATGTGAAAGATACGGCCAAATACAAAATAATTTAATCGTAAAAAGTGAGGGCTCTGTGGTGTAATGGTAGCACATTCACCCGGCAAGTGAGAGATCCGGGTTCGAGTCTCGGCGGAGCAAGTACTTTTTGCGATTCAATGTTTATTGAAATTAAATTAGGCTATTGCCACTTATACAAATTTAATGAACATATATATATATATATATATATATATATATATATATATATATGTTATATATATATATATATATATATATATATATATATTTCCAGATATACATTTATATTGTGTAAGATGAGATATCCATATTAAGTTTTGAACGAACTATTGGTAATTGAGAGACATCCTTACTCAATACTTTCTCATTTCAGCGCCTTGAACTCTTAGCCAGAAACATCCATCTTGATGGAGGAATGTTCATAACATAGATTGAACCCTAACACTCGGTATGTAGCGAAAATTGTTAAAACTTCTCTGTGCTCCCACCTTTTAAACACTAGAAAATCTGTTTTTTTTTTCTGCCCAATACTTTTAAATTTTGCACTCCCAATATAGAGAGCTCTAAGATTAGAAAAATATTAAGTTATTATTATATAATGGGTATGAAGTGATCTTAACGAAACTTGACATAGTTATTTAAAAGATTGATCCCAAAAACAGAGAAATGTTTTTGATAAAAGCAGTGAACCTAGTACCCAGTCAGGATATCTCTGTATAGGAAGGCTGTTATTAAAACTTGGTTTTGATATTCTATAACTTATTAATAACGATCCAATCTATGCGATTAATATTTGTACAAAGAGATTTGAAATTCGGTAAATAGTTCCTTTTGGTCCAAGAGCGAACTTATTGATTTGGATTCGAAAGGTCATAAGGTAGCAAATTTACAAAGGAAATTACCAAATTTTACATTAAGGGTAACCTTGGTTGTAACTATAAAATGCAAAAAAACAGAATATACCGTAAAGTGACATTTTTCAGTGATGAATATTGTTTGGTTATACATTTTTATAATTAATATAATTTTTTTATCGAAAAAAAACTCTAAGATACTCCTTTGTTTCGGAATATTGCGCCTGGGACTGATATTGACAAGGTTGGGGGAGCTCTAGGGTTAAGCAATTTTCTCTAGTAAAATGTTCTTTTTAGCTTTGTTAATGAAAAACTTAATACCGTGATTGTATAGTTGGAGTTGTATAGTCTCAAGGATAGTTTCTAATATCAGTTAAATATAAATATATAAAGCAATTTTCTCTAGTAAAATGTTCTTTTTAGCTTTGTTAATGAAAAACTTAATACCGTGATTGTATAGTTGGAGTTGTATAGTCTCAAGGATAGTTTCTAATATCAGTTAAATATAAATATATAAAGCAATTTTCTCTAGTAAAATGTTCTTTTTAGCTTTGTTAATGAAAAACTTAATACCGTGATTGTATAGTTGGAGTTGTATAGTCTCAAGGATAGTTTCTAATATCAGTTAAATATAAATATATAAAGCAATTTTCTCTAGTAAAATGTTCTTTTTAGCTTTGTTAATGAAAAACTTAATACCGTGATTGTATAGTTGGAGTTGTATAGTCTCAAGGATAGTTTCTAATATCAGTTAAATATAAATATATAAAGCAATTTTCTCTAGTAAAATGTTATTTTTAGCTTTGTTAATGAAAAACTTAATACCGTGATTGTATAGTTGGAGTTGTATAGTCTCAAGGATAGTTTCTAATATCAGTTAAATATAAATATATAAAGCAATTTTCTCTAGTAAAATGTTCTTTTTAGCTTTGTTAATGAAAAACTTAATACCGTGATTGTATAGTTGGAGTTGTATAGTCTCAAGGATAGTTTCTAATATCAGTTAAATATAAATATATAAAGCAATTTTCTCTAGTAAAATGTTATTTTTAGCTTTGTTAATGAAAAACTTAATACCGTGATTGTATAGTTGGAGTTGTATAGTCTCAAGGATAGTTTCTAATATCAGTTAAATATAAATATATAAAGCAATTTTCTCTAGTAAAATGTTCTTTTTAGCTTTGTTAATGAAAAACTTAATACCGTGATTGTATAGTTGGAGTTGTATAGTCTCAAGGATAGTTTCTAATATCAGTTAAATATAAATATATAAAGCAAAGCCTCAGGACTGTAGCTGAACTAATTTACTAGTCTGAGCCTCTTATACATGATCGGTTCAATTATTTGAATTCAATTCAAGGTAAACTATTACGAAGCAAGGCTAATGAAAGTTCCTTTCAACTTTTGAATTGATTCAAACTTTACAATGCGTTATGCTTAACGTTATAGATGTTAGTGCTCTTGAAAACTACCTCATGTTTTGAGTAGTACTCATGAGTTGGTATTTTCAAAACTAGCATTTTCATGAGTAAAATTATTTATATTATTCATTATTACAGGTTGATAAAACAACTAATACTCTAACACATAATCTATGGTTATTGACACTTTACTAATTATATATTGAAAATCTTTACAAAAGAATTGCCACTGGGGCTATATTTAAATATTTATTTATATCACATACTTTGACACGAGTTATCGTCTCCTGTCCTCGTCGACAGAAACTGCTTTCATATCCTTGACAGAGACAACATACATAAATCCTTTTCTGCATAAAAAACTTAAATATCTGAATCACAATCAACAAGAACTTGACAGGAGGTAGTTGTACTTTGTACAAGCCTTGTAATCTTAACGACATCATGTCCCTTGCAATGTGACATGTTCTACTAATATAGTCCACAGCACGTGACGTTTAACGAATTGAGCAGTAGTTAGATTAGTGGAGTATTTTGATAAGGACGGTAACTATTTATACAGACGTTGGAGCATAATTAATTTTGTAATCTATACCAATCTTTGCAACTGTTCATAAGGTATGTGTGCAACTTGTGGAAAAATCACTATCAAGGTCTTCCCAGGTCTGCTCTCTAATAATTTGCGTTATTGATTAATTTGTGGTCTAAAAATATTTAACAAAACACGATTTACTATCTTTTTATTCCTACACACAGTAGTATATTGTGTAATATGTGGAGTTGCAATAACCGTTCGTGTGGGGATGTGTCTCTGGAAATTGTTGTGTAAATACATGTAATTTATGAAGGCTTTTGAACCGGACATCAAGTTTTGATTTTGCTCTGATATGTGTATTATTCTCCAGCAGAACAACATATTTATTTTAAGGGGTTTAGGTTTAAGTATGCCAAAGAGAGTCTCGAAACGAGTGTAGATTGTTGAGGAATACTATAGTTCAATTAAACTTCTTTAAGAAAGAGTGTGCTGTATCATTAACTGTGTCATTAAACTGTTTTTATATAATCTTTTCACTTTAGTTGTAGATTACGTACATCCAACGTACATTCTATCATACATATTAAGGACTTTGCAACACAAATTGCTAAGGCACGTTCCCTTCACTTACAGCTGCATTATAATTTATTTTATTTATCATTTAATAGCATCAATTGCTAACGTATTTATCTCACGTAAATTATTGCTTATAAAATTATAACGTTAAAAAATGTGCTTAAACTTATTGTGACAGGGTATTTTAAAACGTTACAACATATAAGCACGCTTGTTATTGTGTATTCAATACTTACCATAGAAAAAAATCATAATGTTAAGCTTACATTCAAATAAGATCTGCTGGGAAATATAAATAAAAAGTAAAGTAAATTAAAGATGTCTTATTTTACCAGTCGAAGTAAGGGCTAAGAGGCCCTTTTTAAAAAAACCTGGGAATCAACGGCACAATAAATATTCTTAGGAGTTAATTAAATCCAATACTGATTAAAAATGATGGCATCAATACTTAATTAAACACATAATAAGCTTAATGATTTTAAATTTTACCATTCAAAAATTTAACCTGTCTGAAACCTAAATTTAATATATCTCTCTGATAACCTCTCACATAGCGTCACCCTAAACAGATGAACTATTGTACTATAATAAGCAGTACTATACTTGATTCTCAGTTAAAGTTACCTTTGCGAATTGGGCATTTAAATCATTATAAAAGTAATATAATTTACTATATGTCAATATTTACCAGAATCGACCATTTATACAACTAGTATTGATATTCGTTCTCCTTTTTATCATTTTTACCGTCACCATATATATACAACACTAAACTATTTTCAATAAAAATTAAGAGTATTAGATTTAATTATATTATTGTGTACTTTTCAATTAAAATGACAACAATAATGGTACTTTCCTAAACCTGAAGGCACACGTAGGCATTATACAGGGTGACAATTATTAAGTCTGGAACCTCTTTTTTAATTTTTAAACCACAATATAAAAAAAATACCAAAGTTCACACGTGCTTACTGTTGATAGTAACGCACACATCTGCCCAATTACTGACCGGATAATCCCTTTGGGGGGCGGTCCACAAGGATTCAGAAAAAATTCTTAAATAGCAGCATAGGTCAAGTTTGGTATCAAATTAAAGGTCTCGCTTAGCAGAGTACAATTCCGCAAACCGGATTTCAAAAGGTGGATTCTTCAGTAGTTATAGCTATTTGAATTTTAAAACTATTGAACAGTTGTTAAATTATTAAGTATTACAAGTAAACACCAATTTTTAAGTACCTGTGATCAAAGTAAGTGTTCAAAATGTTCCCCTCCCATCGTCTGGCAATGTCCTAGGCGGTTGTAAAAGCCATCCATTGCATTTTGAAGGTAGTCACGAGGAATATCTTGAGCTTCTTGGACTATGAGATTTCTTAGGTGCGCCAAATCTCGAGGCTTATTATGATGAACTTTATCTTTGAGGTATCCCCAAAGAAAAAAAATCCAGTGGAGATAAATCAGGGGAACGAGCAGGCCACTCTACTGCACCACGTTTTCAAATCCATCTGTGAGGGAATATTGTATCCAAGTATTCTCTAACAAGGAGAGCAAAGTGTGGTGGCGCGCCATCTTGTTGGAAATAAATTCTTTGAAATTGTCGACCAACAGCAGCTTGTAGTGCAGGAATTATTTCATTTTGGAGCATTGCTAGATACGAGTTACTATTTAAATCACCATTGATAAATAATTGGCCCACGATTTGATTTCCTATAATACCTGCCCAAACTTTAAGTTTCTGTGGATACTGTGTATGACTCTCTTCTTTCCAGTGCGGATTGCTGTTGTCCCAATACCGACAATTATGTCTATTGACACTGCCATTCAACATAAATGTTGCCTCATTAGAAAATAAAATATTGTTCAAAAGGATTTGTTTTCGGCCAATTTTATCCATCATTACTTCACAAAATTCGAGCCGCCGATCGAAGTCGTCTTCGATCCTGAAAGATTCGTTCCTGAATCAGATGTACTCGGTACGCCTTGAAAGCTGCCTTTTTTAACACTTTTCTGACTGACTCACGAGACATTTCATGAGTTTCTGCAGCAGATCTAACTGATTCATTTGGATTCTCGACGAAAGACTGAAGAACATCTAATGATGCGGCTCACCCGTCACTGTTGTTGGTTTTCCAGTTCTGACACGATCGTTAACGCTACCAGCCTCTACAAAACGGGCCATTGTCTTTATTACTGTGGACTTAGAGATAGGATATCTCTCTGGAAAAGTATCATTGAATAAATTTTAACTGCTTCATATGATCTTTCATTATCTCCCCACTCACGCATCATTAAAAGAGTTATCCTTTCACGCTCACTAAGTGACATAATGGTAAATAAACAAATTAATAAATAACCATTTTAAAACTTGTTATTGACTGAAAATTATGCCATCTGCATAACTAAACCCGCTGAAAGCTTCAGTGCAACTGAACTGTTACCTTCCTAACAAAATAAAGATAACAACGGTTGCAGTCAAAGTTCACTTGGGGGTCAAAGTTCACTCTTTGGGAAAACCCAAAGAGCCACTTTCACATTCTAACAGTATTGTGTTATTGGTAATAATTATTGATTCCTGGCTTCGATTACTACATTGTCAGATGATGGGAGGGGAACATTTTGCACACTTACTTTGATCACAGGTACTTAAAAATTGGTTTTTACTTGTAATACTTAATAATTGAACAATTGTTATATAGTTTTAAAATTCAAACAGCTATAACTACTGAATGAATCCACCTTTTGAAGTCCGGTTTGCGGCATTGTACTCTGCTAATTAAGACCTTTAATTTGATACCAAACTTGACCTATGATGCTATTTAAGAATTTTGTCTGTCTCCTTGTGGACCGTCCCCCAAAGAGTTATCCGGTCGGTAATTGGGCAGATGTGTGCGTTACTATCACCAGTAAGCACGTGTGAACTTTGGTATTTCTTTCTATTGTGGTTCAAAAATTAAAAAAGAGGTTCCAGACTATTTTTATATATATAAAAATTATAAGTGTAATATTTAATTTATATTGTTATTTTCCTTGTCTTTTTATAAATACAAAGAGTAAATAGTTACTGTATACAAAGAATATTAATTAAAAAAATAATTTTGTATGTTGATTTTGTAATCTAAGAGAATTTTTTATTTTAACTGTTTATTTTATATCAATAACATTCCATATGTTAAATTTAGACCATCAGGATTTTAGTTTGTAGAAGCGTCTGATGAGCTTAAATTATTAATTTAAATATTGTGTGGATTTTGAATTTGAATAATGCCTTTTAAAAAAAGGCATTCATCGATTTTTTATGTTCCAATGCTTGTGCGAGATAGGATTTGATTTAAATGTTAAATCTATATCACACAGGTTGTTTTCAAAACTGAAATTTTCATGAGTTAAATTATTTATATGATTTATCAATACAGGTTGATGAAACAACTAATACTCAACTAAAACACATAATCTATAGTTATTGACACTGCAAATTGCTTCCATTACGAAAATATATATATATATATATATAAATTTTCCAAATTGTTCATTTTAGAACAAATTTTATACATGCCAAATTATTTTGGGTCTAAACATGATCAGAACCAACTAATCACAGTAATTTTAAAAATATTTTTAATAAATGATCAGGAGGAGCTAAAATGTGTTAGTGCATTTTTATGACATATTTTTATTGAGAGGTAATAGATAAAACAAGGAACTTCAGAATTGCTGACAGTTTATTGGGCATATAATCCTGTTGTTTGCCGCAATGACAACAATTTTGTTCAATTTGAGAGATCAATTAGTTCCTCTGATATCAAACAGAAATGCAATAGAATCGAACGCACAGAGTGGATTATCTCGATGATTTCAAAGTATGCATATCTGACCGCTGATATACGCGTCGGCTGTAATCAACTTATCGACAACGCAAGTCCACCTCCCTAATATATCGATTTAGACTAATGTTGTGGCATTACGGCTTTGGCCCTTACACAATGCATTTATAATGATTCATACACATATACGAATGTAGTTATGCTTATAATAAATAAACAAATGGAACATTTATTACCCTTTATGTGAAGGGGAAAATAAGAAAAATATTGCTGTTAAACTAATAATCACACATTGCTGTTACTAAATTTGTATATACATAAAACATTTAAATAAAAATATAAAGCTGCAAAATAAAAATGGGTTAAATGATTTAAATAGTATTAACATTTTTGTTTAAAAAAATAATACACCATCTGTACACAAAAATATCGTTGACTGACAACAAATAGCAATAAATCTTAATAATCTTAGCAATAAAAATTTACATAACAATTCCAACATTATTTAAATGAATACATTTAAATAAACCCTTTTAAAATTCAGTTAGTAATAAAAACATTCATAATAACTTATATAAAAACTAAATGGCAAGTCTTACTTTACACTCACAACGAAAATATCAAAAGAACATGAGTGTTCATAATTACTGGGTTACAAATGGTAATATATACAGAAAATCAAAACTTAATTCTATTTAAAAATACAAAATAATTAACTAATAATCCCTAATGCAAATAATTAAAAAAAAAATACTTCAAGGCAATCCCTGATTGGAGATATTCTCACTGCTTAAATAATTTAATTTATGGCTTGAAAATACTGAGTACTTATTAATGTTCCAAAAGTTTTTTTATAAACAACTTCTCATTTTAATTGAGAAATAAAATAAATAATTTCTACACCATGAGTGCGTAAAAAATATAAAACAAGTTAGGAGTGTGCCACACCATCTGTGGCGTTAATATGCCATTAATGTGCCACATCAGCTGTGGCGTTAATATGCCATTAATGTGCCACATCGGCTGTGGCGTTAATATGCCATTAATGTGCCACATCAGCTGTGGCGTTAACATGCCATTAATGTGCCACATCAGCTGTGGCGTTAACATGCCATTAATGTGCCACATCAGCTGTGGCGTTAATATGCCATTAATGTGCCACATCATCTGTGGCGTTAATATGCCATTAATGTGCCACATCATCTGTGGCGTTAATATGCCATTAATGTGCCACATCAGGCTTCGCTAATGTCTATAGTTTATTTCAATTTTGAGGTGCACTGCGGATAGATAGATACACCAGCCTATTGATAGATTTCAAAGATGCTCATTTAAATCCGCTTGACATAAATTTAACTTCATCAACCTTACTCTTTTCTATGAAATATCATGAAAAGTTTAAATCGGCAGATTAAATTGTTTTCAAGGTATCCTACAGATATTTAGGCTTCGTAAAACCTTTTCCAAATCGCATAAAGAGGCATTTCCATCATCAAACTCCTGTGTACAGTAAAATTATAAAGCAAAATTAGAGTCCATTGCTCAAGTTTTTCTTAAGATATTCAGTGGAAAAACCGACTCACAGGCAGATACACCGGCAGAGAGAAAAAAGAGAAAAGTTGCTGGGTTCGTTTTAAGTCTTCGTTCTTCGTCACTGACTATTTTTTAATCCCTTCAGACGAACATGATTCTAGATTTCAGGACTCAAGTCTGCAACAGCATCACATTTCAGATGCTGCACGTAAGAGGAAGTTTAAATGGAGCTGAATTCAACATTCACAAGAGAAATTTTGCCATAAAACTTAGTGTTAGAGATTCGTTAACTGTGCAAACTATCAAGTTCATAGCTTAATATATTCTGGAAATATCCCTTTGAGTTACAAACTATCTTGTTACAATTATTTTCTGAGTTAAAATTACAAACGCTTAGCCAAATACCTTGGAGGGAGTACTCCATCATTGAGGTGTATCTTGTCTCTATAAAAATGAACTGATCCAACGAAGGTCTAGATAGATTGTACATAAACCCTTATCAACCAACCCACTCAATATTTCACATGTTAAAATATGATATGATTGTACTTAATTTGTTTACAAGTTTGTCTATTGAACAATTCTTTCGTATCAATTATGATCACCCACAAGATGCATATAAATATATTCACTAACGTTCAGCCAAAATGTAAATTCTATACGTCAGATTGTTCTCAATATATCGTGCGGACAGACAGACAGAAATGACAATTTTTAATCTTCACCACAAGCTTCGTTAACTTTCAGTAAATTAATGATTATATCAAGCAAAATATTGATAAATATTCTGTTTGTATCTTGGTATAGTAGTTATCAAAAGCTTACTATTATTTATGTTTGGTTTTGTCAAAATATTTTATTACGTTAAGTTGTACTTTATTGCTGTAGTAAGTTTTTGCGGGAAACTTTTAAACAATCTCAATTTATTCTCAATAAAAATTTTACTATTCTTACATCTTACTCCGCTTATAAAAATTTAAGTAATTAAAAACCAAGCATTATGCCAAATGTGGTATAAATTATTTTCTTCTTCATACATTTTGAATATTAAAATAGTTGGTATTGATAATGCTTATAATATATATAAAACTGGTATATCACATATCTGAAGAAATTGTGACCTGAACTTATCAAAGATTAAATCCATACAGCATGCAAAACCACTTTGGCACACCGTGAAGAACGCCTCCTTAATTTTAAAAGGTTTCAGACAAGGACACGGCGTTTCGCCAAATATTTAGTTGCTATTGAAATTTATGTTTCAAGAAAACATCCTTTCTGACATGAGTACTTGATGTTCTAATTCTCCTGATTTATTTGTTTATGTTTCACGACTTTCCCGACTTTCCTGTAGACATGGATCCTGTACCTAGTTTAACAGTTTCTTACACGTATAAAGACGGTAGCAAATATTTGTCCAATACAATAACAGAACATATATATGAGGAGTGGATAAGATCACACTTTTGTTAAAGAGTGAAAATCAGAAACTGTACGTACGGTAGATATTTTCGCAAAAAAGCGAGTAATGCATTCGTTTGTGTGTGGTAGAAAATACACCTGGGATGGAAAATAATAATAATAATATCTTGCTATCTCTCTGTGAACGAAAACTCAGACCTCGAAGAGAGGTATAATTTTCATCCTTGCTCTTTAAAGATCTCTTAAATCTATTAAGACCATAATATTATTCCGTTGTAACAGATTTGGGTTCCAAAAAGAAGCATTGTCCGACACATAGCAATGATTCGTATGTCCTTAGGGATTCCTACATTCAGTAATTATTATACGGCATAGCAAGATACTTGTATACTATTTTAAGGATATAAATACAAAATTTCACTACTTCTTTCATAAACGCCTCTCTTGTCTTTTAGTTAAACACTCCTCGTGGATCTTGGTTCTAAATTGCACAAAAGTCACTTTTATTCATATAGCAGTAGGTACGCATACAAAGTTTATAGGTTACCTATTTTTGCTTGCTTCTACAAATTGAAGGAATTATTTAGTATTACTATTAATATGTATTCAGTTATTTCATTCATAATCAACCATTTAAAAAATCATGGTCTGAAATTACTGTAAGTAGTAACATATAGGGACGTTTTGTAAAGTAGAGGTAAAAATATTTGAAAAACAAAATCACTAGTGGTGTCCACCGATTACCATGGCAGCTGGCAGATTAATTGTTTTAAATTATTTACTACATTCAAAATAACTCCATATTCAGTTTTAAGAAAATTGGTTTTGTAAAACTTAGGTCTGTGCACTGTAGAAAATAAGAAAGCTTACTTTTTAAGTGAGATGTCACATACGAGAATGTATTTCACAGTGGCCTACACCAACATCAGTACGAGTAGGCCTCACGTACAGCAAGGAGTAGTCCGAACCACACTCGCACACTCGCAGACAGACATTCATTAAAGCTATTGCGGCATTAACACAACCGATAAATTACAAGGCGATTTATCGATGTCGCCGTCTACGTAAGAAACGTGTTACAAAAACTGGTATCGCGGAGCGAGGATGGGCGAGGCGCCGTGCCGGCCAAACCCTACACTTGCCAGTACAGAATTCTGCCACCGACAGACACTATCCTCCCGGGGTTGTATTTATAAACTGTCTATTTCCTTGCAATCATTAAGTATTATTTATTTGTGAGGCATCATCGGCATTAAAACATGGTTACCTAAATTTCCAGATGAAAGTAGTAAGTCGATGATACTGATACCAACAAATGAATGAAACACAAATTTTAAAATTATATTATTATATAATTATATTCGGTTTTAGAATTTAAAATCTATACTTTCGATAAAAATTAATAATTAATGAACCTTTTGGCTTGTACAGTCAAACGCAATCTAAATGAAGGCACTCATACGTTTTGTAAATGAAAAATCATGTACTAGTTTATTACGAACGATCAATGTTAGCCTAGAATTAAAAGAATTTGTTTCATTCTAACTTTAAATATTCAATTGGAGATATTTATTTCAACCATTCTGATTGATAAAACTTTATAACGGTTTAGAGAGTTTTATGTAATAACTGCAAAACCAATCTTAAAGCGAAAACTGTTGTTTCAATTAAAGTTGCTTAAATCATTATATTGAGATAAATTACATATGAACATTCTGTTATCTGCATTATGACAATATTAATTACTGTTTAAACAGTAAATACATATATACATTTCTATGGTTAATTTGTAACTTTAACCGAACAGTTTAAGATGTTCAGATTTAATTGCAAATAAGTAAGTAGGTATAATCGGCCTAATATCTCTGTCTTAAAATTGTGAAGCATCAAAATAAAAATTTCTAAGGTGCTTCATATAACTGAATTCACAATTTAGAATACATTATAGTAATCCAGGTCCATGAAATGGTGGTTTCACCTTACTAGGTCTGTACGCACATGTCAAAAATGAAACTGTTCAATAGACAGTTTAACCCCTGTATAGGCAACATCGAGTTCAATGAAGGCGCATATCACTCCATGAGGTGTGGCTGAGCGTTAGCCAACATTTTAAAATTGCTATTGTGGGTAATCTTGATAGATGAAATAGAAATTCGGACAATAAATACTTTTTAAACAAACAGAGTAGTCATAATACAAAAATGTGATTGATAACACTTGTAGATTAACTATCTGCAGACTTTGCATGCAAAATCAGTAAAACCCGTTACACGACGCGTGATATGGCGTATTATCTTATATGGCTACATGAACAATATTTTATGTAACACCTATCATATATTCGTTTAAAGAACGGTAAGCTCGAAGTATGTTTAGTTCAATAATTAAGCTATCATACACACATTTCCAGCATATTTGAGTGACTACCTAAAATCTCACAGAGCCGTATTTAACAGAATTGATTACTTTCCCCACTTTCTCTCGAGTTAAATCCCTCTAGGAGTGTTCCCTTCTTGTGTGTGATTTTACAGATCATTACAGCGTACTCACAAACATGATACTATCCACCCTTATTTAGTTGAAATATTGGGTCTAGGGAGTAACACGAACCAGGGGTAAACCGACTAGGGAATTTCTTTACGGAGCGGCACGGCACAGTTGACTTTCATGAGGAGGTTCAACAATCTACAACCTACCTTTTATAATACGTTGAGCCTAATAGTTCTATACTTTAATAGTTTAACTTGTTAGCTGAGCTTTAGCGAAGCCTATAAGTCGTAGGGCCGGAAAATTGTTATTTATGTATGTCTATCTGTCTATCCACAGGGTATCTCGAAAACGAACTGACCCATAAACTGGAAATTATGCATGTTGACAATGTATATTTATGTCAGTAACTCTGAGTTAGATGATAGTAGATTTCACGAAATGGGATATTTCTGACCGTTATGCAAATGATTTTACGTTGGTTTTGGATGTGTAAGCATGATGTCAACGAGGAAATAACAGAATAAATAAATGTATACGTAAACTCAATACACCATAACAAAGGTTTGACCTAAGTATACAAACACATGCATAACTTAATTGTGACTTGGTGTGTAAACTTGTAACACATTACTTAAAACACTGTTATAAAACCTAATTTTATGAAAAAACGTGAATGTATTATATAGCAAGATATTTAGAGAAGGATTTCATATGATGAATTTAAATTATTGTATCATCCCATTTGTGTATGATTTTCTGTCTTTCTATCTGTTTTTAGGGCATCAAGAGAATGGAATGAGCTATATATTTTAAATTTTGCATTCAAACCTTAGCGAGGCCTGTTACGACAAAAAGCATGGCGTTCTTCTACCTTGGCATTGTTATAGATGTTCTAAGTTTGTAGCAAATATTTAGTTCCTTTCGTGTTATTAGATCAATAAAATATAAACACGAACTTACGTAGATTGATGACTACCTCCTACGTTCTTCGAGAATCATCTTGTGAGATAAATACTCTGAACTCTGTTGATAATAATTCGGATATGAACTTCGTGAGATATTCAGTGTATATGCTAATAAAATCCAACATCTATATTAAAAATAATTCTTAAGTGCACGGGAATACCTTTTGTGCCGCATATTTTATTTTCAGCACCGGTGAGCACTGATCTCTCCAGCCTCCCTCTGTAAAAGGTTCTTGGCCACTCTGTGATTGCATCCTGATTGGAGCTATACAAGTCAGGCTTTAATTTGAATTAATTTCCGTTTCTATCAGGAAATTTAGATCCTTTTCTGCTTAAACAAAAATATATCTTAAAAAATTACATAAATGAAGTCACATCTTGAATTTAAACATTTAACATCTCTGATAAAATAATTCATTGTATACGTTTACAATGAACAAAAACATGATCCATTATTAAGTCATTGTATTCTTCAGTAGATGTAATTTAGTGTTGTATCAATTTAGTAATTTTAAATGCAAGTTTTGACTATAACATTGTATCCTTTCCCAATTATTTTCCCACAAGATATATTATTAGTTTAATATTTTATCTATAAAATACACAATAAAGAAGAGTGTACGAAAATCGTTAAAACATTGCCCATTTAAAGATTTATACGCTTACTATGCATAATGTTTCCTGTAAAGATATTTAAGGAATATCCATGTTTTTGTTATGTACTCATATTCTCTACCTGACCGATCGAACCTGTCATAAAGTGCTGTACACAGTAATTAGTTCTTTACATGAGCTGCTCTCCTAAACATAGTTGATCTAAAGCCAATTAATGAAAAGCATGGGCATGTAAACGAAAATATTACTGTTTAGTTTTAACTTTACAAACTTAGACGCAAGAGACAGTTTTTTTATACAATAAAACAACAGCCGTCAAGGATGGTTAAATTATAATTATAAAATTGTATTTAAAAATGGTTATCTACTTTGAATAATCCACATTTCCTTATAAGCTATGCTCCTTATAATTTTAAAAATACTTTATTATATTAATTACTACTTGAAAATTGACCAATATGATAATTGTTATTTAATTTAGGGTGCCATCCGAGTGTTAATACCCTAAAATTTCCATATAAAATATACTAGAAAATGATTTAATTTCAAAATAAATTCATGTTCATTTGTATCAATCCAAAATTGCCGTAATCAATTCAAAATTGCATTTGTAGGGCATCACAAAAATGAGATCTTATTAAATCAAAGTTATTAGTTTTGTTTAATTACTAAAAAATGTTATTCTTTGACCAGGATAACTTTGAAACTGTAAAACTGTCAGGATTTTTTTTTAATTTTAACACTACTGGAGCCGTTTTTCTGTTGCTTGTATATAAATGATAGAGCTTTAAAAATAACCGAGTTTGTTTTGATGAATTGTAATGCAGAGATCAACATTGACAGGCATGGTACTTAGTTATGAACGATTGAACATGGGAACCAATTCAAAACCTAAGATCTGCTTCCATTTAAGTCAATAAGTAACTATAATGTCGAGAACATAATATGTATTAAACTACACGGAAAATATGCATTATAGAGCTATTACAAAAATGATGAATTACATGTGGCTGTACACTTTTTAAGCATGAAACTTCAGATAATTTACAAATCTTAATGCTGAATTCTTCGAATTCTGCTGGAATGACAATTATTAAAACTGATGTTATGTTAGTAATCGTAGTCCTTAAATACCAGAAGATCTATGATCTTTGAGCACTAATATTTGAGTACTTATGAGTATATGAGTGGTTTATAAACATAACTACATAAAGGATCTTAATTTTTACTACGTACATGCTAAAAAACCAGGTAGAATATGTCTTGAATGTAAAAGTTCATTGTTTTAAATAATTTAAATTATAAGCCATGTTCGTTCCATTAGCACATAATATTGTTGCAAATACCTAATACTGTATAGCTTTCAAAGCACAATAATTAAGGAAGATTTCTTTACTAGACTTTTATAAGTTTTCTAGAGCATCATCTCAACAATCTCATGAGGTATAAAACAGTGTAGGAAGAACAGTTGTCATAAATGACTTGATACCTCTAATGCCCTTTTGCGGTACAGTTAAAAACCCTTTAGTTCCTTTTATCTATTTTTTGGTTAATTGGGATAAAATTAATTCTCAAATGCGAATGATTGTCTCCTATAATCATTTTAATTTTTGATACTGCCTAATCAACTTATACATAAAAGAGGTAGTACCTACTGTAGTTCGTTTGCTGGTTTGCTTGTAATCAATTAAAAATCATAATAGAGTAGTTACTATGCCAATTTATATTGCATAAGCCCATACATTTTAAACATCTTCTTTAAGATGACTGTTCCAGAAAACGGCCAAATCAGTGCTATTGCAGCTAATCTTCTTTGAAGGCCACGATAAGAATGATCGCAATAGGCCGGTTTCTATAAAATGAAAATAAGTGTTGCTCTTATTTTCTAAGAGCGGTAAATTATAACCGTTAATTAATTGTTGCATTTTATTATATTAAGATTAAATTAAAGCACTTTATGATATCAAAGTATAAATTACCATATAATAATAATAAGGCACCTCTAATTTGCAATTTCTATGTTACAGTTACACTTTTTAAAGGTGCTCTACTGTTAGCATCAGAAGGACTATTTAAGGAGTGGGATTTTTCATGTCCACATACAACTGCTACATTGTAATAACTTCAACTCTAAATTTGCCTTTCATTTTATATGACATGTTCTATACTTACTTTTACAGGACTACCATTACACTACTGCTTTTCTCCACTCAACAAGAACTACCAAAGTCCTTATATCTACAAAAACCATTCGATTTCTAATTTCCTTAGCTTGGTAAATGTCCTAAAACATTGCTCCTTACATGCCCTTAATACGTTTAAACTAAATAGAAAGGGATATATTTAACGATATTTATTTGTACTGAGGGTTTCCTATTTAAATACAGAATAAATACCGTTATCAATTTTCAAATAATCTTCAAAGTGTTTCTTGAAAAGAATAAGGAAGAAAAAGAACGGAAAATGAAGAGTAAGGTTTTCTAAAATGAGGGTATTCTCAAACAAAGAAATGAAAGCAGTAATCGCTTCAGCGTAATGAATGCAATCAAGGGAATTTATTTGAGGACGGAGAGCTTTTAAGATGCTCTTTGAAAGTTTTATAACTGGACGACACAGCAACAATCACGGCTTGGTCGGAGCAAAATGATACCAGTCACTGTTATTGTGTCATAGCAGTGAATTTCTGTGTAATCCCACAAAGTGTACAGTTTATTGTTCGTTTAGTTTCCGTTTTAATAAGATTGTCTATAGTCTTATTAAATATAAACTTATTTATATAAAATTTATTCATATTTTTTTATGCAAATCCGAATCAAATTGTAGTCATCAAAACAAAGTGCATACCCTTATTCGTATTTAAAACGAATATAATTTATCAGGATTAAATAACGCGAGAACTTTACATTCGTCTAAGAAGTTAGAATTTATTGTTAGGACTAATTCGATTATAAGTACGAATGTATATTATTATTTATTATTACAACGATTGGTTCAGTGGTTCCATTTTTCTAGCAAACTTAAACAGTATAAGTTATTTAATCTTAATTACAGGTTCTGAATTCAATATGGATGTACGTTACTTATTTAAGGTAAGCATACTTAAACTGTAGTAGCTGTAAGCGACACTAAATGGACAATAATTGTTTTTTTAACAAATCTGGCTTTTTACATTACTGAGTTGTTTCATTAACGAATTTGGTGGCCTTACGCTTTAAGATGTTAGTAATATTTTTATTGGCTGAGCACAGCGCAGCTTACCACTCTATAGGCTAGAAAAACTTTACATCTGTTTCTCTGTATGCATGTTTGTTCGTACGATTTCTCGATAGCGAAAATTTGAGGAATATGGACTTTAAATTGTCCATGAAGCTTCATCTCTATATGAGAAACGTCGTATTAGGTTATAGTGCATGCGGCCACATCGGATTTATTACTTTCGGATAACCATGAAGGCATTGGGAATATCGCAGAATAAAAATTATTAAAAACTAAAGTACAATCTTATGGAACACTATGTAGCCTAATGAATGTAAACTTGAAATTTTACATGCAAACCCAGCGACGCCTGTTACGTGACACGTGGTGTGGTCTCCCACTCTCTTGTTTTATTTAGTAACATTTATACTGTAAGCAATTTAAGCTCTCTCTCGAATTTTATGAGAATTTCTTGTGTAAAAATAATAAATTAACACTATATATTTAATAGGGGCTTTTACTTGGTGCTCGAAATGCACCAAAATGTAGGCAACTTTATTTTAAATACTTTGCTCGAGTACTAGCGGTATGCGACTTAATATTCTGCTTCATTTGATGTTCTATTATTCATTATTCTCTTATTGTGTTCTTATATTTAATTTTTTTGTAATATTAAGGTAAGATGAATTAAAAATTTTTATTTATTTTTGGATCTAAATCCAATTTCAGTCTTACTCTATGAAGGTAAATGTCAATTTGAAAAGATAATATCAATTCCAGACATTTGCTCTGTAAAAAGAAATATAATGTTTTACATAATATTTTAATGCACATGTCTTTAAATATCGTGTAGTACTTATTAATCCTCCCTCAAATAATATTTTTAGTGGGTCATAATGTAATTATTATTAGAAATTAGTATACCATTTCACTGTCATAGAGAGAAATATTTTAATTACATAATGAAAAATAAATTTTAATAGATTCAAAATTTTAAAGCATTTCATATTTTGGTCAAAATAGACAATATTATCCAAAATTTAATTCTGAAAATTGTTTTTAACCTCACCAAATCTATTCATATTATTTCCACATCACGTTCAGTTACACATATTAAAATACACATATTTTGCTTACGTATTACAAAAATAAATAAATTAAAACATTAGTTAAAATAATTTACGTATACTGTGTACTTTATGCACAAAACATAAACATAGAGTGGTATAATATTATTTAGTGTAGTGAAAATTGAAATATTTACTTTCCCGACCGTTACACAATTTCAGAACTACAATTCTCGACGTCATTTGGTAATGATTCCATTTCAAAATAATCAACCTCGCTGATGGGTTTAGGTGATGTAATACAGGCAACTAATCTACAGTGATATATCACTATCCTGGGAATGATTGGTTCAAGAGCTTGATGGTTGTGTGTTAAACAATTGACTAATGGACACCACCAGATCAAATCTCACAAAATAATCAACCTCGCTGATGGGTTTAGGTGATGTAATACAGGCAACTAATCTACAGTGATATATCACTATCCTGGGAATGATTGGTTCAAGAGCTTGATGGTTGTGTGTTAAACAATTGACTAATGGACACCACCAGATCAAATCTCACAAAATAATCAACCTTGCTGATGGGTTTAGGTGAAGTAATACAGGCAACTAATCTACAGTGATATATCACTATCCTGGGAATGATTGGTTCAAGAGCTTGATGGTTGTGTGTTAAACAATTGACTAATGGACACCACCAGATCAAATCTCACAAAATCACTCGCTATTATGTACAACAATGAATGATTGGTTCAAGAGCTTGATGGTTGTGTGTTAAACAATTGACTAATGGACACCACCAGATCAAATCTCACAAAATCACTCGTTATTATGTACAACAATGAATGATTGGTTCAAGAGCTTGATGGTTGTGTGTTAAACAATTGACTAATGGACACCACCAGATCAAATCTCACAAAATCACTCGTTATTATGTACAACAATGAATGATTGTTTCAAGAGCTTGATGGTTGTGTGTTAAACAATTGACTAATGGACACCACCAGATCAAATCTCACAAAATCACTTGTTATTATGTACAACAATATCGTTGCACAATACATCAGTGTCGAACACCGTAGAGTTATTTTTAGATGTGGTCTGGAGAAGGATAATTTGATTTTAGTCTAGCATTAATGGTTTATGTCAAGATTTAATTTGTGGTTTCAATTCCTTTAGCATCAATAAAAACTAAAATTACTGAATGGTACGTACTTTATTTTTAGTTTGATCTCTGTTTGTGGGTGTAAACTGTTGATTTAATACAGAAAACGTGATTGCAGCGGTATACTTCTTTCCTCAGTGTAATAAAAAATACATAGTACTCATCTAAAACTCC
This sequence comes from Homalodisca vitripennis, assembly GCF_021130785.1. Lineage (NCBI taxonomy): Eukaryota > Metazoa > Arthropoda > Insecta > Hemiptera > Cicadellidae > Homalodisca > Homalodisca vitripennis. Next base: position 237,461,906 of record NC_060208.1, on the reverse strand, counting down.
GTTTTACAATCTTGGAATGCCCTTCCGCTGGAAGAAAGGAGAGACAGCTTATACTTAATTATTAACTTAATAGCAAAAACCGTACAGTTAAACAAACAAATAAGCTATTTATTCTTGAATACAGCTGTAAAATATTTTTCTAAACCGTCCATATTTTTAAATTCCGAAAAAGCCAGGTTTTTTTATTTATTTCAGCGCTAATGAAGTTTAATGCCCATCAGTTGTTTTAAGAAGGCAACAAAACTCAATTTCCTGATAGAAACGGAAATTAATTCAAATTACAGCCCAACTCAAATAGCTTCAATCAAGATGCAATCAGACAGTGGCCAAAAACCTTTTACTGAGGGAGGCTGAAAGGGGGATTCCCTCACTTTATATCGCGATACGAGTGTTTCCATTGAGAAAGTCATCATCACAACAGGCGTTGTCGAACTCTCAAACTCACGTTTCAATACATTCAGCCCGATGTGTTTGACAAAATTACCACACAGGAGTTTTAATGCTCCAAGATAAAATGCATAATTAATTATAATAGATTTTCTTATAAGTAGCAATGCAATCGTCCCCGTTAATTTACCTCACACTAACATGTTGTATATTGAAGTTATTTACCAAACTTTATTGTAAGAACGAGTGTAAAAATAATTTTTACTATGGCAAAGCTTAACTGACCTGTAGCAATTTATACATAAACATTTTAGATAAATACCGAAAATAGTTATAAGATCGCAACACGTTCTTTCTAGATAGATACTTCTCTACTATTTGTTTAATTGAGTAATAAAATATTTCCTTTAATATGCCAATTTTAAATGCATTTAAACTCATTTTCACATTTACAGAATTAAAGGCAGATGGTACATTGGCTGAGCCATAGTGAAGCATATATCATGAGAGGCTCCAGTCCAGTATTTAATTTCAGTCTGACGATTTGTCTGTCTGTCCCCCCGATATTTCGAGAAAGAACTAAACTACAAACTTTTAATTTAGCATTAAACTTAATTTATATACAAACAAAATTAGATAGATAATGGTGCATGTTACTCAATGGGCTGAGCGTTAGTAAACCTACTTTCATTGATTTATGGGTAACCGTGGTTACAACAAACATATATAGCAGAATATATCAATGGTAGCAGTTACCCGCGGTTTCGCTCGCAATTCGTAGGTTTTGCACCTTTGGCCACTTCTGGATCGAGTGAGTTTTATTTCAAGAAAATATAGATCAAGAAAGTATATCTAAAATTGTATATTTATGATCATTGTAATTTATTCCGATCTTATTACATTTCCATAGATGGTCTTGTCTATTGCCTCTTATATCTGCACTACTGCTTTGCATGCAATTTAGTAGGTGAAAATTGTATCTAGTATAGTTCTTGGCGAATGTTTAAAGGAATTTTTCAGTATAAAATTCTGAACATATGTTTTAGAATATTTTCTAAGGCAGATGAGTACTAACATAATCGCTAAAATATAAAACGGAGTGAAAAATAAATATTTCTTACTTCTTCGACAATTTATTCATTATAATTAAAACAATTGATATAAAAAACAATGCTTACACAGAACAGTTGATTATATGTGATATAATTCTTTAATTAATATTTCACTATTTTATAGACCAGGATGGGATTTTTCGCATCTTTAAAGACCATTGGAGCTGAACCGAGAGACATTTTCGAATAAGAATATCTATATTTATACCAGATACCTTTAGAATGTTACGCGTTATAGCAAAACAAACAAACATAAAGGCACTTTAGTACTTATAATTGTTAGGATGTAAAAAAAACTTTTAAAAAATCACACGATATTTTTACAAGTGACACAATAACCTAATGAAATGAACTATAGTTTTGTCTGCAACCTGAGCGAAACCTGTTATGCGACACACGTCTGCTTTATAGGCACATGCACTAATTAAGAAGAAAATAAATAGTTTTTTAGGTATTTTATTATAAAATATCGGCTTCTATATTCATTTAATATAGTTATAAACTAAAACAAGAGATTTCCGGCGTATAGAAAGTTGGCAACTAGAAAATTAACCTCTGAACCTGAGAGTGTAAAAAATATTTATTAAATCACTATACTGTAATCTATTTTATGTGATACGAAGTTCTTTGACGTGGTTTTTGACGATTTTGGGCATTATAAACTAATTGCCACTCCCTATAATTTAAATTAAAATTATACTTCCCTTATTACCCAGGCAGATGTTTTTGCAGTTTCTTCTTAAAATCCGATTTAGCCTTCAAAATACGTATTAAATGGATGAAAAGGATGGCATGCATTGCATTCAGCATCCGTACTCAAGCATGTAAACCATGGTGTCACATACAGTGCATACTATAACCATTTATTGCGGACCACAAACAAAAAAGTGCAAGCTTACTTTTTTACATAACAATCGGTGAAGGGAGGGAAACATAACTGAATATTTCATACTTTAGAACATTAATTAAAATAGACAGTTTACTGATTAAAAACATATTAAATTAGCGCAACATTATTATTCACGAGAAACTCGATGAATAAAGTTAGGGATTGGGTTGGTAGAAAATCTTCAGTATAGCGTATAATCTTAGTTGAATCAGAAATGAGGATTCTTAGTTCATTCATAAAATATATAAAAATATATACAACGATTATGCTGTATTAACACTCTAAATATAATATTTTAAATGTCAGCCTTCCTATTTCAAATGTAAAAAATGACAACAACTAACACAAGTACACTTTTACTATTACTATCAAGATGACTATGGACACATTGATTAAATCGAAAAATACATTAAAAGAGAAAATAATGAAATAATGTACCAAAAGTGTATATCAAGATGATGAATTGGCTTTCAATGACATTATAATAGGTTCACGGATATTAGCGTTCGTTAATGCTACAAAGTTGAATAATTTATTTCGATAATTGTAATATACCCTTTTTTTAGGAGTCAAAATATCTTAAGGCATAAATATAAGCAAATCAAAAATAATTAACTAATCAATATCTTTCAATGAACTCTTTTAAACTTAAATATTAGCAAACACTACTTTTTTAACATCAATAATAAAAGCAAAAGTTGGAGATGGCTGTATCTTAATATCAGCACATCTCCATAACCATTGCCGCCATTGTTCTTTTTTTTGTTTCAGATGGTTTGCTGCGTTGACATATGAAGTTCCAATATTCATTTATTAATTTTTCTTCCACCTTTTTTTAGTAGGTGCAGAGGTGTTGTTAAGTGACATGATTGGTATGTCCTCAAATCAATCTGTACCCTAAGGTATATGATTGAGTTTTACGATTTGTAACCTGTGCAATTAAAAGGCTATTATATATGTGGAAGTTAAATGCCACTACCCATCTCATGACATGTGAAGACGAGATAAGGTCTTAACAGAGAGAACTTCCTTACCAGGACAAATACAGGAAAAGGATAAAGTTACGTTACCGAGGCACCATTAAATCAGTCGGTTAGGATAAGGAGTGATATTTTGACAATAAATAAACACCCATGCACTGCATCTCGGTTACAGGAAGATTTCCCTGTCTTTAGTTACGCTGTATAACACCTATCCAGCAGTTCAACTAAGATTTATCGTGGGTTCCCATTATACAGTATAATACCATCTGATAGTGATAGTTTGACAATAAATAAACACCCATGCACTGCATCTCGGTTACAGGAAGATTTCCCTGTCTTTAGTTACGCTGTATAACACCTATCCAGCAGTTCAACTGAGGTCTATCGTGGGTTCCCATTATACAGTATAATACCATCTGATAGTGATAGTTTGACAATAAATAAACACCCATGCACTGCATCTCGGTTACAGGAAGATTTCCCTGTCTTTAGTTACGCTGTATAACACCTATCCAGCAGTTCAACTGAGATTTATCGTGGGTTCCCATTATACAGTATAATACCATCTGATAGTGATAGTTTGACAATAAATAAATACCCATGCACTGCATCTCGGTTACAGGAAGATTTCCCTGTCTTTAGTTACGCTGTATAACACCTATCCAGCAGTTCAACTGAGATTTATCGTGGGTTCCCATTATACAGTATAATACCATCTGATAGTGATAGTTTGACAATAAATAAACACCCATGCACTGCATCTCGGTTACAGGAAGATTTCCCTGTCTTTAGTTACGCTGTATAACACCTATCCAGCAGTTCAACTGAGATTTATCGTGGGTTCCCATTATACAGTATAATACCATCTGATAGTGATAGTTTGACAATAAATAAACACCCATGCACTGCATCTCGGTTACAGGAAGATTTCCCTGTCTTTAGTTACGCTGTATAACAACTATCCAGCAGTTCAACTGAGATTTATCGTGGGTTCCCATTATACAGTATAATACCATCTGATAGTGATAGTTTGACAATAAATAAACACCCATGCACTGCATCTCGGTTACAGGAAGATTTCCCTGTCTTTAGTTACGCTGTATAACACCTATCCAGCAGTTCAACTGAGATTTATCGTGGGTTCCCATTATACAGTATAATACCATCTGATAGTGATAGTTTGACAATAAATAAACACCCATGCACTGCATCTCGGTTACAGGAAGATTTCCCTGTCTTTAGTTACGCTGTATAACACCTATCCAGCAGTTCAACTGAGATTTATCGTGGGTTCCCATTATACAGTATAATACCATCTGATAGTGATAGTTTGACAATAAATAAACACCCATGCACTGCATCTCGGTTACAGGAAGATTTCCCTGTCTTTAGTTACGCTGTATAACACCTATCCAGCAGTTCAACTGAGGTCTATCGTGGGTTCCCATTATACAGTATAATACCATCTGATAGTGATAGTTTGACAATAAATAAATACCCATGCACTGCATCTCGGTTACAGGAAGATTTCCCTGTCTTTAGTTACGCTGTATAACACCTATCCAGCAGTTCAACTGAGGTCTATCGTGGGTTCCCATTATGCAGTATAATACCATCTGATACTGATAGTTTGACAATAAATAAACACCCATGCACTGCATCTCGGTTACAGGAAGATTTCCCTGTCTTTAGTTACGCTGTATAACACCTATCCAGCAGTTCAACTGAGGTCTATCGTGGGTTCCCATTATACAGTATAATACCATCTGATAGTGATAGTTTGACAATAAATAAACACCCATGCACTGCATCTCGGTTACAGGAAGATTTCCCTGTCTTTAGTTACGCTGTATAACACCTATCCAGCAGTTCAACTGAGGTCTATCGTGGGTTCCCATTATACAGTATAATACCATCTGATAGTGATAGTTTGACAATAAATAAACACCCATGCACTGCATCTCGGTTACAGGAAGATTTCCCTGTCTTTAGTTACGCTGTATAACACCTATCCAGCAGTTCAACTGAGGTCTATCGTGGGTTCCCATTATGCAGTATAATACCTTCTGATAGTGATAGTTTGACAATAAATAAACACCCATGCACTGCATCTCGGTTACAGGAAGATTTCCCTGTCTTTAGTTACGCTGTATAACACCTATCCAGCAGTTCAACTGAGGTCTATCGTGGGTTCCCATTATACAGTATAATACCATCTGATAGTGATAGTTTGACAATAAATAAACACCCATGCACTGCATCTCGGTTACAGGAAGATTTCCCTGTCTTTAGTTACGCTGTATAACACACAAAATATCCAGCAGTTCAACTGAGATTTATCGTGGGTTCCCATGATACAGTATAATACCTTCTCTATATGTTTATCAATAAAACCATTGGTTAACGTCACACAGTCTGAATGATAACCAAGTTCACTAAACCCAGTCTGTAATGAATCCTTCCACCAAAGCATTAGGCCTATTCGAGAAATCTCTAACTAACTTACAAGAAGTGTATGTGTAACAATCTTTACTAGTTAAAATTTGATTATGAGATGGGGCAATAACTAACCAAAATGTGAAGTTAGAAAATGTGCTCAAATTCATGGTATTCGATAAATCTCTAACTAACTTACAAGAAGTGTATGTGTAACAATCTTTACTAGTTAAAATTTGATTATGAGATGGGGCAATAACTAACCAAAATGTAAAGTTAGAAAATGTGCTCAAATTCATGGTATTCGATAATTAATAGGATAATAATGTTATTTATTTTACATCGTGAAATGTATCAATTGGTTTGTTTCCAAAAACTTCCCTTATATTTTATGTGTACAACCCGAATTTATTTATTGAAAGGATTTGTTGAGTAATAGTATTAATATATTTATGCTTTAAAATATTGATGTTATATTGTAAAAAAGATGCTTTTTAAGAAGTTGGTGACCTGCTCTAAGAAAAAGTTCAGTATTTTAAAGCTTTTACATTTTTGAGACGTGATTTATATTTTCAAAATCTTTGCAGAAGATCCTCGAATTTGGTGAATCCTCGCCAACAATATTTGCCGTAACAAATATGTTTTAAAAAGTTACAATTTTCACAAAGAATGAATAAATACTATTATTATTTGGTTTTATAAAATATTTTAGTCGTTATACATAAACTATTGCTGTAAAAATACGATGTGGAATATCCGATTCAGTGTATCCTGCAAAGAAGAATGTTTATATGATGTAAGAATTCGCTTTTCCTCATTTGTAACGTTAAGTAATCCTGGTACATAAGTTTTACTAACAAAGATTAAAAGCTTGTTGTACCGTGTTTTTACAAAAATAAATTTCATATCAGAGTTGCTCTGTTCAAATACAAGCTAGCCTCTTAAACTTAAGACATAATTTTGTGGTTGTAGTAAACCACACCGTTTCATGCTCCACAAAGAGGAACGGTCCCTTTGCCTAATAAATGTAGCCTTGATTAAATCATCGTAGGAATGTACGCTGCCTGAGTTTAATATTACAGAATATTACAGGCTTATTACAAGCGTACTAGTACCAGCATCCCTTGCTTAGTTGAACTCAAGGAACTTGGGACTAATAAAGACCGAAGAGTTAACTTGGTTTCAAAATTGATCACGCTCCGCTGCTATCTAGCATTACACGAGGCAGCCTTTATGACGTCAGATATAAATGATCATTTGTGAATTTCTTATTAACTATTCAAGTTCTTGAGTATACACTTTTAGATTATGGTTTGCATGTGCACGTTTAATATGTATTTAAATTCCAAAAGTTTGACATTTGAACATCTCACATTTAGAAGCTGTTAGAGTTAATGATCTGAATCGAAGTAGGATACCAACAGGAATATTTGAAAAACTTGCTTGTTTTTAAATATTTAAATACAGTGTGTGTATAACATTTTTTTAACTAGCAAAATCTTAATTTCGGTTGTTCCGGCTGACAAGCGATCACAAATGTGTGTTATAGACAAAGAAATTACTATCGAAATAAACTATGCGTCTACCAATACACAACTATTGTGTGTGTGTGTTGATGTTGCACTACAATATCACTGACAACAAATATATAACTTCCGTCCAAGGATTGTATCAGCAGTATGTGATCAACAGTTTGTTAAGCCTTATTCCGTTTTCAGACATCAGCAATAGTTAGGAATGTTAGGATTGCATACTATTGTATTTTTGATGCTGAAAGAAAGAATATACTGCAGCGATTGTACCACAGATTCCTAATTTGAAAAGCTATTGCAAACGTCACGCATATAAGTATTTAATTATATGCTACTGTGTAATTTTCCAAAACTCAAAATACATAGAGTGACACGCACCATCACCAAACTACATAAATGTTTCTCTTATAGAAATTAAGCTTCGTGCCGAATTTCAAGTCTATATGCCAGTTCGTTCTTGAGATATCGTGCGGACAGACAGACAGACAGGCAGACAGAAATGAACTTTTCAACACCTCAAGTGATATACTTAGCTTGATCTCAGCCAATTATCTTTTAAATCACACTAGATCTCTAATTATTCGCAATCAGTAGATTAGTACAGACATTGCCTACAAGTAGATTAATCTCCACACAACAGATAGCGTAGTGGCCAACCCTTCACCCACATTGATCGGGATAATCCATTTGCGCAGCAGGCCTCTAATGCAGTTCTGTTTGATATCGGTGAAGTTAATTAATTTCTGAAATTGAAATAAAACGCATTTGATGCATACTATTAACAATGCCATTTGTGTGTAAATGTACTGTGGATATTCCTTTGTATAGTATTACGGCTATAAAGGCAGACCGTATTGGGTTTCACGAATTGGCCTACAGCATATGGAAATAGTTAGTTACCTTTGAAACCCATTTAAAATTGGCAAACTGGTATAGCATATTACGGATTAATTATGAAAATAAATGAATATCTATGTATTAAAATGAGGATACCTCACTAGGCCGACTTAACTTAAATCAATTTGGGAAAAACGAAATGAAATTTGAATATTGATATATTATTATTACATCTTATTCAAGAGATCTAGTTGTAATCTGATTGAATGATTACACTAATTAGTTTTTCTATTGTTTTTAATTTTAATGCTGTAAGTTCCTGAATGTTTCTCACTGTTTATTTGCTCTAAACGCTCTTACTATCAACGGTATGGCCTTGCTTATATAAAAATTATTTTAAAGAGACAGATTTTGGTAGTTGTGCTTATATCTTTCTTTAGACCCGGTCTTATGTTCCTGTGCATATATTGATATGTTGGGCGTTACAACACTCTGGTATTATTTGTTTATTTTACCTAGATTGTACTTATTTGATAGGTTAGTTATTCACCTGAGGAAGAGATCAGATTACAGATCTCGAAACGTCATGTTACTGGTTTTTTGCATCACTAAAAGATGAAACATCCTGTTTCTTTCATATATTGGTATCACCAATAAATAATATATTATTAAATAATAAGTTTTTCTGTTTTTACTCATTTCTTCAATAGCTGATTGTACTGACATGAACTGACTTCGAATAAAATTTAGCTAGAGTGGTAGCAGGCTCAGAGTCTTATCTGGCCCGAAGTTGACGGACACTATGATTGCTTGTTTATGTCCTTTTATATTCATTTTTATTTTGTCGGCACATCTCTTAACAAATTCCCATTGTTCTCATTCACAGCGTAATGCGATGTTGTCTATATTCTTCTTTACCGAGAATTTCCAAGTTAATTCTTATCCTATATTGGCTAAGTTCCGCAAATTTATGTTGTAATATTTCCCCAGCACTGGAATTATTTTGTTCCTTAATTCACTTGTTTATTTTTTCAAGGACGTGTGTTTTTAAATTTCATCAGCAACTCATCATACTTGGTTGATAAAAATCAATAGATTTATGAATAATGTAGGAATTTGATATGCCTAAGCTACTAGCTCCCAGCTTAGATTCAGGTGAAACAGGCAAAGCCATGACACTCGGAGAATCAGTGTTGGAAGTGTATTTGTTCCTGAAGAACTTCCGTGTACTTTACTGCGGCATGTTAGACCATTTCCATTTATACTTTGCAAATTTATTCATATTTCTTTATGTTCCAACCTAAACAGAGGAAGTATCAAAATGATAAGCTGTCACTGGTCTTGCAAGTAGCATGGTCACCATTTATTGGAAGTTGGAAGTTCCTTTACATTTTCCACATAATTTAAACCCCAATGGACTCATTTTCATCTTTGAGACTTATTCAAAGGTTAAAGTGAGATGAAAGAAATATTAACGTATCTTTAGCTAACTATACATTAGGTAGTTAAATGGTTTAACTTCTCTCCACAGACATAGATCAGATGTAGATGTTTATCTGTGACTGGTTCAACATAGGGAGGCCCACGTGACCATTGCATTTCAACAATAACATGGCTAAGTACTAACTAAGTACCTGGCTTAATGATATACAGATCACACATAATAAGCATCAACAAAATCACTCTTGCCTAACCCCAAAATTAAAAGTGCCATACACTGAAGAGAGTAAAGAATAGAGTGGGTCAGAATAATAATAAGAATAATAACCCATAGTCAGAATCAACTTGGGGAGCAAATGCAAAATGCTTGCAAACATCAGATCTGCCCTCAAGTGCTCTCACCTGGAGATGGTGGTGTCGCCATTTTATTCATTTTTCATGTGAAATAAAGTTAAGGTCATCTATACAGGGTGGCATCTTCATAGTAGGGACCAAATAAATCTGCTATAGCTTGTTACAGTATGAACATGACAGGTGAATTGAGGAATTTCATGTTTTATTAAGTAACAATATAATTTCCTTAATTCATATATAATTAAACACTGTCACTCCATTATGTTACACCTCATTTACACATATATGTCTTGTTACAGTATGAACATGACAGGTGAATTGAGGAATTTCATGTTTTATTAAGTAACAATATAATTTCCTTAATTCATATATAATTAAACACTGTTACTCCCTTATGTTACACCTCATTTACACATACGTATTTGTCTCGAGCCGTTTGTTTATACCAACTTTAAATTTATGCAAGTCTTCATAAAGTGATAGAAAAGTGTTTAATCTATTTGAATATAATCTTATAAGGCCAAGACTTCCATTTACACAAACCATAGAGTGTTTATCTTTTGAATTCTTTTTTGAAAAGTAAAATTGTACAATTAAAATTGAGAGTAATGAGTTTGTAAAATAGTTCGATAACTAGAGGTATTTGCTTCCATTTTGTTATAATAAACATAAGGACATTCCTATTGTATTCGATAAATACCTAGACTATTTACTATACTCAAATCTGAACTCATTTGACTTAGGGCCTGGAGTAGTCATAAGTTAGTCGTAGCTGACTTAAGTTTTCATTAAGTTAGTTAAAGTTAATTTCTTCCCTTCATACAAAAAATAAAATTTTGGTAGTCTCTAAACCCTTAAAGAGATTTTTACGTGCTTTTTACTTATCAGAAAAAAGCACGTAAAACCCGTTTTTCAGAATCTCTGTCTACTTTAATACTGTTTGTTATTGTATATGTAGTTTTTGCCTGACAATTCAATCGAGTTCTACGTTAAAGCAAGCATATACTAGAATAATGAACTAATGTAAAAATCAACTTACGTTGACGGATATTGCAATACGCTTTCTACTCAATGTTGATTTAAACTGTTGGTATTGTCACAGTTTCAACCTCATTTACTGTTCAACTTGATTAACACTGATCCTTTTTGAGTTTGGATTAAGTTCATTGTAACCTCTTACGGTAAACATTTAGGAATATGTGCATGCACTCATTTGCGATGTTAGCAATAAAATTAGAACTTCAGTTACTTTATAACTTGGTAAATATTAAAGACTGGAAAGTGATATCGGTCAAAACACGTCATCAACACTTAGCTTATGATAAAGTCGTTATTTCTAACCAAGATTAATTGCTAGTATATAGTCCCATTAAGCTTCAATTGTTGGCTCCAGCAAATACTGACAGCATTGAGCATTAAATCAATAATCAATGAGTAAGTGAATAAATAATCCATCACATGAGGTGTCAGAACGCCTGAGTGTAGAGTGAGTGGGTAGAACCCTTGGCTTATATCCCGAGTTGTATTCAATGCGCCCACTCCCACCGCAGTGTAAGCCGTTATATTGTTCCGTAAATCATAATTATTATTACATCACTCCTGTGGGGAGGTTACGCAGTTCTTCAGATCCGTCAATCGATGTTCATTGCTTTGAATGCTGTCAATTAATGATTTACTGCGGTGATTGAGCTGGTGCGATACAATCCCATAATTCTCTGACGATGCGAGTTTTTAAACCTAAGCTGCCATAGCTTTTAACAGCACATCTAACAAAGTCAACGAAATTAATACTTAATTGATTAGTGAGTATTATGGTAACTGTCAAATAGTAACTGGCCCGACCTACTGCACTTCCACAATCAAACCCAGATTTGTTTTATTTTTAATTTTATTTTTAAGTGATTAATATGTTTAGATTTTAAACACCATAACAACGAAAGTGTTACTAAACAACGTATAAAATCTGAAATACTCACGGAGCAGTGTTTAGTCAAGCTAGTGATTGTATGAGTGCGTGCGTGCGTCCCAGGGATTGCTTATCCCTTCAGCCGCAATCCCTATTTGCTAATACTATAAACAAGCCTATCACTCAAGGACATTAGCAATGTTACATGAAGATTCATTTCTGGATATGCAATATCGACTCAATTTCACTAAAGGTTCTAGCAAAACATTTCCTTATGTCAACCTATTTGAATACGTTCTTGTTTATGTCATATTAAATGTTAACATGTAGCATATTAACACATATACATATAAAACCGAAATTTTGCATAAAACGTATTGCAACTAAGTGAATTCTGTTGCGCAGCACGTAGTGTGACGTATACCTTGTATTAAATGTTAACATGTAGCATATTAAGACATATACGTATAAAACCGAAATTTTGCATACAACGTATTGCAACTAAGTGAATTCTGTTGCGCAGCACGTAGTGTGACGTAATACCTTGTATTAAATGTTAACATGTAGCATATTAACACATATACATATAAAACCGAAATTTTGCATAAAACGTATTGCAACTAAGTGAATTCTGTTGCGCAGCACGTAGTGTGACGTATACCTTGTATTAAATGTTAACATGTAGCATATTAACACATATACATATAAAACCGAAAAATTTGCATACAACGTATTGCAACTAAGTCTCAAGGCCAGCTCCTCTTCTGATGTATTTGATATGTCTCCATCCATTGTCAGGAGGGTTGCAGATTCACTCTCGTATCCCTTAACTGTCCTGTTTAATAATTCTATTGACCAGGGACTCTTTCCCTTCTGCGTTAAAATCCGCCAAGGTCATTCCTGTCTTTAAGAAGGGAGATAGAACCTCAGTTAACCAATATCGCCCCATCTCAATACTTCCCACGTTGAGCAAAATATTTGAACGATTAATTCACAATAGACTGATTAATTTTCTTAACGAAAATTCCTTACTATCTCCTTCACAATTCGGGTTTCTTAAAGATAAAATCAACCACTCACGCGATAAATGATTTCCTTAATACCGCCTTCTCTTCTGTTGACTCTGGCAGTGATACTGCGGGCATTTTTTGTGATCTTTCCCGTGCCTTTGACACCGTCAACCATCAACGTCTCCTGGACAAGATGGAAAGGTACGGTGTCAGAGGCATCCCTCTAGAGTGGTTTCGTTCCTATCTTTCTGGTCGCTCTCAGTTTGTTGAGATCACCAACAAAGGGGGTAGGGGTAGGTCTGCTGCTCTCTTACCGGTCAAGGTTGGGGTGCCGCAAGGCTCAATTCTTGGCCTCTTTTATTTAATATATACGTGAATGACCTTAACTCATCTGTGAGGGGCCACTTGGTGCAATATGCGGACGACACCAGTGTACTTATTCAAGCTGACACAGCTCAATCTCTTTCCACCGAGCTGGCTTTTTCACTCAAGAGTCTTAGTTCTTGTTTTCTGCTAACTATTTATTTCTCAATCCTGAAAAAACCTCAATAGTTCACTTTAGACCCCACAAGAATGAGAGTGCGTTAGTTACTCTCCTTGACAATATACCTATCGAGCATTCTTCAACGGTCTGCTTCCTGGGACTCCACATTGATTCCAGATTTGATTGGTCAAATCACATCAGTCCATGTCTGTCAAAGACTTGGTGCCAGCATTTACTCTTTAAGGTACCTAACAAGTTTTCTGTCTAGAGATACCGTTAGGCTAGTGTACTTTGGTTACTTTGTGCCCATTTTAACATATGGATTGATTTTCTGGGGGACGGCTTCAGGTGGGTTGATCGGTAGGGTTTTTTAAACTGCAGAAGAGGGCTGTTCGACTGATGTGTGGTCTGGGTCATCGTGAGAGCTGTCGGGAGGTTTTTCCCTAGGGAAAGCATAATGACATTGCCATCACTTTATATATATTCGGTTGCCACATTTACATTTAAGAACCTTTCAAATCCTTCCCATCATTTAACCACGTGTATTCTACAAGAAACAGAGATGCTCTAATCATTCCGCAACACCATAATAACACATTTAAAAAATCAATGTCATATATGGGCCCTAAAATCTTTAATGCTTTGCCTTCTAGTATCACAGCGTGCGAGACTGAGACGTCTTTTAAAAACAACTTAAAAAAATACCTAATAAGACAAGCATTCTACTCCATTAACGAACTGGTGAGCGGTGCTCCAGCCTAGTGGACGATATAGGTAAGATAGTAGTTTGTAGTTTAAGTTGTAATATTTTATGTTTTAAACTGTTTTTAACTGTTATGTAAATGTGTGATGTTGTATTCTTCTGTTTAGTATTAATCGGTTTTATAATCTCTGACCATGTTCCATGCATGTCTCATGTCAATGAACAATAAAGAATTTTGATTTGATTTGACTAAGTGAATTCTGTTGCGCAGCACGTAGTGTGACGTATACCTTGTATTAAATGTTAACATGTAGCATATTAAGACATATACGTATAAAACCGAAATTTTGCATACAACGTATTGCAACTAAGTGAATTCTGTTGCGCAGCACGTAGTGTGACGTATACCTTGTATTAAATGTTAACATGTAGCATATTAAGACATATACGTATAAAACCGAAATTTTGCATACAACGTATTGCAACTAAGTGAATTCTGTTGCGCAGCACGTAGTGTGACGTATACCTTGTATTAAATGTTAACATGTAGCATATTAAGACATATACGTATAAAACCGAAATTTTGCATACAACGTATTGCAACTAAGTGAATTCTGTTGCGCAGCCACGTAGTGTGACGTATACCTTGTATTAAATGTTAACATGTAGCATATTAAGACATATACGTATAAAACCGAAATTTTGCATACAACGTATTGCAACTAAGTGAATTCTGTTGCGCAGCACGTAGTGTGACGTATACCTTGTATTAAATGTTAACATGTAGCATATTAACACATATACGTATAAAACCGAAATTTTGCATACAACGTATTGCAACTAAGTGAATTCTGTTGCGCAGCACGTAGTGTGACGTATACCTTGTATTAAATGTTAACATGTAGCATATTAAGACATATACGTATAAAACCGAAATTTTGCATACAACGTATTGCAACTAAGTGAATTCTGTTGCGCAGCACGTAGTGTGACGTATACCTTGTATTAAATGTTAACATGTAGCATATTAAGACATATACGTATAAAACCGAAATTTTGCATACAACGTATTGCAACTAAGTGAATTCTGTTGCGCAGCACGTAGTGTGACGTATACCTTGTATTAAATGTTAACATGTAGCATATTAAGACATATACGTATAAAACCGAAATTTTGCATACAACGTATTGCAACTAAGTGAATTCTGTTGCGCAGCACGTAGTGTGACGTATACCTTGTATTAAATGTTAACATGTAGCATATTAAGACATATACGTATAAAACCGAAATTTTGCATACAACGTATTGCAACTAAGTGAATTCTGTTGCGCAGCACGTAGTGTGACGTATACCTTGTATTAAATGTTAACATGTAGCATATTAACACATATACGTATAAAACCGAAATTTTGCATACAACGTATTGCAACTAAGTGAATTCTGTTGCGCAGCACGTAGTGTGACGTATACCTTGTATTAAATGTTAACATGTAGCATATTAACACATATACGTATAAAACCGAAATTTTGCATACAACGTATTGCAACTAAGTGAATTCTGTTGCGCAGCACGTAGTGTGACGTATACCTTGTATTAAATGTTAACATGTAGCATATTAACACATATACGTATAAAACCGAAATTTTGCATACAACGTATTGCAACTAAGTGAATTCTGTTGCGCAGCACGTAGTGTGACGTATACCTTGTATTAAATGTTAACATGTAGCATATTAAGACATATACGTATAAAACCGAAATTTTGCATACAACGTATTGCAACTAAGTGAATTCTGTTGCGCAGCACGTAGTGTGACGTATACCTTGTATTAAATGTTAACATGTAGCATATTAACACATATACGTATAAAACCGAAATTTTGCATACAACGTATTGCAACTAAGTGAATTCTGTTGCGCAGCACGTAGTGTGACGTATACCTTGTATTAAATGTTAACATGTAGCATATTAAGACATATACGTATAAAACCGAAATTTTGCATACAACGTATTGCAACTAAGTGAATTCTGTTGCGCAGCACGTAGTGTGACGTATACCTTGTATTAAATGTTAACATGTAGCATATTAAGACATATACGTA
This sequence comes from Homalodisca vitripennis, assembly GCF_021130785.1. NCBI lineage: Eukaryota > Metazoa > Arthropoda > Insecta > Hemiptera > Cicadellidae > Homalodisca > Homalodisca vitripennis. The sequence continues at coordinate 237,445,728 of NC_060208.1, read as the reverse complement.
TAAAACCGAAATTTTGCATACAACGTATTGCAACTAAGTGAATTCTGTTGCGCAGCACGTAGTGTGACGTATACCTTGTATTAAATGTTAACATGTAGCATATTAAGACATATACGTATAAAACCGAAATTTTGCATACAACGTATTGCAACTAAGTGAATTCTGTTGCGCACCACGTAGTGTGACGTATACCTTGTATTAAATGTTAACATGTAGCATATTAAGACATATACGTATAAAACCGAAATTTTGCATACAACGTATTGCAACTAAGTGAATTCTGTTGCGCAGCACGTAGTGTGACGTATACCTTGTATTAAATGTTAACATGTAGCATATTAAGACATATACGTATAAAACCGAAATTTTGCATACAACGTATTGCAACTAAGTGAATTCTGTTGCGCAGCACGTAGTGTGACGTATACCTTGTATTAAATGTTAACATGTAGCATATTAAGACATATACGTATAAAACCGAAATTTTGCATACAACGTATTGCAACTAAGTGAATTCTGTTGCGCACCACGTAGTGTGACGTATACCTTGTATTAAATGTTAACATGTAGCATATTAAGACATATACGTATAAAACCGAAATTTTGCATACAACGTATTGCAACTAAGTGAATTCTGTTGCGCAGCACGTAGTGTGACGTATACCTTGTATTAAATGTTAACATGTAGCATATTAACACATATACGTATAAAACCGAAATTTTGCATACAACGTATTGCAAGTAAGTGAATTCTGTTGCGCAGCACGTAGTGTGACGTATACCTTGTATTAAATGTTAACATGTAGCATATTAAGACATATACGTATAAAACCGAAATTTTGCATACAACGAATTGCAACTAAGTGAATTCTGTTGCGCAGCACGTAGTGTGACGTATACCTTGTATTAAAAATGTATCGTAAAAGTGAGATACGAAGTAAAGCACACAAGACCATATCTATTTACTGTCATGTACAAAAATAGTAATGTTTGTCTTAAGTCCGTGTTTGAAGTCTTCAGTAAACAGGAAATTTATGTCAGGAAAGGGATAGCAGGATGGTTCAATGTACAATGTGTTGCTAGGCAGCCCCCGTAAAAGTGAGATACGAAGTAAAGCACACAAGACCATATCTATTTACAGTCATGTACAAAAATAGTAATGTTTGTCTTAAGTCCGTGTTTGAAGTCTTCAGTAAACAGGACATTTATCTGTCAGGAAAGGGATAGCAGGATGGTTCAATGTACAATGTGTTGCTAGGCAACAACCGTTGAAGTGTTGACGCAGTCAAGCTGACAGAGGGATTTTTGAGGACTTCACATACTGAGAAATTTTTGTGTTGGATTTAGATATAGTGGTAGCTCTTTCCGCAACTGAGCAGAAAATATAAGGATATCGTTGGTGATTGCATAATTCATCCTTCATGTGAAATGTAAAAACTTCATAAAATATATAGTTACAAGGATTCTATTCAATAAATACTTATCCGTGTACATACATGTGTAAGCAGATATTTATCTGACAAACCACACAAATTGTGTCAAAATCAAATCAAAATCAAAATCATTTATTTCTCATTAACATTAACATGTATCGAGAATTGTCAATATGTATAAAATAACTAACTACTAAAAATATTGCTATATCTGGGTAAAACTACAAATTAAAAATATATTGAAAAACAGTACTAATGATAGTTTTACTTGTAAGGTTGGGTGGGGCACAAAAATTCAGAGAGTGAGTAAAAAACAGTTTTTCACAAGAAAGTCTTTTAGTTTTGTTTTTAAAAGATGCAAGTGAAGTGCTGGCTTTTAAATAATCTGGCAATCTGTTATAAATTGTAGGTCCTAAATATTCTAATTATTTGCGGAACATATTGTTACTATGGTGGGGTACTGTTTAAACTATTTTTATTTCTGGTGGGATATATATGATTGTGGGTAGGAAAATCGTAATGTGTTTAAAAGTGTAAATTGATACGGAATAGATAAAAATGGAGGGGAGGGTTAGTAATACGTTCTTGGTGAAACACTTGCCTACAGCTCTCCAGGCCCCCTCAACCCAAACACTAAACGAATAGCCCTCTTTTGCAATTTGAATACTCTTTGTAACAGAGAAGATGAAGCAGTTCCCCATGACATTATGCCATATGACATCACAGAGGAAAAGTAACCATCATATACCATTTTCAGTGCACTACTTTTCAGAAAATTTGAAAGACATCTTAAGGAAAACAATATCGAGTTGAGCTTAGAGCAAAGGGCCTCCACATGCTGACGCCAAGAAAAACCAGCATCCAGATGAACGCCCAAGAAACATACTGAATCAACCTCAATGATGTCAACCTCGTCTAAAGCAATAAAACCCTTAGAAACTGTCTGAGATCGAAAGTGAAGAATGGATGTTTTGTCAACATTGAGGAATAAAATTGTTGCGAATGAACCAAGAGTTCATTTTTTTCGATTGTAGTGTTTAATCGAAGATTTAACGCTATTGAAAGAGTCTGCCCGAACAATGACCGTGGTGTCCATCAGCATATTGAGTGACGCGAGCCTCAGGGACACAAGAGCTTAAGTCGTTTACATATAAGGCAAAGAGAAGAGGTCCCAAGATAGAACCTTGAGGAACACCCATGGAGACCTCAACGAAATCTGACTGTGCCGTACCAAAGGAGTTGGTAACCTGGACACTCTGGTAACGATTTGAAAGGTAGGACCTGAACCACAGCAGGGGGACAACCTCTGATGCCGTAGAGTTCAAGCTTATTAAGGAGTTTTCAGATGGTTAACTGTATCAAACGCTCTCGTGAGGTCGCAAAAAAACACCAGCTACGTGATTCTGATTGTTAAGATGAGTAAATACATATTTGGAAAATTGGGCAATAGCATCGGTGGTGGATTTAGAAGGAACAAATCCAAAATTGGGTGTCACTCAGAATGGAAATTTCTGATTAGAAAGTCTGAATTAGTGATTAGTCTAACATGAATTGAGACGTTCGAAGACTTTGCTGATGGTTGGTAAAATTGATATGGGACGATACTGTTGAGGCGAAGACCTTCTGGCCTTTCTTGAAAACCGGAATGACCTTAGAGAGCTTCATATCAGATGGAAACTTCCCCTGAAGAACTGAGTTGTTGAACAATTGAGTTAAAGGAGGGCTCAAGGGTGAAGCAACCCGTCTAATTACTGAAGGACTCATTCCAAAAAACGTCAGGTGTTGAACTGGTTTTCAAAGATGAAATAGTATTGAAACATTTCATGGAGCGTTGTTGGGGCTATGAAGAAACTTGATGGACAGTGGTGTAATTTTAGAAGAGCTGTTAGTGCAACTATTGGTTCCGTTTATGGTTCTAGCCAGTGGGGCACTCATAAAAAAATTGTTAAACATTTCAGCGATATGACGTGGGTCAGAGACTGCAGCTCCATTATCTTGTAGCTCCTGAATATGTCTTTTCCTATCTGTTTGCTTTCCAGAGTTTTCAGACACTATGTTCCATACAGTTTTGGCAACATCCTTACTCTTATTCAGACGGCTTTCGATCTGAGATGTTTTCAGAGATGAAATTATAACTTGTAGTTTCTCTTATTGACCTTATACAATATCCTATGCTGTTCAGAAGGATAGTCACGCTGCAAAATATACAGGTCCTTGAGATGTTCTCTGGCCAAGAGAACTTCTCCTGTCAACCAACCAGCCTTTGACGTTTTTACGCTTCGATGTGACTAAAGGAAAGGCCTGGTTAAAGCAGGATGATACTTGACTGAGGAATAACGAGTATTGGGTCATTTATGTCCTCGTATAAGAAAATATTATCCCAATCAACTGAATCTAAAAGGTTCATTAAAGAACATTAATATTTCTGTCTGAGAAAACTCGGTAAGGGGCAGAGTTACACCCCTTAGATGTAATTGACTGAATTACGCGCTGTAACAAGCTGTGCTTCATGATCGGACAAACAGGAAGGGACCACCTCAGCTCTCACACATGGTCAGGCTCGATATTAGTTAAAATATTATCGATGCATGAACCTCCTGTTGGTGATGGGCGGGTCACTGATGAAATCTGAGCTCTAATTGAAAAACTTTGAAAAAATGTCGGAAAATAGTAAAAATTGCCTGTCATATTGCCTATCAAAATGAACATTGAAATCCCCACAGACAAATATCCTCAGATCAGGTTTATGTAGGATTCTAAGCGATTTCCTCAAAACATTTCAAAAACAATGAAAAATCGCCCTAGGGGGATATCTGTAAATAGTGATGATAGTGGTGTTTAATTCAACTATGTGAATGGTGACGGATTCAAAATTAAGTTCTGAGTTCAGGTGAGAGTAACCTGATTTTCCACAACGGTATACGAAAAAGAATCACTGACCAGAGCACATACTCCGCCCCTGATCCTATCAGACCTGCAGAAGCCACCTGCCACCCAATAGCCCTGAACACTCAGCGCAGCAAAGTTGTTTTTAGATAGCCAGTGCTCGGTTACACAAGCAATGTCGACATTCCTACTGTGGTAGCAGAGCTTCTAAAGGACCAGTTTTGTTGAAATTGATTGAAATGTTTTGGTGCAGAATCTTGATAGGCGGAGTCTGTTGGACTGACTCTATAAAAAAGAGTTGCTAGTATCCGAGAACATTGGCGAGGCCGACGGAAGAGCCATGGGGTCAATTTGCTCCTTGTCAGAACAAGAGATGGTTGTGATTGTGTATTATAGGGAGTTGATGCAGAAGAAGACAGGTGTCAGACAGAGGATATGATGTGTCAGGTGAAGAGCTGGTAAAGGTACTGGGACTGGGAGGCAGTTTGACAATTGTTTTGGTATGGTATAAAATTTGATCCGGGGTGGCCCCCTCAACTGCTGCTCAGGAAACAATGCATTCAGCCACTTAGATAGTTTAACACCAAAAAGACTCTTGCCTGCTTTACCTTAGATGCTTGCCACTCTTTGCAAAGAGCCTCTTGGCCAGGAAGTGATTTAAAAGATCACTAAAGATTTAAAAGATGTGTGATCTAATTTTTATTTTGTATTTACTGCTCCTATTGGAATTAATATTTACTAAATTGACTAATAACAATAGCAAAGTACCCTCGTCAAAGAGTCCAAACTGTAGTCATACACTAATATAATTTCGACTTTTAATAAGTCATCTTCTGGTATATTTGATAATAAAATATTAAGAGCGAGTATTATTTATCTGGAATAAATAAATAATACGAAACACATTTTGATAGGCCCATGACATACGAATATTAAAAATTATATAAAAAACATCACGGGCGGCAGACAGGACAACTGACACAGTCTAAAGTAGAAAGGTCTACAATCTAAACTATAGTAGTGTATGTCTACAGTTTGGACTCTTTGACGAGGGTACTTTGCTATTGTTATTAGTCAATCGGCAGTTCAGGGCTATATAATATAGAAAGTAAAAACTAAATTACTTAAATTTAAATAACTGTTACTATTGTTTTCAATTTATAAGGAGTTTAAAAATTAATTGTCTGACTACTACAATCAAGGAAAAGCATTTTTTAAATAAATATATCAAATGTTTCCCTCACCTATAGAATTTTCCTATTAAAATGTACGTCATTGAGATTATAATTTATGTGTAACACTTTACATTTCTCTGTAAAAGATTAGTGGTGCAATTGCACTTTTAGTTAATGCATCATTATCACAAAGGAAATTTACGGAAGTACTTACAAAATTGTTTTTACAAATTACAACGCCATACAGGTACAGATGATGCAGAACTGAGACAGATTTATAATTTTCATTTCGAGAATGACTGAAATACTATTAGCCTTCCAAATAGCCAACTAAACAAGTGAGAGAGTTTCTCTGCAGAATTTCAACATCGTATTCTAGATAAAGCGTAGCATTTGTGATACAATTACAATTTTGGTTGCTTATTTTTTATTATATAGCTATATCATAGATCTTGTAGCCCATGACTATTCACTGTTCACTGATAATATCAGACCATCATTCATTTGGTATTGGTATTGAGCTATGTGAGCCACGAGTCAATCTTCTTAAAATTCTTTCAGAGTAGGTTTTTTAGTTAACTAGTTCAGCTAAGTTTAACTAAGTTTTTTACCTTCTCCTCAAAATAACGGAGAAAATATTTTCTAAACTCTTAATGAACTTTGCAATGAACCTTAAAAAGCACCTATCAAAAATTAGCAAGCGTAAAATTTGATTGAAATTGTTTAGTACTTCAAGCACCTGAAATCTAGTTCCACATGTAAGAGTTGAAGGTGTTAAACATAGGTGAGTATTGCAAGTACCAACAAACATCCTTTATTTATCCATTCCTCATATCCGTTTATGTATATGACAGTTCAAAAAATTAACGGGAAGCTGTTACCACCATGGTCTTCTGAACCTTTCTGCCAGAACAAAGGGCAAATCACTACACTTAGCTGGATTAAATTCTGTCTCTGCTCTTCTCATTCGTTCTCACGTGAAGGATTTTGGTGAATTAAAAGTGGTCAATCCGTGAACGCTAACGTCTTTTCTGCTATTACTTTCTTCCTCTCTTAGTATTCGTGTTCTACTACAGTGTCTGTTTGCATTCTTACTAATATACTTATTACTATTGAAACCGTATTTAAAATATAAATACAGTACCACTACCGTCTTGAAAATGAACAAACTTAAAAGATTAATTTTATTTATACTTTTAACTTGAAATATAACGTCGTAAATAACTGTTAATATACAAAGTTTTGACAAGGTAAATATTTAATTTAATTTAAAATAGATATTAACTCAAATGGTCTATCCAAATAGCCTCTGTATTGGAGGTCTTGGTATTGTGCATTAACTGCTTTTATCATCATGGTTACAATACTCTACAGGCAGATATGAGTTAAATAAAACATATCATGCTACATTTAGAAATGTTTAATTCTTAGTGTTTTATTTATATCACATAACATTAGTTTCACTGTGTATACTTAGACTCTATATTCTTCATTGTTATTACTATACGTAATAAATAACATCTGTAATTGAATAACTGAACTAATTTTATACCCTTAATTACTATTTGTCCTAAAACAGTGGCCAATGCTTCCTCTATCTTTAAAGTGTGAATCTCTTGATTTACATTGATACATGATCGGGTAATGAATTTAACTTGTTAATTTGCATGAAACTAAAGTGTAAATTGTATCAAACAATCAGTAATTGAGGTTGGCTCATTCCCTGAAGCAAATTTTAATAATATCGTATTTTTCTCATGAGTACTCCGTGTAGAATTGTCGAATGAGACAGTGCTTGGGGAAAATTGTTGTTGGTTTGAGAAAACTCTTCTCCTATGTAGCTAGATTTCGATAAGTGTTTCCTCGATTAAAGTTGGAGTCTTGCACCAACAACCAATAAACCGAATTCAATTGTATTCCATAAAAATATAATTTCTATTAGTTAGTAAAAAATTAGCATAATAATTAATTAGGTAAAAAATGAAATGCTAGAATGAGACTTATTAATCAGACGTTATTAAAAAAGTCAATTTTTATGTTACTGCACAAATAACAGTACTCCTCTAAGTGGTTTTTTTCTATTGCCTTATATCAGGAAACTAAAACTCAGCTGTCTCACGAATTTTTTCCTTTAAAAAACTTCAAATGTTGTTGTTTTTCGATACAATAAATAACAGCTGTTCTTTTCACGAAACTTGGAAGTATGACAAATTTGAGTGTTATATAATAAAAACAAAAAAGTATAAATTTTAATTTTTTTCAGATTGTCTATAATACGGATAACAATTGAATTTTAACTTTTAATTGTATTTCTGTCATAAAAAACACATTGTTCACCAAACACAAATATATATGATGAACAGATATAATCTGTTCTACTGCTAGTGTAAATTTTTGCATCTAAAACAGTAAATAACCCGGTACAATAAATCATGTACGCTAATGTTTATATATAACATTATACATCTTTACAGTGAGCGGTAACCTGAACATATCCTGCAGAAGAAGCAGAACATATAGCCTCACGGGTATACTAACGCCCAACAGACAGAAGCGTGGCGTAGCGCCAAATATTCAACTCCTGGCGGGATTTATGCTCTTTGGAAACGTCAACAGTGACAGGCTGTTTGCATACAAACTTTCCAGGAGATGTATCTTGGCACGCTAGGTTATCTTATATCCTTATCCTTCTTCCCTAATAAGAAGTAATTCTTAGTAAATTACACGCTTATGAAATGTACCACGAAAATAAGCTCACATGTTTATGGACATTCTTAGTTTGTTATGTTACAGGAATGCGTTCAATGGAATTAATTTTAAACATTTATTAGTACTTGTCACATGAGCTAAGTTTATACACTAATATTTTTGGTTTTTTATTCACATTCTTAAAAACTTGTCGTCTTCAGACATGCTCGAAGGTGATCAAGGGATATTGAGTTCACGTCTGTTAGGTTATACAACGGAGTAAACACTCTATTAATTTTTACTTCTTAAAAACTTGTCCTCGACGTTTCAATCGTCGCTGAAGACATGCTCGAAGGTGATCAAGGGATATTGAGTTCACGTCTGTTAGGTTATACAACGGAGTAAACACTCTATTAATTTTTACTTCTTAAAACTGTTATCTGGAGATAATTTAAAAGTCTATATTACTTTAGTAAAATGTTAATTACCTTTAGGTACATGTTTTTCTTTGTCAACAAGGCTTCTTCAATTTTTCTCTACTCCGTGTTCTTAAAACCTAAAATTACTTCAATTAGTACACTTGTTGGTCTTTGCAATCTAAATCTCATAGCTCAATTTATTTATATCTAGAAATCGCTCAGTTCCCTGTCTTACTTTAAATATAGTCATCATGATCAGAAATGACTACCTAGCTTACATATTTTATCTGCTCTGAACTCAACTATTCCTTGAGTTATTATTCCCGTTGTTCATTGTATTTCAAATTGCTTTGTATCTCTCGAATGTATTCAATAATCAAATGATCCTTCAACTATTTCAATTGACAAGAAAAGCCCATCTATAGTATATATTCATTGTTCTGTGTTCATCGAACTTGTCACATATTGTTTAATTTACTCTAGTTGTGTATTGTGTTTCAAATTTAATTTTCGAGTATCTTTGAGATGCGCTCAATCTTCCATTGACTCAGAGTTCATCTAATTTACGTGACTAAAGTGGTATAAAATTACATGAATATCGTAGCAAATTTGCATGTCTTTGTAATCTTTAGTCTTTGGTATTTCGTAAATTTCTATTGAAATGCAAAAGCAATAAGACCAATAACTGAAAAAGAAATTATTTTTTTATTATGCACGTATGAGACCCAAAAAATTACATTTATGCAATATGATAACAAGGTCAATAGTAAATATATATCACTACATAGTATAAAAGAAAGCTTTCTCTGTCTCTATGTCCCTTTGTATGCTTACATCTTTAAAACTATGCAACGTATTTCTATGCGGTTTTTTAATAGATCGAGTGACTCAAGAGGAAGGTTTATATGAATTAAAGTATAAAAAGTTACCTGAAATATTTTGAAATAAGAAAAAATGTACTTTTTACGTTTCATAATCCAAATTAAACTGGCACTAAACAGCTGTTCACGCCTTTAGTTTTATGTCGACTGGCTGAAACATCGGTTTACATTTAAATTCAATCAAATATTAAGTAAACAGTGCTTGATCAGTTTTGTAATGCAGATAGTAAATAAAAGGTTAATATCAAAATTTTACTCCAGATTGCGCCAGTGATGAATTTAAATCATCTAATGCATTTTATATATTTAAACACTGTTATAAAACCAACCTTAATGAACAAAGTTATGAATGTTTTCACATACGTTGCTTTAAACTGATGGGCTTCCTTGACATTGTGATATGGCATTTTAACAGTGGCTTATAGGAAAACAAAGAAATTAATACTAACATGCCTCAACGTAACAACAAAATTTTATTTTTGAATGTTGCGTAACTCTAATAAGGATTTCTCCCTTATAACGAAAGTACATAAGAAATGGGCAGGACTTCTCCCTAGGCCGTTATTACAGTTCCTTGGTATGTGTATATTTTCCTCATCAGGACAACAACACAAAAAAACCATGTCCTGGGAATATTTTAAACTAAAAATAGATTACAGAAGCAGATAGTAGACAATTTTGAAAAAAGTAGATTTCGGAGAACTGAATAATCGAACTATCTAGAATTTGATCGAGGAAATATTGCAAGCCGAAATGTGACATAGTAAGTAAATTTAAACGATTTGAAGTAGGTACTTTTTAACCGAAGTAGGTTTCTCGGTCCTACGTAAGTATATATTTTTTTTCTTTGTCAGGACAAGGTAAACTCTACTATGGTACTGGAAATATCTTAGACCTGAAATATATGATAAAGGCTAGAAATTCGACGCTTTTTGACTGAAGTAGGTTTCCGCGCCTGTGTATTTGTATTTTATTGATCAGAATAATAATGCAGGCTCAGCTGTGACATTACAAATATAATTAATTAATTTGAACCAGAAATGCTCTTCCACGTGCAAAACATGATACACTAATGAAATTAAACTCTGATAATATTCACCATGAACTTAAATTATTCTACTTGATGTATCCCTACTACCATCATTTTAAATCACAAATGCTTTTACTAAGTAATATAAGGACTTCGGTTCTAAAGATTGCGTGCGAAGCCGCGGGTAACAGCTAGTACCTACTAAATAAATTGAAGTCACTTTCAAATTCACAAATTATGCAATATATAGTGTTCTTAAACTCAAGTTCATGTTGCATATACTTTTGGAAATCCGTAAAACATATGATCATATAATGTTGTGTAGTAAAAATTTTTCAAGAACGAAAATATACTAATTGACCAATTATTTAAAAAGTAGGAGATACCCACGGGTTGTCACGCGATTTCCTATTCAATGACAAGTACGTCATATGCATATCTATTTTAAATGGCATATTAACACTGCTGAAAATAAGTGATGATACCTGCAAGATAAAAATCTCCTCATCCATGTCATAATAATTGGACATTTTAATGCTTTTTTTAGTACTAATTTCTCTATAACAGTCTATATTACTTGAATATTGGAATGCTGGTATACTTAGATCGTAGTAACCTTAGGTAAAGCGGTTGTGATATGATAGTGCACTATGACAGTTTTAAATTGAAAGTCTACATGTCTCAGGTACATATTATTTCAGGCTGGTTTGTTAAAATGTTCAACAGTTAAACAATATTGCCACTGGCTCTTATTTCAGGGTGAGAACCATTTCTGGTTGATATTAATTATGCATCACACGCCATAGTAGTATTTGCAATGTTGCCCCGATAAAGAAAATATAAATATACAGGTATAGGTTTAAAAAAGTTTAATTCGGTCATAAAGCCACTACTTTCGGTCTTTGCACTGTACTTCCGGCTAAATTGTTTTAGGTGCGTAGTAGCGTTGGCATTGTTGCCAAGATTAATAAAATATATACATTTCCATTGGACTAAATTCTACTTAGTTTCATGAGCGACTACTAATTTCGGCCTTTCTAATTATACGGACTAATTTATTGTATGTGTAATAAAATATATACATTTCCATTGGACTGAATTCTACTTGGGTTCATGAGCGACTACTAATTTCGGCCTTTCTAATTATACGTACTAATTTATTTTATGTGTAATAAAATATATACATTTCCATTGGACTGAATTCTACTTGGGTTCATGAGCGACTACTAATTTCGGCCTTTCTAATTATACGGACTAATTTATTTTATGTGTAATAAAATATATACATTTCCATTGGACTGAATTCTACTTGGGTTCATGAGAGACTACTAATTTCGGCCTTTCTAATTTACATATGGACTCATTTATTTTATGTGTAATAAAATATATACATTTCCATTGGACTGAATTCTACTTGGGTTCATGAGCGACTACTAATTTCGGCCTTTCTAATTATACGGACTAATTTATTTTATGTGTAATAAAATATATACATTTCCATTGGACTAAATTCTACTTAGTTTCATGAGCGACTACTAATTTCGGCCTTTCTAATTTACATATGGACTCATTTATTTTATGTGTAATAAAATATATACATTTCCATTGGACTGAATTCTACTTAGGTTCATGAGCGACTGCTAATTTCGGCCTTTCTAATTTACATATGGACTCATTTATTTTATGTGTAATAAAAACTTTTTATTTAATACATAGATTTGAAAAGACCTTTTTGTTTCAAAAGTGCCTTTTTCCACCTATTACAATATATTTCTGGTCTAAAGTATATATTTTTAGTACCGTAGTTGCGTTTGCATTGTTTAATTATCAAGAAAATATTATTACATACTTTGGTCTGTAAAGCCTACTTCGGAGCAAAAAGTAACTACTTCCGGCCGTTATAATAAACTTCTGGTCCAAGGTATTTCCGGTGCCTGTAATCTGTTAAATACGTAATACATGTAGGCCTATATCCAATTTCTAGGACAGTGGAAAGTTGAAAAAATATATAGTTTATCTGGGTTTGCAACCCTATTTCAACCCCTATTAAACTATTGATCCCTATTTATGGTTGAACTTCATAATTTTGTTTTGTTTCTCTCTTTAAGTCACGAAACGCGTGTGTCAAGTTTAATATTTCTAGGACATCGAGAAGTTTAAAAATTAGTTCTTTAAATTATATGGAGTTGTTTTAATTTGTATGAAAATGGTTTAGTTTTTAAGTCGTTTGCGATGAGTGAGTATACATTGATATTATGAATTATTTATAATGGTATTATAAAGGTGGTGAAAATAATAAGTGGGTTTAAATATTGAAATAAACCATGCATCAGGTATTAAATTTATTCATTATATATTATTTTAATATTTTAATAATTCTTTATTTTCATTTTGTAATATTCAAGGTAGGTAATTTGAAACAATTACAGGATTTCTGACACTTTTCATCGTTGTTATGACAAAAATATTAAGCTACGTTTCAATTTTAAAAATAATTAACCCGCCCTGTTCTTCAGGTAAAAACAATTATGCATAGGATTCAAGAATAAAAAAAATATGTTGTGATGGACTTGCTTTAGCGAGTAGTACTTTAGTAAAAGATGAACCTCAGTCTATCACCATTATTTGTGCTTTCTTAACGTATTAATAACACCATATATTAATGCACAGTCCTCATAGCATAGTATTTAACACTGATTCTGGTTCATATTTTCAATAATGTTAAGGGCTGCTGTATGGACAAAATATTTTCACCTTTTGGATGTGTCACGATTGGTTATAAGAAAAATAACCCTCCTCCTGATAAGAGGAAAACAGTTTCCAATGACGTTCAGAGTTTAACCGGAAATTGCTTCAAATTACCTTCCAAGGGGAAAGCGCTCAATTAAGATACAATCAGAAACGAAGAAATTTGTTCACTTGAAAAGCGCGATATAGAAACAATTAACAAGTTCTGTGCTGTTAGAAATAGTAAGCAGGGTTTTTACACCAATTAGTTGTGTTCATTATATAATGTCTGTTAGACTATGTCGTACAAGTTTGAAATATAACTTGTAATTTAATACACGTTTTACTTTAAGACATATACATTTTACGACGATCAGTACATTTATATTCAACATTTACAATAGTGTACAAATTATATGCTCTTTTAAAAGTTTCACTTTCTTATTCTATAGAATGTTTTTTTAACTATTAATTCAATAAACTATTACAGATTTCAATGAAATGGTCAAGAACCAGTACAGTTTCTTGTTTAAATATATGTACTTTTTGTAAACTCGGAATTTATGTACGTTTTGAATGTAAGAACGCAAGATTTGAATGTAAAGAAGTACGTAAGAATGCACATTATTATATTATTCTCAAACAATTCACGTATTAATAAGCTGAACCACCTCAACCAACTTTTCTGCACTATTTTTAGAAGTTACATTCAAGAGACATTTCTTTTCTGTTTAAATAGAAAATTATTATAATTTCAGCGATCATTAATAATTTTCAATTTATAAACAAAAGAAATTATTTGATTTATAACTAACCATACCCGATTAATAATTCCCCAGCCAGCAAAGGACTTCGTTAAAATAAAACATTAACGTTTTTCGTTTTCCAATAACATTTGTTTATGATATTTCTAGTTAACAAACTGACTAAATCTACAAAATTTATTACATTGTAACAATAAACTGTGTCAATGACAATCAAAAACATGAGTAAGAATATTTTTAAAAGTCTCTTCCTTTGCATAGAATACACGAAATCAAGTGAACAAGAAATAAACTGCCTTTAATTTAGTAAGTAACGTTATTGTGAATAAAAATTCAATACAAAGAATATTACGTTACAAATAAAAAAAATTCAGAAATACCTCTTAAAAACTTTTAAACTATTTATCATTGTCAAAAAGAGTAAAAACATCGTATGAATTGAATTAGAATTTACAAAGTTTTAAGACAATGATTTCAGCGTAAGTTTAAAACCCTTGTAAGAAATAAAATTCATTAAAATATTGTTCATATTGAGAAACTAATTTATTCGTTTTCGATCGGATGATTATTAAGTAGATAATAATTCTACTATAAATCTTCTTATAAATAAATGTTAATCAGCGCGTTTTAGAGATTAACAATAATTGTTAATCACTAAAACATATTGCTATTCGCAAAACATGAGAACAGATGCACCAATGCCGTCAATTTTTGGTTCGAATATTCATTGAAGTTTGAGGAAGGTTTTTTATAAAAATAAATATTGAATTATTTTTGAATCTAGTAAATATCGATAATATTTATGAAACGCAATTGAAAAGTTAACTTACACTAAACAGATGTTGACACCATCAGGTGAAGAGGATGTAATATTTTTTTCAAATTTACAGTA